>NW_027464617.1:2718260-3020289 GCF_043290135.1 Rhipicephalus microplus
TCTCCGTGGCGCAATTGGCTCGTGCGATCGGCTGTTAACCGAAATGTTGGAGGTTCGAGCCCACCCGGTGGGGGTGCGGCGCTTTTTTTTGGGGCTGATAGCTCTGAAGAATTGTTCTGACGGTGGTGAGAGTGGAGCATGACTGTCTCCGTGGCGCAATTGGCTAGCGCGATGGGATGTTAACCGAAAGGCTGGAGGTTTGAGCCCACCCGATGGTGGTGCGGCGCTTTTTTTTCTTTGGGCTGATAGCTCTGAAGAAAAGTTCTGACGGAGGTGAGAGTGGAGCATGACTGTCTCCGTGGCGCCATTGGCTAGCGCGATCGGCTGTTAACCGAAAGGTTGGAGGTTCGAGCCCTCCCGGGATTGGTGTGTTGCTTTTTTCTTTGCGCTGATAGCTTTGAAGATATGTTCTGATGGTGATGAGAGTGGAGCACGACTGTCTCCGTGGCGTAATTGGCTAGCGCGATGGGCTATCAACCGAATGGTTGGAGGCTCGAGCCCACCCGGTGGTGGTGCGGTGCTTTTTTTCCTTTGGGCTGATAGCTCTGAAGAAATGTTCTGACGGTGGTTAGAGTGGAGCGCAACTGTCTCCGTGGCGCAATTGGCTAGCGCAATTTGCTGTTTACTGAAAGGTTGGAGGTTCAAGCCCTCCCGGGAGTGGTGTGCTGCTTTTTTTCTTTGAGCTGATAGCTTTGAAGATAAGTTCTAATGGTGGTGAGGGTGGAGCAGGACTGTTTCCGTGGCGCAATTGGCTTGCGCGAGCGGCTGTTAACCGAAATGTTGGAGGTTCGAGCCCACGCGGTGGTGGTGCGGTGCTTTTTTTCTTTGGGCTGATAGCTTTGAAGATATGTTGGGATGGTGGTGATAGTGGAGCACGACTGTCTCCGTGGCGCAATTGGCTAGTGCGATGAGCTTTTAAAGGAAAGGTTGGAGGTTCGAGCCCACCCGGTGGTGGTGTGGCGCTTCTTTTTCTTTGGGCTGATAGCTCTGAAGAAATGTTCTGATGGTGGTGAGAGTGAAGCAGGACTGTCTCTGTGGCGGAATTGGCTAGCGCGATCGGCTGTTAACCGAAAGGTTGGAGGTTCGAGCTCTCCCGGGAGTGGTGTTGCTTTTTTCTTTGCGCTGATAGCTTTGAACATATGTTCTAATGGTGGTGAGAGTGGAGCGGGACTGTCTCCGTGGCGCAATTGGCTAGCGCGATCGGCTGTTAACCGAAAGGTTGGAGGTTTGAGCCCACCCGGTGGTGGTGCGGCGCTGTTTTTCTTTCGGCTGATAGCTTGGAAGATATGTTCTGGTGGTGGTGAGAGTGGAGCAGGACTGCCTCCGTGGCGCAATTGGCTAGCGCGATCGGCTGTTAACGGAAACGTTGGAGATTCGAGCCCTCTCGGGAGTGGTGTGTTGCTTTTTTCTTTGCAGTGATAGCTATGAAGATATGTTCTTATGGTGGTGAGAGTGGAGCACGACTGTCTCCGTGGCGCAATTGGCTAGCGCGATCGGCTGTTAACCGAAGGTTCGAGGTTCAAGCCCTCCCGGGAGTGGTGTGTTGCTTTTTTCTTTGCGCTGATAGCTTTGAAGATATGTTCTGTTGGTGGTGAGAGTGGAGCACGACTCTCTCTGTGGCGCAATTGGCTAGCGTGATCGGCTGTTAACGAAAAGGTTGGAGGTTAGAGCCCACCCGGTGGTGGTCCGGCGCTTTTTTTTCCTTTGGGCTGACAGCTCTGAAGAAATGTTCTGACGGTGGTGAGAGTGGTACAGGACGGTCTCCGTGGCGCAATTGGCTAGCGCGATCGGCTGTTAACCGAAAGGTTGGAGGTTCGAGCCCTCCCGGGAGTGGTGTGTTGCTTTTTTCTTTGCGCTGATAGCTTTGAAGATATGTTCTGATGGTGATGAGAGTGGAGCACGACTGCCTCCGTGGCGTAATTGGCTAGCGCGATGGGCTATTAACCGAAGGGTGTGAGGCTCGAGCCCACCTGGTGGTGGTGCGGCGCTTTTCTCCCTTTGGGCTGATAGCTTTGAAGATATGTTGGAATGGTGGTGATAGTTGAGCACGACTGTCTCCGTGGTGCAATTGGCTAGTGCGATGAGCTGTTAACCAAAAGGTTCGAGGTTCAAGCCCTCCCGGGAATGGTGTGTTGCTTTTTTCTTTGCGCTGATAGCTTTGAAGATATGTTCTGTTGGTGGTGAGAGTGGAGCACGACTCTCTCCGTGGCGCAATTGGCTAGCGCGATCGGCTGTTAACCAAAAGGTTGGAGGTTCGAGCCCACCCGTTGGTGGTCCGGCGCTATTTTCGTTTGGGCTGACAGCTCTGAAGAAATGTTCTGACGGTGGTGAGAGTGGAGCAGGATTTCTCCGTGGCGCAATCGGCTAGCGCGATCGGCTGTTAACCGAAAGATTGTAGGCTCAAGCCCACCCGGTGGTCGTGCGGCGCTTTTTTTTTCTTTGGGCTGATAGCTCTGAAGAAATGTTCTGACGGTGGTGAGAGTGGAGCACGGCTGTCTCCGTGGCGCAATCGGCTAGCACGTTCGGCTGTTAACCGAAAGCTTAGAGGTTCGAGCCCACCCGGTGGTGGTGCGGCGCTTTTTTTTCTTTGGGATGATAGCTCTGAAGAAATTTTCTGACGGTGGTGAGAGTGGAGCACGTCTGTCTCCGTGGCGCACTTGGCTAGCGCGTTCGGCTGTTAACCGAAAAATTGGAAATTCGAGCCCTCGCGGGAGTGGTGTTTTGCTTTTTTCTTTGCACTGAAAGCTTTGAGGATATGTTCTGATGGTGGTGAGAGTACAGCACGACTGTCTCCGTGGCGCAATTGGCTAGCGCGATCGGCTGTTAACCGAAAGGTTGGAGGTTCGAGCCCACCCGGTGGTGGTGCGGCGCTTTTTTTTCTTTGGGCTGATAGCTTTCAAGATATGTTCTGATGGTGCGGAGAGTGGTGCAGGACTGTCTCTGTGGCGGAATTGGCTAGCGCGATCGGCTGTTAACTGAAAGGTTGGAGGTTCGAGCTCTCCCGGGAGTGGTGCGGCGCTTTTTTTTGGGGCTGATAGCTCTGAAGAAATGTTCTGACGGTGGTGAGAGTGGAGCATGACTGTCTCCGTGGCGCAATTGGCTAGCGCGATGGGCTGTTAACCGAAAGGCTGGAGGTTTACCCCACCCGATGGTGGTGCGGCGCTTTTTTTTCTTTGGGCTGATAGCTCTGAAGAAAAGTTCTGACGGAGGTGAGAGTGGAGCATGACTGTCTCCATGGCGCAATTGGCTAGCGCGATCGGCTGTTAACCGAAAGGTTGGAGGTTCGAGCCCTCCCGGGATTGGTGTGTTGCTTTTTTCTTTGCGCTGATAGCTTTGAAGATATGTTCTGATGGTGATGAGAGTGGAGCACGACTGTCTCCGTGGCGTAATTGGCTAGCGCGATGGGCTATCAACCGAATGGTTGGAGGCTCGAGCCCACCCGGTGGTGGTGCGGCGCTTTTTTTCCTTTGGGCTGATAGCTCTGAAGAAATGTTCTGACGGTGGTTAGAGTGGAGCGCAACTGTCTCCGTGGCGCAATTGGCTAGCGCGATTTGCTGTTTACTGAAAGGTTGGAGGTTCAAGCCCTCCCGGGAGTGGTGTGCTGCTTTTTTTTCTTTGAGCTGATAGCTTTGAAGATAAGTTCTAATGGTGGTGAGGGTGGAGCAGGACTGTTTCCGTGGCGCAATTGGCTTGCGCGAGCGGCTGTTAACCGAAAGGTTGGAGGTTCGAGCCCACGCGGTGGTGGTGCGGTGCTTTTTTTCTTTGGGCTGATAGCTTTGAAGATATGTTGGGATGGTGGTGATAGTGGAGCACGACTGTCTCCGTGGCGCAATTGGCTAGTGCGATGAGCTTTTAAAGGAAAGGTTGGAGGTTCGAGCCCACCCGGTGGTGGTGTGGCGCTTCTTTTTCTTTGGGCTGATAGCTCTGAAGAAATGTTCTGATGGTGGTGAGAGTGAAGCAGGACTGTCTCTGTGGCGGAATTGGCTAGCGCGATCGGCTGTTAACCGAAAGGTTGGAGGTTCGAGCTCTCCCGGGAGTGGTGTTGCTTTTTTCTTTGCGCTGATAGCTTTGAACATATGTTCTAATGGTGGTGAGAGTGGAGCGGGACTGTCTCCGTGGCGCAATTGGCTAGCGCGATCGGCTGTTAACCGAAAGGTTGGAGGTTTGAGCCCACCCGGTGGTGGTGCGGCGCTGTTTTTCTTTCGGCTGATAGCTTGGAAGATATGTTCTGGTGGTGGTGAGAGTGGAGCAGGACTGCCTCCGTGGCGCAATTGGCTAGCGCGATCGGCTGTTAACGGAAACGTTGGAGATTCGAGCCCTCTCGGGAGTGGTGTGTTGCTTTTTTCTTTGCAGTGATAGCTATGAAGATATGTTCTTATGGTGGTGAGAGTGGAGCACGACTGTCTCCGTGGCGCAATTGGCTAGCGCGATCGGCTGTTAACCGAAAGGTTCGAGGTTCAAGCCCTCCCGGGAGTGGTGTGTTGCTTTTTTCTTTGCGCTGATAGCTTTGAAGATATGTTCTGTTGGTGGTGAGAGTGGAGCACGACTCTCTCCGTGGCGCAATTGGCTAGCGCGATCGGCTGTTAACCAAAAGGTTGGAGGTTCGAGCCCACCCGTTGGTGGTCCGGCGCTTTTTTTCGTTTGGGCTGACAGCTCTGAAGAAATGTTCTGACGGTGGTGAGAGTGGAGCAGGATTTCTCCGTGGCGCAATCGGCTAGCGCGATCGGCTGTTAACCGAAAGATTGTAGGTTCAAGCCCACCCGGTGGTCGTGCGGCGCTTTTTTTTCTTTGGGCTGATAGCTCTGAAGAAATGTTCTGACGGTGGTGAGAGTGGAGCACGGCTGTCTCCGTGGCGCAATCGGCTAGCACGTTCGGCTGTTAACCGAAAGTTTAGAGGTTCGAGCCCACCCGGTGGTGGTGCGGCGCTTTTTTTTCTTTGGGATGATAGCTCTGAAGAAATTTTCTGACGGTGGTGAGAGTGGAGCACGTCTGTCTCCGTGGCGCACTTGGCTAGCGCGTTCGGCTGTTAACCGAAAAATTGGAAATTCGAGCCCTCGCGGGAGTGGTGTTTTGCTTTTTTCTTTGCACTGAAAGCTTTGAGGATATGTTCTGATGGTGGTGAGAGTGGAGCACGACTGTCTCCGTGGCGCATTTGGCTAGGGCGATCGGCTGTTAACCGAAAGGTTGGAGGTTCGAGCCCACCCGGTGGTGGTGCGGCGCTTTTTTTTCTTTGGGCTGATAGCTTTCAAGATATGTTCTGATGGTGCGGAGAGTGGTGCAGGACTGTCTCTGTGGCGGAATTGGCTAGCGCGATCGGCTGTTAACTGAAAGGTTGGAGGTTCGAGCTCTCCCGGGAGTGGTGTGTTGCTTTTTTCTTTGCGCTGATAGCTTTGAACATATGTTCTGATGGTGGTGAGAGTGGAGCGGGACTGTCTCCGTGGCGCAATTGGCTAGTGCGATCAGCTGTTAACCGAAAGGTTGGAGGTTCGAGCCCACCCGGTGGTGGTGCGGCGCTTTTTTTTTCGGCTGATAGCTTTGAAGATATGTTCTGATGGTGGTTAGAGTGGAGCAGGACTGCCTCCGTGGCGCAATTGGCTAGCGCGATCGGCTGTTAACAGAAAGGTTGGAGGTTCGAGCCCACCCGGTGGTCGTGCGGCGCTTTTTTTTTGCTTTGGGCTGATAGCTCTGAAGAAATTTTCTGACGGTGGGGAGAGTGGAGTACGGCTGTCTCCGTGGCGCAATCGGCTAGCACGTTCGGCTGTTAACCGAAAGCTTAGAGGTTCGAGCCCACCCGGTGGTGGTGCGGCGCTTCTTTTTCTTTGGGCTGATAGCTCTGAAGAAATGTTCTGATGGTGGTGAGAGTAGAGCAGGACTGTCTCCGTGGCGCAATTGGCTGGCGCGATCGGCTGTTAACCGAAAGGTTCGAGGTTCAAGCCCTCCCGGGAGTGGTGTGTTGCTTTTTTCTTTGCGCTGATAGCTTTGAAGATTTGTTCTGTTGGTGGTGAGAGTGGAGCACGACTCTCTCCGTGACGCAATTGGCTAGCGCGATCGGCTGTTAACGAAAAGGTTGGAGGTTCGAGCCCATCCGGTGGTGGTCCGGCGCTTTTTTTCCTTTGGGCTGACAGCTCTGAAGAAATGTTCTGACGGTGGTGAGAGTGGAGCAGGACTGTCTCTGTGGCGGAATTGGCTAGCGCGATCAGCTATTAACCGAAAGGTTGGAGGTTCGAGCTCTCCCAGGAGTGGTGTGTTGCTTTTTTCTTTGCGCTGATAGCTTTGAAGATATGTTCTGATGGTGATGAAAGTGGAGCACGACTGTCTCCATGGCGCAGTTAGCTAGCGCGATCTGCTGTTAACCGAAAGGTTGGAGGTTCGAGCCCACCCGGTGGGGGTGCGGCGCTTTTTTTTCGTTGCGCTGATAGCTTTGAAGATATGTCCTCATGGTGGTGAGAGTGGAGCACGACTGTCTCCGTGGCGCAATTGGCTAGCGCGATCGGCTGTTAACCGAAATGTTGGAGGTTTGAGCCCACCCGATGGTGGTGCGGCGCTTTTTTTTCTTTGGGCTGATAGCTTTGAAGATATGTTCTGATGGTGGTGAGAGTGGAGCAGGACTGTCTCTGTGGCGGAATTGGCTAGCGCGATCGGCTGTTAACCGAAAGGTTGGAGGTTCGAGCTCTCCCGGGAGTGGTGTTGCTTTTTTCTTTGCGCTGATAGCTTTGAACATATGTTCTAACGGTGGTGAGAGTGGAGCGGGACTGTCTCTGTGGCGCAATTGGCTAGCGCGATCGGCTGTTAACCGAAAGGTTGGAGGTTTGAGCCCACCCGGTGGTGGTGCGGCGCTGTTTTTCTTTCGGCTGATAGCTTGGAAGATATGTTCTGATGGTGGTGAGAGTGGAGCAGGACTGCCTCCGTGGCGCAATTGGCTAGCGCGATCGGCTGTTAACGGAAACGTTGGAGATTCGAGCCCTCTCGGGAGTAGTGTGTTGCTTTTTTCTTTGCAGTGATAGCTTTGAAGATATGTTCTTATGGTGGTGAGAGTGGAGCACGACTGTCTCCGTGGCGCAATTGGCTAGCGCGATCGGCTCTTAACCAAATGGTTGTAGGTTCGATCCCACCCGGTGGTCGTGCGGCGCTTTTTTTTTCTTTGGGCTGATAGCTCTGAAGAAATGTTCTGACGGTGATGAGAGTGGAGCACGGCTGTCTCCGTGGCGCAATCGGCTAGCACGTTCGGCTGTTAACCGAAAGCTTAGAGGTTCGAGCCCACCCGGTGGTGGTGCGGCGCTTTTTTTTTCTTTGGGATGATAGCTCTGAAGAAATGTTCTGACGGTGGTGAGAGTGGAGCACGTCTGTCTCCGTGGCGCAATTGGCTTGCGCGTTCGGCTGTTAACCGAAAAATTGGAAATTCGAGCCCTCGCGGGAGTGGTGTGTTGCTTTTTTCTTAGCACTGAAAGCTTTGAAGATATGTTCTGATGGTGGTGAGAGTGGAGCACGACTGTCTCCGTGGCGCAATTGGCTAGGGCGATCGGCTGTTAACCGAAAGGTTGGAGGTTCGAGCCCACCCGGTGGTGGTGCGGCGCTTTTTTTTCTTCTGGCTGATAGCTTTCAAGATATGTTCTGATGGTGCGGAGAGTGGAGCAGGACTGTCTCTGTGGCGGAATTGGCTAGCGCGATCGGCTGTTAACTGAAAGGTTGGAGGTTCCAGCTCTCCCGGGAGTGGTGTGTTGCTTTTTTCTTTGCGCTGATAGCTTTGAACATATGTTCTGATGGTGGTGAGAGTGGAGCGGGACTGTCTCCGTGGCGCAATTGGCTAGCGCGATCGGCTGTTAACCGAAAGGTTGGAGGTTCGAGCCCACCCGATGGTGGTGCGGCGCTTTTTTTCTTTCGGCTGATAGCTTTGAAGATATGTTCTGATGGTGGTGAGAGTGGAGCAGGACTGCCTCCGTGGCGCAATTGACTAGCGCGATCGGCTGTTAACGGAAAGATTGGAGGTTCGAGCCCACCCGGTGGTCGTGCGGCGCTTTTTTTTCTTTGGGCTGATAGCTCTGAAGAAATGTTCTGACGGTGGTGAGAGTGGAGCACGGCTGTCTCCGTGGCGCAATCGGCTAGCACGTTCGGCTGTTAACCGAAAGCTTAGAGGTTCGAGCCCACCCGGTGGTGGTGCGGCGCTTCTTTTTCTTTGGGCTGATAGCTCTGAAGAAATGTACTGATGGTGGTGCGAGTGGAGCACGACTGTCTCCGTGGCGCAATTGGCTAGCGCGATCGGCTGTTAACCGAAAGGTTCGAGGTTCGAGCCCATCCGGTGGTGGTCCGGCGCTTTTTTTCCTTTGGGCTGACAGCTTTGAAGATTTTTCTGATGGGGATGAGAGTGGAGCAGGACTGTCTCCGTGGCGCAATTGGCTAGCGCGATCGGCTGTTAACCGAAAGGTTGGATGTTCGAGCCCACGCGGTGGTGGTGCGGCGCTTTTTTTTCTTTGGGCTGATAGCTTTGAAGATATGTTCTGATGGTGGTGAGAGTGGAGCAGGACTGTCTCTGTGGCGGAATTGGCTAGCGCGATCGGCTGTTAACTGAAAGGTTGGAGGTTCGAGCTCTCCCGGGAGTGGTGTGTTGCTTTTTTCTTTGCGCTGATAGCTTTGAACATATGTTCTGATGGTGGTGAGAGTGGAGCGGGACTGTCTCCGTGGCGCAATTGGCTGGCGCGATCGGCTGTTAACCGAAAGGTTGGAGGTTCGAGCCCACCCGGTGGTGGTGCGGCGCTTTTTTTCTTTCGGCTGATAGCTTTGAAGATATGTTCTGATGGTGGTGAGAGTGGAGCAGGACTGCCTCCGTGGCGCAATTGGCTAGCGCGATCGGCTGTTGACGGAAAGATTGGAGATTCGAGCCCTCTCGGGAGTGGTGTGTTGCTTTTTTCTTTGCAGTGATAGCTTTGAAGATATGTACTGATGGTGGTGCGAGTGGAGCACGACTGTCTCCGTGGCGCAATTGGCTAGCGCGATCGGCTGTTAACCGAAAGGTTCGAGGTTCGAGCCCATCCGGTGGTGGTCCGGCGCTTTTTTTCCTTTGGGCTGACAGCTCTGAAGAAATGTTCTGACGGTGGTGAGAGTGGAGCATGACTGTCTCCGTGGCGCAGTTGGCTGGCGCGATCGGCTGTTAACTGAAAGGTTGGAGGTTCGAGCCCACCCGTTGGTGGTGCGGTGCTTTTTTTTTTCTTTGGGCTGATAGCTTTGAAGATTTTTCTGATGGGGGTGAGAGTGGAGCAGGTCTGTCTCCGTGGCGCAATTGGCTAGCGCGATCGGCTGTTAACCGAAAGGTTGGATGTTCGAGCCCACGCGGTGGTGGTGCGGCGCTTTTTTTTCTTTGGGCTGATAGCTTTGAAGATATGTTCTGATGGTGGTGAGAGTGGAGCAGGACTGTCTCCGTGGCGCAATTGGCTAGCGCGATCAGCTGTTAACCAAAAGTTTGGAGGTTCGAGCCCACCCGGTGGTGGTGCGGCGCTTTTTCTTCTTTGGGCTGATAGCTTTCAGGATATGTTCAGATGGTGCGATGAGTGGAGCAGGACTGTCTCTGTGGCGGAATTGGCTAGCGCGATCGGCTGTTAACTGAAAGGTTGGAGGTTCCAGCTCTCCCGGGAGTGGTGTGTTGCTTTTTTCTTTGCGCTGATAGCTTTGAACATATGTTCTGATGGTGGTGAGAGTGGAGCGGGACTGTCTCCGTGGCGCAATCGGCTAGCGCGATCGGCTGTTAACCGAAAGATTGGAGGTTCGAGCCCACCCGGTGGTCGTGCGGCGCTTTTTTTTCTTTGGGCTGATAGCTCTGAAGAAATGTTCTGACGGTGGTGAGAGTGGAGCACGGCTGTCTCCGTGGCGCAATCGGCTAGCACGTTCGGCTGTTAACCGAAAGCTTAGAGGTTCGAGCCCACCCGGTGGTGGTGCGGCGCTTCTTTTTCTTTGGGCTGATAGCTCTGAAGAAATGTTCTGATGGTGGTGAGAGTAGAGCAGGACTGTCTCCGTGGCGCAATTGGCTGGCGCGATCGGCTGTTAACCGAAAGGTTGGAGGTTCGAGCCCACCCGGTGCTGGTGCGGCGCTTTTTTTTTCTTTGGGCTGATAGCTTTGAAGATATGTTCTAATGGTGGTGTGAGTGGAGCAGGACTGTTCCCGTGGCGCAATTGGCTAGCGCGATCGACTGTTAACCGAAAGGTTGGAGGTTCGAGCCCACCCGGTGGTGGTGCGGCGCTTTTTTTTCTTTGGGTTGATAGCTTTCAAGATATGTTCTGGTGGTGCGGAGAGTGGAGCAGGACTGTCTCTGTGGCGGAATTGGCTAGCGCGATCGGCTGTTAACTGAAAGGTTGGAGGTTCGAGCTCTCCCGGGAGTGGTGTGTTGCTTTTTTCTTTGCGCTGATAGCTTTGAACATATGTTCTGATGGTGGTGAGAGTGGAGCGGGACTGTCTCCGTGGCGCAATTGGCTGGCGCGATCGGCTGTTAACCGAAAGGTTGGAGGTTCGAGCCCACCCGGTGGTGGTGCGGCGCTTTTTTTTCTTTCGGCTGATAGCTTTGAAGATATGTTCTGATGGTGGTGAGAGTGGAGCAGGACTGCCTCCGTGGCGCAATTGGCTAGCGCGATCGGCTGTTGACGGAAAGATTGGAGATTCGAGCCCTCTCGGGAGTGGTGTGTTGCTTTTTTCTTTGCAGTGATAGCTTTGAAGATATGTACTGATGGTGGTGCGAGTGGAGCACGACTGTCTCCGTGGCGCAATTGGCTAGCGCGATCGGCTGTTAACCGAAAGGTTCGAGGTTCGAGCCCATCCGGTGGTGGTCCGGCGCTTTTTTTCCTTTGGGCTGACAGCTCTGAAGAAATGTTCTGACGGTGGTGAGAGTGGAGCATGACTGTCTCCGTGGCGCAATTGGCTGGCGCGATCGGCTGTTAACTGAAAGGTTGGAGGTTCGAGCCCACCCGTTGGTGGTGCGGCGCTTTTTTTTTCTTTGGGCTGATAGCTTTGAAGATTTTTCTGATGGGGGTGAGAGTGGAGCAGGTCTGTCTCCGTGGCGCAATTGGCTAGCGCGATCGGCTGTTAACCGAAAGGTTGGATGTTCGAGCCCACGCGGTGGTGGTGCGGCGCTTTTTTTTCTTTGGGCTGATAGCTTTGAAGATATGTTCTGATGGTGGTGAGAGTGGAGCAGGACTGTCTCCGTGGCGCAATTGGCTAGCGCGATCAGCTGTTAACCAAAAGTTTGGAGGTTCGAGCCCACCCGGTGGTGGTGCGGCGCTTTTTCTTCTTTGGGCTGATAGCTTTCAGGATATGTTCAGATGGTGCGATGAGTGGAGCAGGACTGTCTCTGTGGCGGAATTGGCTAGCGCGATCGGCTGTTAACTGAAAGGTTGGAGGTTCCAGCTCTCCCGGGAGTGGTGTGTTGCTTTTTTCTTTGCGCTGATAGCTTTGAACATATGTTCTGATGGTGGTGAGAGTGGAGCGGGACTGTCTCCGTGGCGCAATCGGCTAGCGCGATCGGCTGTTAACCGAAAGGTTGGAGGTTCGAGCCCACCCGATGGTGGTGCGGCGCTTTTTTTCTTTCGGCTGATAGCTTTGAAGATATGTTCTGATGGTGGTGAGAGTGGAGCAGGACTGCCTCCGTGGCGCAATTGACTAGCGCGATCGGCTGTTAACGGAAAGATTGGAGGTTCGAGCCCACCCGGTGGTCGTGCGGCGCTTTTTTTTCTTTGGGCTGATAGCTCTGAAGAAATGTTCTGACGGTGGTGAGAGTGGAGCACGGCTGTCTCCGTGGCGCAATCGGCTAGCACGTTCGGCTGTTAGCCGAAAGCTTAGAGGTTCGAGCCCACCCGGTGGTGGTGCGGCGCTTCTTTTTCTTTGGGCTGATAGCTTTGAAGATATGTTCTAATGGTGGTGTGAGTGGAGCAGGACTGTTCCCGAGGCGCAATTGGCTAGCGCGATCGACTGTTAACCGAAAGGTTGGAGGTTCGAGCCCACCCGGTGGTGGTGCGGCGCTTTTTTTTCTTTGGGTTGATAGCTTTCAAGATATGTTCTGGTGGTGCGGAGAGTGGAGCAGGACTGTCTCTGTGGCGGAATTGGCTAGCGCGATCGGCGGTTAACTGAAAGGTTGGAGGTTCGAGCTCTCCCGGGAGTGGTGTGTTGCTTTTTTCTTTGCGCTGATAGCTTTGAACATATGTTCTGATGGTGGTGAGAGTGGAGCGGGACTGTCTCCGTGGCGCAATTGGCTAGCGCGATCGGCTGTTAACGGAAAGGTTGGAGGTTCGAGCCCACCCGGTGGTGGTGCGGCGCTTTTTTTTCTTTCGGCTGATAGCTTTGAAGATATGTTCTGATGGTGGTGAGAGTGGAGCAGGACTGCCTCCGTGGCGCAATTGGCTAGCGCGATCGGCTGTTGACGGAAAGATTGGAGATTCGAGCCCTCTCGGGAGTGGTGTGTTGCTTTTTTCTTTGCAGTGATAGCTGTGAAGATATGTACTGATGGTGGTGCGAGTGGAGCACGACTGTCTCCGTGGCGCAATTGGCTAGCGCGATCGGCTGTTAACCGAAAGGTTCGAGGTTCGAGCCCATCCGGTGGTGGTCCGGCGCTTTTTTTCCTTTGGGCTGACAGCTTTGAAGATTTTTCTGATGGGGATGAGAGTGGAGCAGGACTGTCTCCGTGGCGCAATTGGCTAGCGCGATCGGCTGTTAACCGAAAGGTTGGATGTTCGAGCCCACGCGGTGGTGGTGCGGCGCTTTTTTTTCTTTGGGCTGATAGCTTTGAAGATATGTTCTGATGGTGGTGAGAGTGGAGCAGGACTGTCTCCGTGGCGCAATTGGCTAGCGCGATCAGCTGTTAACCAAAAGTTTGGAGGTTCGAGCCCACCCGGTGGTGGTGCGGCGCTTTTTCTTCTTTGGGCTGATAGCTTTCAGGATATGTTCAGATGGTGCGATGAGTGGAGCAGGACTGTCTCTGTGGCAGATTTGGCTAGCGCGATCAGCCATTAACCGAAACGTTGGAGGTTCGAGCCCACGCGGTGGTGGTGCGGTGCTTTTTTTTTTGGGTTGATAGCTTTGAAGATATGTTGGGATGGTGGTGATAGTGAAGCACGACTGTCTCCGTGGCGCAATTGGCTAGTGCGATGAGCTTTTAACGGAAAGGTTCGAGGTTCGAGCCCTCCCGGGAGTGGTGTGTTGCTTTTTCTTTGCGCTGATAGCTTTGAAGATATGTCCTGATGGTGGTGAGAGTGGAGCACGACTGTCTCCGTGGTGCAATTGGCTAGCGCGATCGGCTGTTAACCGAAAGGTTGGAGGTTCGAGCCTACCCGGTGGTGGTGCGGCGCTTCTTTTTCTTTGGGCTGATAGCTCTGAAGAAATGTTCTGATGGTGGTGAGAGTGAAGCAGGACTGTCTTAGTGGCGCAATTGGCTAGCGCGATCGGCTGTTAACCGTAATGTTGGAGGTTCGAGCCCACCCAAAGGTGGTGCGGCGCTTTTTTTTCTTTGGGCTGATAGCTTTGAAGATATGTTCTGATGGTGGTGAGAGTAGAGCAGGACTGTCTCCGTGGCGCAATTGGCTCGCGCGATCGGCTGTTACCTGAAAGGTTGGAGGTTCGAGCCCACCCGGTGGGGGTGCGGCGCTTTTTTTTGGGCTGATAGCTCTGAAGAAATGTTCTGACGGTGGTGAGAGTGGAGCATGACTGTTTCCGTGGCGCAATTGGGTAGCGCGATGGGCTGGTAACCGAAAGGCTGGAGGTTTGAGCCCACCCGATGGTGGTGCGGCGCTTTTTTTTCTTTGGGCTGATAGCTCTGAAGAAAAGTTCTGACGGAGGTGAGAGTGGAGCATGACTGTCTCCGTGGCGCAATTGGCTATCGCGATCGGCTGTTAACCGAAACGTTGGAGGTTCGAGCCCTCCCGGGAGTGGTGTGTTGCTTTTTTCTTTGCGCTGATAGCTTTGAAGATATGTTCTAATGGTGATGAGAGTGGAGCACGACTGTCTCCGTGGCGTAATTGGCTAGCGCGATGGGCTATCAACCGAAGGGTTGGAGGCTCGAGCCCACCCGGTGGTGGTGCGGCGCTTTTTTTCCTTTGGGCTGATAGCTCTGAAGAAATGTCGGGATGGCGGTGATCGTGGAGCACGACTTTCTCCGTGGCGCAATTGGCTAGTGCGATGAGCTTTTAAAGGAAAGGTTCGAGGTTCGAGCCCTCCCGGGAGTGGTGTGTTGCTTTTTTCTTTGCGCTGATAGCTTTGAAGATATGTCCTGATGGTGGTGAGAGTGGAGCACGACTGTCTCCGTGGCGCAATTGGCCAGCGCGATCGGCTGTTAACCGAAATGTTGGAGGTTCGAGCCCACCCGATGGTGGTGCGGCGCTTTTTTCTCTTGGGCCTGATAGCTTTGAAGATATGTTCTGATGGTGGTGAGAGTGGAGCAGGACTGTCTCCGTGGCGCAATTGGCTCGCGCAATCGGCTGTTAACCGAAAGGTTTGAGGTTCGAGCCCACCCGGTGGGGGTGCGCCGTTTTTTTTTTCTTTGGGCTGATAGCTTTGAAGATATGCTCTGATGGTGGTGAGAGTGGAGCAGGACTGTCTCCGTGGCGCAATTGGCTAGCGCGATCGGCTGTTAACCGAAAGGTTGGAGGTTCGAGCCCACCCGGTGGGGGTGCGGCGCTTTTTTTTTCTTTGGGCAGATAGCTCTCAAGATAGGTTCTGATGGTGCGGAGAGTGGAGCAGGACTGTCTCTGTGGCGGAATTGGCTAACGCGATCGGCTGTTAACCAAAAGGTTGGAGGTTCGAGCTCTCCCGGGAGTGGTGTTGCTTTTTTCTTTGCGCTGATAGCTTTGAACATATGTTCTAATGGTGGTGAGAGTGGAGCGGGACTGTCTCCGTGGCGCAATTGGCTAGCGCGATCGGCTGTTAACCGAAAGGTTGGAGGTTTGAGCCCACCCGGTGGTGGTGCGGCGCTGTTTTTTCTTTCGGCTGATAGCTTTGAAGATATGTTCTGATGGTGGTGAGAGTGGAGCAGGACTGCCTCCGTGGCGCAATTGGCTAGCGCGATCGGCTCTTAACGGAAAGGTTGGAGATTCGAGCCCTCTCGGGTGTGGTGTGTGGCTTTTTTCTTTGCAGTGATAGCTTTGAAGATATGTTCTGATGATGGTGACAGTGGAGCACGACTGTCTCCGTGGCGCTATTGGCTAGCGCGATCGGCTGTTAACCGAAAGGTTCGAGGTTCAAGTCCTTCCGGGAGTGGTGTGTTGCTTTTTTCTTTGCGCTCATAGCTTTGAAGATATGTTCTGTTGGTGGTGAGAGTGAAGCACGACTCTCTCTGTGGCGCAATTGGCTAGCGTGATCGGCTGTTAACGAAAAGGTTGGAGGTTCGAGCCCACCCGGTGGTGGTCCGGCGCTTTTTTTTCCTTTAGGCTGACAGGTCTGAAGAAATGTTCTGACGGTGGTGAGAGTGGAGCAGGACGGTCTCCGTGGTGCAATTGGCTAGCGCGATCGGCTGTTAACCGAAAGGTTGGAGGTTCAATCCCACTCGGTGGTGGTGCGGGCTTTTTTTTCTATGGGCTGATAGCTTTGAAGATATGTTCTGATGGTGATGAGAGTGGAGCAGGACTGTCTCCGTGGCGCAATCGGCTAGCGCGATCAGATGTTAACCGAAAGGTTGGAGGTTCGCGCCCACCCTGTGGTGGTGCGTCGCTTTTTTTTCTTTGGGCTGATAGCTCTGAAGAAATGTTCTGACGGTGGTGAGAGTGGAGCATGACTGTCTCCGTGGCGCAATTGGCTAGCGCGATGGGCTGTTAACCGCAATGCTGGAGGTTCGAGCCCACCCGATGGTAGTGCGGCGCTTTTTTTTCTTTGGGCTGATAGCTCTGAAGAAAAGTTCTGACGGAGGTGAGAGTGGAGCATGACTGTCTCCGTGGCGCAATTTGCTAGCGCGATCGGCTGTTAACCGAAAGGTTGGAGGTTCGAGCCCACGCGGTGGTGGTGCGGTGCTTTTTTTTCTTCGGGTTGATAGCTTTGAAGATATGTTGGGATGGTGGTGATAGTGGAGCACGACTGTCTCCGTGGCGCGATTGGCTAGTGCGATGAGCTGTTAACCAAAAGGTTGGAGGTTCGAGCCCTCCCGGGAGTGGTGCGGCGCTTTTTTTTCTTTGGGCTGATAGCTCTGAAGAAAAGTTCTGACGGAGGTGAGAGTGGAGCATGACTGTCTCCGTGGCGCAATTGGCTATCGCGATCGGCTGTTAACCGAAACGTTGGAGGTTCGAGCCCTCCCGGGAGTGGTGTGTTGCTTTTTTCTTTGCGCTGATAGCTTTGAAGATATGTTCTAATGGTGATGAGAGTGGAGCACGACTGTCTCCGTGGCGTAATTGGCTAGCGCGATGGGCTATCAACCGAAGGGTTGGAGGCTCGAGCCCACCCGGTGGTGGTGCGGCGCTTTTTTTCCTTTGGGCTGATAGCTCTGAAGAAATGTCGGGATGGCGGTGATCGTGGAGCACGACTTTCTCCGTGGCGCAATTGGCTAGTGCGATGAGCTTTTAAAGGAAAGGTTCGAGGTTCGAGCCCTCCCGGGAGTGGTGTGTTGCTTTTTTCTTTGCGCTGATAGCTTTGAAGATATGTCCTGATGGTGGTGAGAGTGGAGCACGACTGTCTCCGTGGCGCAATTGGCCAGCGCGATCGGCTGTTAACCGAAATGTTGGAGGTTCGAGCCCACCCGATGGTGGTGCGGCGCTTTTTTCTCTTGGGCCTGATAGCTTTGAAGATATGTTCTGATGGTGGTGAGAGTGGAGCAGGACTGTCTCCGTGGCGCAATTGGCTCGCGCAATCGGCTGTTAACCGAAAGGTTTGAGGTTCGAGCCCACCCGGTGGGGGTGCGCCGTTTTTTTTTCTTTGGGCTGATAGCTTTGAAGATATGCTCTGATGGTGGTGAGAGTGGAGCAGGACTGTCTCCGTGGCGCAATTGGCTAGCGCGATCGGCTGTTAACCGAAAGGTTGGAGGTTCGAGCCCACCCGGTGGGGGTGCGGCGCTTTTTTTTTCTTTGGGCAGATAGCTCTCAAGATAGGTTCTGATGGTGCGGAGAGTGGAGCAGGACTGTCTCTGTGGCGGAATTGGCTAACGCGATCGGCTGTTAACCAAAAGGCTGGAGGTTCGAGCTCTCCCGGGAGTGGTGTTGCTTTTTTCTTTGCGCTGATAGCTTTGAACATATGTTCTAATGGTGGTGAGAGTGGAGCGGGACTGTCTCCGTGGCGCAATTGGCTAGCGCGATCGGCTGTTAACCGAAAGGTTGGAGGTTTGAGCCCACCCGGTGGTGGTGCGGCGCTGTTTTTTCTTTCGGCTGATAGCTTTGAAGATATGTTCTGATGGTGGTGAGAGTGGAGCAGGACTGCCTCCGTGGCGCAATTGGCTAGCGCGATCGGCTCTTAACGGAAAGGTTGGAGATTCGAGCCCTCTCGGGTGTGGTGTGTGGCTTTTTTCTTTGCAGTGATAGCTTTGAAGATATGTTCTGATGATGGTGACAGTGGAGCACGACTGTCTCCGTGGCGCTATTGGCTAGCGCGATCGGCTGTTAACCGAAAGGTTCGAGGTTCAAGTCCTTCCGGGAGTGGTGTGTTGCTTTTTTCTTTGCGCTGATAGCTTTGAAGATATGTTCTGTTGGTGGTGAGAGTGAAGCACGACTCTCTCTGTGGCGCAATTGGCTAGCGCGATCGGCTGTTAACGAAAAGGTTGGAGGTTCGAGCCCACCCGGTGGTGGTCCGGCGCTTTTTTTTCCTTTAGGCTGACAGGTCTGAAGAAATGTTCTGACGGTGGTGAGAGTGGAGCAGGACGGTCTCCGTGGTGCAATTGGCTAGCGCGATCGGCTGTTAACCGAAAGGTTGGAGGTTCAATCCCACTCGGTGGTGGTGCGGGCTTTTTTTTCTATGGGCTGATAGCTTTGAAGATATGTTCTGATGGTGATGAGAGTGGAGCAGGACTGTCTCCGTGGCGCAATCGGCTAGCGCGATCAGATGTTAACCGAAAGGTTGGAGGTTCGCGCCCACCCTGTGGTGGTGCGTCGCTTTTTTTTCTTTGGGCTGATAGCTCTGAAGAAATGTTCTGACGGTGGTGAGAGTGGAGCATGACTGTCTCCGTGGCGCAATTGGCTAGCGCGATGGGCTGTTAACCGCAATGCTGGAGGTTCGAGCCCACCCGATGGTAGTGCGGCGCTTTTTTTTCTTTGGGCTGATAGCTCTGAAGAAAAGTTCTGACGGAGGTGAGAGTGGAGCATGACTGTCTCCGTGGCGCAATTTGCTAGCGCGATCGGCTGTTAACCGAAAGGTTGGAGGTTCGAGCCCACGCGGTGGTGGTGCGGTGCTTTTTTTTCTTCGGGTTGATAGCTTTGAAGATATGTTGGGATGGTGGTGATAGTGGAGCACGACTGTCTCCGTGGCGCGATTGGCTAGTGCGATGAGCTGTTAACCAAAAGGTTGGAGGTTCGAGCCCTCCCGGGAGTGGTGTGTTGCTTTTTTCTTTGCGCTGATAGCTTTGAAGATATGTTCTGTTGGTGGTGAGAGTGGAGCACGACTCTCTCCGTGGCGCAATTGGCTAGCGCGATCGGCTGTTAACCAAAAGGTTGGAGGTTCGAGCCCACCCGGTGGTGGTCCGGCGCTTTTTTTCCTTTAGGCTGACAGCTCTGAAGAAATGTTCAGACGGTGGGGAGAGTGGAGCAGGATTTCTCCGTGGCGCAATCGGCTCGCGCGATCGGCTGTTAACCGAAAGGTTGGAGGTTCGAGCCCACCCAGTGGGGGTGCGCCGCTTTTTTTTCTTTGGGCTGATAGCTTTGAAGATATGTTCTGATGGTGGTGAGAGTGGAGCACGACTGTCTCCGTGGCGCATTTGGCTGGCGCGATCGGCTGTTAACCGAAATGTTGGAGGTTCGAGCCCACCCGGTGGTGGTGCGGCGCTTTTATTTCTTTGGGCTGATAGCTTTGAAGATATGTTCTGATGGTGGTGAGAGTGGAGCTGGACTGTCTCCGTGGCGCAATTGGCTAGCGCGATCGGCTGTTAACCGAAAGGTTGGATGTTCGAGCCCACGCGGTGGTGGTGGGGCGCTTTTTTTTCTTTGGGCTGATAGCTTTGAAGATATGTTCTGATGGTGTTGAGAGTGCAGCAGGACTGTCTCCGTGGCGCAATTGGCTATCGCGATCGGCTGTTAACCGAAAGGTTGAAGGTTCAAGCCCACCCGATTGTGGTGCGGCGCTTTTTTTTCTTTGGGCTGATAGCTCTGAAGAAATGTTCTGACGGTGGTGAGAGTGAAGCATGACTGTCTCCATGGCGCAATTGGTTAGCGCGATCGGCTGCTAACCGAAAGGTTGGGGATTCTAGCCCTCCCGGGAGTGGTGTGTTGCTTTTTTTCTTTGCGCTGATAGCTTTGAAGGTATGTTCTGATAGTGGTTAGAATGGAGCACGACTGTCTCCGTGGCGCAATTGGCTAGCGCGATGGGCTATTAACCGAAAGGTTGGAGGCTCGAGCCCACCCGGTGGTGGTGCGGCGCTTTTTTTCCTTTGGGCTGATAGCTCTGAAGAAATGTTCTGACGGTGGTGAGAGTGGAGCACGACTGTCTCCGTTGCGCAATTGGCTAGCGCGATCGGTTGTTAACTGAAAGGTTGGAGGTTCGAGCCCTCCCGGGAGTGGTGTGTTGCTTTTTTTTTCTTTGGGCTGATAGCTTTGAAGATATGTTGTGATGATGGTGATAGTGGAGCACGACTGTCTCCCTGGCGCAATTGGCTAGTGCGATGAGCTGTTAACCGAAAGGTTCGAGGTACGAGCCCTCCCGGGAGTGGTGTGTTGCTTTTTTCTTTGCGCTGATAGCTTTGAAGGTATGTTCTGATAGTGGTGAGAATGGAGCACGACTGTCTCCGTGGCGCAATTGGCTAGCGCGATGGGCTATTAACCGAAAGGTTGGAGGCTCGAGCCCACCCGGTGGTGGTTCGGCGCTTTTTTTCCTTTGGGATGATAGCTCTGAAGAAATGTCCTGATGGTGGTGAGAGTGGAGCACGACTGTCTCCGTGGCGCAATTTTCTAGCGTGATCGGCTGTTAACCGAAAAGTTGGAGGTTCGAGCCCACCCGGTGGTGGTGCGGCGCTTCTTTTTCTTTGGGCTGATAGCTCTGAAGAAATGTTCTGATGGTGGTGAGAGTGGAGCAGGACTGTCTCCGTGGCGCAATTGGCTAGCGCGATCGGCTGTTAACCGAAATGTTCTAGGTTCGAGCCCACCCGGTGGTGGTGCGGCGCTTTTTTTTCTTTGGGCTGATAGCTTTGAAGATATGTTCTGATGGTGGTGAGAGTAGAGCAGGACTGTCTCCGTGGCGCAATTGGCTCGCGCGATCGGCTTTTAACCGAAAGATTGGAGGTTCGAGCCCACCCGGTGGGGGTGCGCCGCTTTTTTTTCTTTGGGCTGATAGCTTTGAAGATATGTTCTGATGGTGGTGAGAGTGGAGCAGCACTGTCTCTGTGGCGGAATTGGCTAGCGCGATCGGCTGTTAACCAAAAGGTTGGAGGTTTGAGCTCTCCCGGGAGTGGTGTTGCTTTTTTCTTTGCGCTGATAGCTTTGAACATATAATCTGATGGTGGTGAGAGTGGAGCGGGACTGTCTCCGTGGCGCAATTGCTAGTGCGATGAGCTGTTAACCAAAAGGTTCGAGGTTCGAGCCCACGCGGTGGTGGTGCGGTGCTTTTTTTTCTTTGGGTTGATAGCTTTGAAGATATGCTCTGATGGTGGTGAGAGTGGAGCAAGACTGTCTCCGTGGCGCAATTTTCTAGCGCGATCGGCTGTTAACTGAAAGGTTGGAGGTTTGAGCCCACCCGATGGTGGTGCGGCGCTTTTTTTTTCTTTGAACTGATAGCTCTGAAGAAAAGTTCTGACGGAGGTGAGAGTGGAGCATGGCTGTCTCCGTGGCGCAATTGGCTAGCGCGATCGGCTGTTAACCGAAAGGTTGGAGGTTCGAGCCTTCCCGGGAGTGGTGTGTTGCTTTTTTTTCTTTGAGCTGATAGCTTTGAAGATAAGATCTAATGGTGGTGAGAGTGGAGCAGGACTGTTTCCGTGGCGCAATTGGCTAGCGCGATCGGCTGTTAACCGAAAGGTTGGAGGTTCGAGCCCACGCGGTGGTGTTGCGGTGCTTTTTTTTCTTTGGGCTGATAGCTTTGAAGATATGTTGGGATGGTGGTGATAGTGAAGCACGACTGTCTCCGGGGCGCAATTGGCTAGTGCGATGAGCTTTTAACGGAAAGGTTCGAGGTTCGAGCCCTCCCGGGAGTGGTGTGTTGCTTTTTTCTTTGCGCTGATAGCTTTGAACATATGTCCTGATGGTGGTGAGAGTGGAGCACGACTGTCTCCGTGGCGCAATTGGCTAGCGCGATCGGCTGTTAACCGAAAGGTTGGAGGTTCGAGCCCACCCGGTGGTGGTGCGGCGCCTCTTTTTCTTTGGGCTGATAGCTCTGAAGAAATGTTCTGATGGTGGTGAGAGTGAAGCAGGACTGTCTCCGTGGCGCAATTGGCTAGCGCGATCGGCTGTTAACCGAAATGTTGGAGGTTCGAGCCCACCCGATGGTGGTGCGGCGCTTTCTTTTCTTTGGGCTGATAGCTTTGAAGATATGTTCTGATGGTGGTGAGAGTGGAGCAGGACTGTCTCCGTGGCGCAATTGGCTAGCGCGATCGGCTGTTAACCGAAAGGTTGGAGGTTCGAGCCCACCCGGTGGGGGTGCGGCGCTTTTTTTTCTTTGGGCAGATAGCTCTCAAGATATGTTCTGATGGTGCGGAGGGTGTAGCAGGACTGTCTCTGTGGCGGAATCGGCTAGCGCGATCGGCTGTTAACCGAAAGGTTGGAGGTTCGAGCTCTCCCGGGAGTGGTGTTGCTTTTTTCTTTGCGCTGATAGCTTTGAACATATAATCTGATGGTGGTGAGAGTGGAGCGGGACTGTCTCCGTGGCGCAATTGCTAGTGCGATGAGCTGTTAACCGAAAGGTTCGAGGTTCGAGCCCACGCGGTGGTGGTGCGGTGCTTTTTTTTCTTTGGGCTGATAGCTTTGAAGATATGCTCTGATGGTGGTGAGAGTGGAGCAAGACTGTCTCCGTGGCGCAATTTTCTAGCGCGATCGGCTGTTAACTGAAAGGTTGGAGGTTTGAGCCCACCCGATGGTGGTGCGGCGCTTTTTTTTCTTTGATCTGATAGCTCTGAAGAAAAGTTCTGACGGAGGTGAGAGTGGAGCACGACTCTCTCCGTGGCGCAATTGGCTAGCGCGATCGGCTGTTAACTGAAAGGTTGGAGGTTCGAGCCCTCCCGGGAGTGGTGTGTTGCTTTTTTTTTCTTTCGGCTGATAGCTTTGAAGATAAGTTCTAATGGTGGTGAGAGTGGAGCAGGACTGTTTCCGTGGCGCAATTGGTTAGCGCGATCGGCTGTTAACCGAAAGGTTGGAGGTTCGAGCCCACGCGGTGGTGGTGCGGTGCTTTTTTTTCTTTGGGCTGATAGCTTTGAAGATATGTTGTGATGGTGGTGATAGTGGAGCACGACTGTCTCCCTGGCGCAATTGGCTAGTGCGATGAGCTGTTAACCGAAAGGTTCGAGGTACGAGCCCTCCCGGGAGTGGTGTGTTGCTTTTTTCTTTGCGCTGATAGCTTTGAAGATATGTCCTGATGGTGGTGAGAGTGGAGCACGACTGTCTCCGTGGCGCAATTTTCTAGCGCGATCGACTGTTAACCGAAAAGTTGGAGGTTCGAGCCCACCCGGTGGTGGTGCGGCGCTTCTTTTTCTTTGGACTGATAGCTCTGAAGAAATGTTCTGATGGTGGTGAGAGTGGAGCAGGACTGTCTCCGTGGCGCAATTGGCTAGCGCGATCGGCTGTTAACCGAAATGTTCTAGGTTCGAGCCCACCCGGTGGTGGTGCGGCGCTTTTTTTTCTTTGGGCTGATAGCTTTGAAGATATGTTGTGATGATGGTGATAGTGGAGCACGACTGTCTCCCTGGCGCAATTGGCTAGTGCGATGAGCTGTTAACCGAAAGGTTCGAGGTACGAGCCCTCCCGGGAGTGGTGTGTTGCTTTTTTCTTTGCGCTGATAGCTTTGAAGGTATGTTCTGATAGTGGTGAGAATGGAGCACGACTGTCTCCGTGGCGCAATTGGCTAGCGCGATGGGCTATTAACCGAAAGGTTGGAGGCTCGAGCCCACCCGGTGGTGGTTCGGCGCTTTTTTTCCTTTGGGATGATAGCTCTGAAGAAATGTCCTGATGGTGGTGAGAGTGGAGCACGACTGTCTCCGTGGCGCAATTTTCTAGCGTGATCGGCTGTTAACCGAAAAGTTGGAGGTTCGAGCCCACCCGGTGGTGGTGCGGCGCTTCTTTTTCTTTGGGCTGATAGCTCTGAAGAAATGTTCTGATGGTGGTGAGAGTGGAGCAGGACTGTCTCCGTGGCGCAATTGGCTAGCGCGATCGGCTGTTAACCGAAATGTTCTAGGTTCGAGCCCACCCGGTGGTGGTGCGGCGCTTTTTTTTCTTTGGGCTGATAGCTTTGAAGATATGTTCTGATGGTGGTGAGAGTAGAGCAGGACTGTCTCCGTGGCGCAATTGGCTCGCGCGATCGGCTTTTAACCGAAAGATTGGAGGTTCGAGCCCACCCGGTGGGGGTGCGCCGCTTTTTTTTCTTTGGGCTGATAGCTTTGAAGATATGTTCTGATGGTGGTGAGAGTGGAGCAGCACTGTCTCTGTGGCGGAATTGGCTAGCGCGATCGGCTGTAAACCAAAAGGTTGGAGGTTTGAGCTCTCCCGGGAGTGGTGTTGCTTTTTTCTTTGCGCTGATAGCTTTGAACATATAATCTGATGGTGGTGAGAGTGGAGCGGGACTGTCTCCGTGGCGCAATTGCTAGTGTGATGAGCTGTTAACCAAAAGGTTCGAGGTTCGAGCCCACGCGGTGGTGGTGCGGTGCTTTTTTTTCTTTGGGTTGATAGCTTTGAAGATATGCTCTGATGGTGGTGAGAGTGGAGCAAGACTGTCTCCGTGGCGCAATTTTCTAGCGCGATCGGCTGTTAACTGAAAGGTTGGAGGTTTGAGCCCACCCGATGGTGGTGCGGCGCTTTTTTTTTCTTTGAACTGATAGCTCTGAAGAAAAGTTCTGACGGAGGTGAGAGTGGAGCATGGCTGTCTCCGTGGCGCAATTGGCTAGCGCGATCGGCTGTTAACCGAAAGGTTGGAGGTTCGAGCCTTCCCGGGAGTGGTGTGTTGCTTTTTTTTCTTTGAGCTGATAGCTTTGAAGATAAGATCTAATGGTGGTGAGAGTGGAGCAGGACTGTTTCCGTGGCGCAATTGGCTAGCGCGATCGGCTGTTAACCGAAAGGTTGGAGGTTCGAGCCCACGCGGTGGTGTTGCGGTGCTTTTTTTTCTTTGGGCTGATAGCTTTGAAGATATGTTGGGATGGTGGTGATAGTGAAGCACGACTGTCTCCGGGGCGCAATTGGCTAGTGCGATGAGCTTTTAACGGAAAGGTTCGAGGTTCGAGCCCTCCCGGGAGTGGTGTGTTGCTTTTTTCTTTGCGCTGATAGCTTTGAACATATGTCCTGATGGTGGTGAGAGTGGAGCACGACTGTCTCCGTGGCGCAATTGGCTAGCGCGATCGGCTGTTAACCGAAAGGTTGGAGGTTCGAGCCCACCCGGTGGTGGTGCGGCGCTTCTTTTTCTTTGGACTGATAGCTCTGAAGAAATGTTCTGATGGTGGTGAGAGTGGAGCAGGACTGTCTCCGTGGCGCAATTGGCTAGCGCGATCGGCTGTTAACCGAAATGTTCTAGGTTCGAGCCCACCCGGTGGTGGTGCGGCGCTTTTTTTTCTTTGGGCTGATAGCTTTGAAGATATGTTCTGATGGTGGTGAGAGTAGAGCAGGACTGTCTCCGTGGCGCAATTGGCTCGCGCGATCGGCTGTTAACCGAAAGATTGGAGGTTCGAGCCCACCCGGTGGGGGTGCGCCGCTTTTTTTTCTTTGGGCTGATAGCTTTGAAGATATGTTCTGATGGTGGTGAGAGTGGAGCAGCACTGTCTCTGTGGCGGAATTGGCTAGCGCGATCGGCTGTTAACCGAAAGGTTGGAGGTTCGAGCTCTCCCGGGAGTGGTGTTCCTTTTTTCTTTGCGCTGATAGCTTTGAACATATGTTCTGATGGTGGTGAGAGTGGAGCGGGACTGTCTCCGTGGCGCAATTGCTAGTGCGATGAGCTGTTAACCGAAAGGTTCGAGGTTCGAGCCCACGCGGTGGTGGTGCGGTGCTTTTTTTTTCTTTGGGCTGATAGCTTTGAAGATATGCTCTGATGGTGGTGAGAGTGGAGCAAGACTGTCTACGTGGCGCAATTTTCTAGCGCGATCGGCTGTTAACTGAAAGGTTGGAGGTTTGAGCCCACCCGATGGTGGTGCGGCGCTTTTTTTTCTTTGAACTGATAGCTCTGAAGAAAAGTTCTGACGGAGGTGAGAGTGGAGCATGACTGTCGCCGTGGCGCAATTGGCTAGCGCGATCGGCTGTTAACCGAAAGGTTGGAGGTTCGAGCCTTCCCGGGAGTGGTGTGTTGCTTTTTTTTCTTTGAGCTGATAGCTTTGAAGATAAGATCTAATGGTGGTGAGAGTGGAGCAGGACTGTTTCCGTGGCGCCATTGGCTAGCGCGATCGGCTGTTAACTGAAAGGTTGGAGGTTCGAGCCCACGCGGTGGTGTTGCGGTGCTTTTTTTTCTTTGGGCTGATAGCTTTGAAGATATGTTGGGATGGTGGTGATAGTGAAGCACGACTGTCTCCGTGGCGCAATTGGCTAGAGCGATGAGCTTTTAACGAAAAGGTTCGAGTTTCGAGCCCTCCCGGGAGTGGTGTGTTGCTTTTTTCTTTGCTCTGATAGCTTTGAAGATATGTCCTGATGGTGGTGAGAGTGAAGCACGACTGTCTCCGTGGCGCAATTGGCTAGCGCGATCGGCTGTTAACCGAAAGGTATGGAGGTTCGAGCCCACCCGGTGGTGGTGCGGCGCTTCTTTTTCTTTAGGCTGATAGCTCTGAAGAAATGTTCTGATGGTGGTGAGAGTGAAGCAGGACTGGCGCAATTGGCTCGCGCGATCGGCTGTTAACCGAAATGTTGGAGGTTCGAGCCCACCCGGTGGGGGTGCGGCGCTTTTTTTTGGGGCTGATAGCTCTGAAGAAATGTTCTGACGGTGGTGAGAGTGGAGCATGACTGTCTCCGTGGCGCGATTGGCTAGCGCGATGGGCTGTTAACCGAAAGGCTGGAGGTTTGAGCCCACCCGATGGTGGTACGGCGCTTTTTTTTCTTTGGGCTGATAGCTCTGAAGAAAAGTTCTGACGGAGGTGAGAGTGGAGCATGACTGTCTCCGTGGCGCAATTGGCTAGCGCGATCGGCCGTTAACCGAAAGGTTGGAGGTTCGAGCCCTCCCGGTGGTGGTGCGGCGCTTTTTTTTTTTTGGGCTGATAGCTTTGAAGATATGTTCTGATGGTGGTGAGAGTGGAGCACGACTGTCTCCGTGGCGCAATTGGCTAGCGCGATCGGCTGTTAACCGAAAAGTTCGAGGTTCAAGCCCTCCCGGGATTGGTGTGTTGCTTTTTTTTGCGCTGATAGCTTTGAAGATATGTTCTGTTGGTGGTGAGAGTGGAGCACGACTCTCTCTGTGGCGCAATTCGCTAGCGCGATCGGCTGTGAACGAAAAGGTTGGAGGTTAGAGCCCACCCGGTGGTGGTCCGGCGCTTTTTTTTCCTTTGGGCTGACAGCTCTGAAGAAATGTTTTGACGGTGGTGAGAGTGGTACAGGACGGTCTCCGTGGCACAATTGGCTAGCGCGATCGGCTGTTAACCGAAAGGTTGGAGGTTCGAGCCCTCCCGGGAGTGGTGTGTTGCTTTTTTCTTTGCGCTGATAGCTTTGAAGATATGTTCTGATGGTGATGAGAGTGGAGCACGACTGCCTCCGTGGCGTAATTGGCTAGTGCGATGGGCTATTAACCGAAGGGTGTGAGGCTCGAGCCCACCTGGTGGTGGTGCGGCGCTTTTTTTCCTTTGGGCTGATAGCTTTGAAGATATGTTGGAATGGTGGTGATAGTGGAGCACGACTGTCTCCGTGGCGCAATTGGCTAGTGCGATGAGCTGGTAACCAAAAGGTTCGAGGTTCAAGCCCTCCCGGGAATGGTGTGTTGCTTTTTTCTTTGCGCTGAAAGCTTTGAAGATATGTTCTGTTGGTGGTGAGAGTGGAGCACGACACTCTCCGTGGCGCAATTGGCTAGTGCGATCGGCTGTTAACTGAAAGGTTGGAGGTTCGAGCCCTCCCGGGAGTGGTGTGTTGCTTTTTTTTTCTTTGGGCTGATAGCTTTGAAGATAAGTTCTAATGGTGGTGAGAGTGGAGCAGGACTGTTTCCGTGGCGCAATTGGCTAGCGCGATCGGCTGTTAACCGAAAGTTTGGAGGTTCGAGCCCACGCGGTGGTGGTGCGGTGCTTTTTTTTCTTTGGGCTGATAGCTTTGAAGATATGTTGTGATGGTGGTGATAGTCGAGCACGACTGTCTCCCTGGCGCAATTGGCTAGAGCGATGAGCTGTTAACCGAAAGGTTCGAGGTACGAGCCCTCCCGGGAGTGGTGTGTTGCTTTTTTCTTTGCGCTGATAACTTTGAAGATATGTCCTGATGGTGGTGAGAGCGGAGCACGACTGTCTCCGTGGCGCAATTTTCTAGCGCGATCGGCTGTTAACCGAAAAGTTGAAGGTTCGAGCCCACCCGGTGGTGGTGCGGCGCTTCTTTTTCTTTGGGCTGATAGCTTTGAAGATATGTTCTGATGGTGGTGAGAGTAGAGCAGGACTGTCTCCGTGGCGCAATTGGCTCGCGCGATCGGCTGTTAACCGAAAGATTGGAGGTTCGAGCCCACCCGGTGGGGGTGCGCCGCTTTTTTTTCTTTGGGCTGATAGCTTTGAAGATATGTTCTGATGGTGGTGAGAGTGGAGCAGCACTGTCTCTGTGGCGCAATTGGCTAGCGCGATCGACTGCTAACCAAAAGGTTGGAGGTTCGAGCTCTCCCGGGAATGGTGTTGCTTTTTTCTTTGCGCTGATAGCTTTGAACATATGTTGTGATGGTGGTGAGAGTGGAGCGGGACTGTCTCCGTGGCGCAATTGCTAGTGCGATGAGCTGTTAACCGAAAGGTTCGAGGTTCGAGCCCACGCGGTGGTGGTGCGGTGCTTTTTTTTCTTTGGGCTCATAGCTTTGAAGATATGCTCTGATGGTGGTGAGAGTGGAGCAAGACTGTCTCCGTGGCGCAATTTTCTAGCGCGATCGGCTGTTAACTGAAAGGTTGGAGGTTTGAGCCCACCCGATGGTGGTGCGGCGCTTTTTTTTCTTTGATCTGATAGCTCTGAAGAAAAGTTCTGACGGAGGTGAGAGTGGAGCATGACTGTCTCCGTGGCGCAATTGGCTAGCGCGATCGGCTGTTAACCGAAAGGTTGTAGGTTCGAGCCTTCCCGGGAGTGGTGTGTTGCTTTTTTTTCTTTGAGCTCATAGCTTTGAAGATAAGATCTAATGGTGGTGAGAGTGGAGCAGGACTGTTTCCGTGGCGCAATTGGCTAGCGCGATCGGCTGTTAACCGAAAGGTTGGAGGTTCGAGCCCACGCGGTGGTGTTGCGGTGCTTTTTTTTCTTTGGGCTGATAGCTTTGAAGATATGTTGGGATGGTGGTGATAGTGAAGCACGAATGTCTCCGTGGCGCAATTGGCTAGTGCGATGAGCTTTTAACGGAAAGGTTCGAGGTTCGAGCCCTCCCGGGAGTGGTGTGTTGCTTTTTTCTTTGCGCTGATAGCTTTGAAGATATGTCCTGATGGTGGTGAGAGTGTAGCACGACTGTCTCCGTGGCGCAATTGGCTAGCGCGATCGGCTGTTAACCGAAAGGTTGGAGGTTCGAGCCCACCCGGTGGTGGTGCGGCGCCTCTATTTCTTTGGGCTGATAGCTCTGAAGAAATGTTCTGATGGTGGTGAGAGTGAAGCAGGACTGTCTCCGTGGCGCAATTGGCTTGCGCGATCGGCTGTTAACCGAAATGTTGGAGGTTCGAGCCCACCCGATGGTGGTGCGGCGCTTTTTTTTCTTTGGGCTGATAGCTTTGAAGATATGTTCTGATGGTGGTGAGAGTGAAGCAGGACTGTCTCCGTGGCGCAATTGGCTAGCGCGATCGGCTGTTAACCGAAAGGTTGGAGGTTCGAGCCCACCCGGTGGGGGTGCGGCGCTTTTTTTTCTTTGGGCAGATAGCTCTCAAGATATGTTCTGATGGTGCGGAGAGTGTAGCAGGACTGTCTCTGTGGCGGAATCGGCTAGCGCGATTGGCTGTTAACCGAAAGGTTGGAGGTTCGAGCTCTCCCGGGAGTGGTGTTGCTTTTTTCTTTGCGCTGATAGCTTTGAACATATGTTCTAATGGTGGTGAGAGTGGAGCGGGACTGTCTCCGTGGCGCAATTGGCTAGCGCGATCGGCTGTTAACCGAAAGGTTGGAGGTTCTAGCCCACCCGGTGGTGGTGCGGCGCTGTTTTTCTTTCGGCTGATAGCTTGGAAGATATGTTCTGATGGTGGTGAGAGTGAGCAGGACTGCCTACGTGGCGCAATTGGCTAGCGCGATCGGCTGTTAACGGAAACGTTGGAGATTCGAGCCCTCGCGGGAGTGGTGTGTTGCTTTTTTCTTTGCAGTGATAGCTATGAAGATATGTTCTTATGGTGGTGAGAGTGGAGCACGACTGTCTCCGTGGCGCAATTGGCTAGCGCGATCGGCTGTTAACCGAAAGGTTTGAGGTTCAAGCCCTCCCGGGATTGGTGTGTTGCTTTTTTCTTTGCGCTGATAGCTTTGAAGATATGTTCTGTTGGTGGTGAGAGTGGAGCACGACTCTCTCTGTGGCGCAATTCGCTAGCGCGATCGGCTGTTAACGAAAAGGTTGGAGGTTAGAGCCCACCCGGTGGTGGTCCGGCGCTTTTTTTTACTTTGGGCTGACAGCTCTGAAGAAATGTTCTGACGGTGGTGAGAGTGGTACAGGACGGTCTCCGTGGCGCAATTGGCTAGCGCGATCGGCTGTTAACCGAAAGGTTGGAGGTTCGAGCTCCCCGGGAGTGGTGTGTTGCTTTTTTCTTTGCGCTGATAGCTTTGAAGATATGTTCTGATGGTGATGAGAGTGGAGCACGACTGCCTCCGTGGCGCAATTGGCTAGCGCGATGGGCTATTAACCGAAAGGTTGGAGGCTCGAGCCCACCCGGTGGTGGTTCGGCGCTTTTTTTCCTTTGGGATGATAGCTCTGAAGAAATGTCCTGATGGTGGTGAGAGTGGAGCACGACTGTCTCCGTGGCGCAATTTTCTAGCGTGATCGGCTGTTAACCGAAAAGTTGGAGGTTCGAGCCCACCCGGTGGTGGTGCGGCGCTTCTTTTTCTTTGGGCTGATAGCTCTGAAGAAATGTTCTGATGGTGGTGAGAGTGGAGCAGGACTGTCTCCGTGGCGCAATTGGCTAGCGCGATCGGCTGTTAACCGAAATGTTCTAGGTTCGAGCCCACCCGGTGGTGGTGCGGCGCTTTTTTTTCTTTGGGCTGATAGCTTTGAAGATATGTTCTGATGGTGGTGAGAGTAGAGCAGGACTGTCTCCGTGGCGCAATTGGCTCGCGCGATCGGCTTTTAACCGAAAGATTGGAGGTTCGAGCCCACCCGGTGGGGGTGCGCCGCTTTTTTTTCTTTGGGCTGATAGCTTTGAAGATATGTTCTGATGGTGGTGAGAGTGGAGCAGCACTGTCTCTGTGGCGGAATTGGCTAGCGCGATCGGCTGTAAACCAAAAGGTTGGAGGTTTGAGCTCTCCCGGGAGTGGTGTTGCTTTTTTCTTTGCGCTGATAGCTTTGAACATATAATCTGATGGTGGTGAGAGTGGAGCGGGACTGTCTCCGTGGCGCAATTGCTAGTGTGATGAGCTGTTAACCAAAAGGTTCGAGGTTCGAGCCCACGCGGTGGTGGTGCGGTGCTTTTTTTTCTTTGGGTTGATAGCTTTGAAGATATGCTCTGATGGTGGTGAGAGTGGAGCAAGACTGTCTCCGTGGCGCAATTTTCTAGCGCGATCGGCTGTTAACTGAAAGGTTGGAGGTTTGAGCCCACCCGATGGTGGTGCGGCGCTTTTTTTTTCTTTGAACTGATAGCTCTGAAGAAAAGTTCTGACGGAGGTGAGAGTGGAGCATGGCTGTCTCCGTGGCGCAATTGGCTAGCGCGATCGGCTGTTAACCGAAAGGTTGGAGGTTCGAGCCTTCCCGGGAGTGGTGTGTTGCTTTTTTTTCTTTGAGCTGATAGCTTTGAAGATAAGATCTAATGGTGGTGAGAGTGGAGCAGGACTGTTTCCGTGGCGCAATTGGCTAGCGCGATCGGCTGTTAACCGAAAGGTTGGAGGTTCGAGCCCACGCGGTGGTGTTGCGGTGCTTTTTTTTCTTTGGGCTGATAGCTTTGAAGATATGTTGGGATGGTGGTGATAGTGAAGCACGACTGTCTCCGGGGCGCAATTGGCTAGTGCGATGAGCTTTTAACGGAAAGGTTCGAGGTTCGAGCCCTCCCGGGAGTGGTGTGTTGCTTTTTTCTTTGCGCTGATAGCTTTGAACATATGTCCTGATGGTGGTGAGAGTGGAGCACGACTGTCTCCGTGGCGCAATTGGCTAGCGCGATCGGCTGTTAACCGAAAGGTTGGAGGTTCGAGCCCACCCGGTGGTGGTGCGGCGCTTCTTTTTCTTTGGACTGATAGCTCTGAAGAAATGTTCTGATGGTGGTGAGAGTGGAGCAGGACTGTCTCCGTGGCGCAATTGGCTAGCGCGATCGGCTGTTAACCGAAATGTTCTAGGTTCGAGCCCACCCGGTGGTGGTGCGGCGCTTTTTTTTCTTTGGGCTGATAGCTTTGAAGATATGTTCTGATGGTGGTGAGAGTAGAGCAGGACTGTCTCCGTGGCGCAATTGGCTCGCGCGATCGGCTGTTAACCGAAAGATTGGAGGTTCGAGCCCACCCGGTGGGGGTGCGCCGCTTTTTTTTCTTTGGGCTGATAGCTTTGAAGATATGTTCTGATGGTGGTGAGAGTGGAGCAGCACTGTCTCTGTGGCGGAATTGGCTAGCGCGATCGGCTGTTAACCGAAAGGTTGGAGGTTCGAGCTCTCCCGGGAGTGGTGTTCCTTTTTTCTTTGCGCTGATAGCTTTGAACATATGTTCTGATGGTGGTGAGAGTGGAGCGGGACTGTCTCCGTGGCGCAATTGCTAGTGCGATGAGCTGTTAACCGAAAGGTTCGAGGTTCGAGCCCACGCGGTGGTGGTGCGGTGCTTTTTTTTTCTTTGGGCTGATAGCTTTGAAGATATGCTCTGATGGTGGTGAGAGTGGAGCAAGACTGTCTACGTGGCGCAATTTTCTAGCGCGATCGGCTGTTAACTGAAAGGTTGGAGGTTTGAGCCCACCCGATGGTGGTGCGGCGCTTTTTTTTCTTTGAACTGATAGCTCTGAAGAAAAGTTCTGACGGAGGTGAGAGTGGAGCATGACTGTCGCCGTGGCGCAATTGGCTAGCGCGATCGGCTGTTAACCGAAAGGTTGGAGGTTCGAGCCTTCCCGGGAGTGGTGTGTTGCTTTTTTTTCTTTGAGCTGATAGCTTTGAAGATAAGATCTAATGGTGGTGAGAGTGGAGCAGGACTGTTTCCGTGGCGCCATTGGCTAGCGCGATCGGCTGTTAACTGAAAGGTTGGAGGTTCGAGCCCACGCGGTGGTGTTGCGGTGCTTTTTTTTCTTTGGGCTGATAGCTTTGAAGATATGTTGGGATGGTGGTGATAGTGAAGCACGACTGTCTCCGTGGCGCAATTGGCTAGAGCGATGAGCTTTTAACGAAAAGGTTCGAGTTTCGAGCCCTCCCGGGAGTGGTGTGTTGCTTTTTTCTTTGCTCTGATAGCTTTGAAGATATGTCCTGATGGTGGTGAGAGTGAAGCACGACTGTCTCCGTGGCGCAATTGGCTAGCGCGATCGGCTGTTAACCGAAAGGTATGGAGGTTCGAGCCCACCCGGTGGTGGTGCGGCGCTTCTTTTTCTTTAGGCTGATAGCTCTGAAGAAATGTTCTGATGGTGGTGAGAGTGAAGCAGGACTGGCGCAATTGGCTCGCGCGATCGGCTGTTAACCGAAATGTTGGAGGTTCGAGCCCACCCGGTGGGGGTGCGGCGCTTTTTTTTGGGGCTGATAGCTCTGAAGAAATGTTCTGACGGTGGTGAGAGTGGAGCATGACTGTCTCCGTGGCGCGATTGGCTAGCGCGATGGGCTGTTAACCGAAAGGCTGGAGGTTTGAGCCCACCCGATGGTGGTACGGCGCTTTTTTTTCTTTGGGCTGATAGCTCTGAAGAAAAGTTCTGACGGAGGTGAGAGTGGAGCATGACTGTCTCCGTGGCGCAATTGGCTAGCGCGATCGGCCGTTAACCGAAAGGTTGGAGGTTCGAGCCCTCCCGGTGGTGGTGCGGCGCTTTTTTTTTTTTGGGCTGATAGCTTTGAAGATATGTTCTGATGGTGGTGAGAGTGGAGCACGACTGTCTCCGTGGCGCAATTGGCTAGCGCGATCGGCTGTTAACCGAAAAGTTCGAGGTTCAAGCCCTCCCGGGATTGGTGTGTTGCTTTTTTTTGCGCTGATAGCTTTGAAGATATGTTCTGTTGGTGGTGAGAGTGGAGCACGACTCTCTCTGTGGCGCAATTCGCTAGCGCGATCGGCTGTGAACGAAAAGGTTGGAGGTTAGAGCCCACCCGGTGGTGGTCCGGCGCTTTTTTTTCCTTTGGGCTGACAGCTCTGAAGAAATGTTTTGACGGTGGTGAGAGTGGTACAGGACGGTCTCCGTGGCACAATTGGCTAGCGCGATCGGCTGTTAACCGAAAGGTTGGAGGTTCGAGCCCTCCCGGGAGTGGTGTGTTGCTTTTTTCTTTGCGCTGATAGCTTTGAAGATATGTTCTGATGGTGATGAGAGTGGAGCACGACTGCCTCCGTGGCGTAATTGGCTAGTGCGATGGGCTATTAACCGAAGGGTGTGAGGCTCGAGCCCACCTGGTGGTGGTGCGGCGCTTTTTTTCCTTTGGGCTGATAGCTTTGAAGATATGTTGGAATGGTGGTGATAGTGGAGCACGACTGTCTCCGTGGCGCAATTGGCTAGTGCGATGAGCTGGTAACCAAAAGGTTCGAGGTTCAAGCCCTCCCGGGAATGGTGTGTTGCTTTTTTCTTTGCGCTGAAAGCTTTGAAGATATGTTCTGTTGGTGGTGAGAGTGGAGCACGACACTCTCCGTGGCGCAATTGGCTAGTGCGATCGGCTGTTAACTGAAAGGTTGGAGGTTCGAGCCCTCCCGGGAGTGGTGTGTTGCTTTTTTTTTCTTTGGGCTGATAGCTTTGAAGATAAGTTCTAATGGTGGTGAGAGTGGAGCAGGACTGTTTCCGTGGCGCAATTGGCTAGCGCGATCGGCTGTTAACCGAAAGTTTGGAGGTTCGAGCCCACGCGGTGGTGGTGCGGTGCTTTTTTTTCTTTGGGCTGATAGCTTTGAAGATATGTTGTGATGGTGGTGATAGTCGAGCACGACTGTCTCCCTGGCGCAATTGGCTAGAGCGATGAGCTGTTAACCGAAAGGTTCGAGGTACGAGCCCTCCCGGGAGTGGTGTGTTGCTTTTTTCTTTGCGCTGATAACTTTGAAGATATGTCCTGATGGTGGTGAGAGCGGAGCACGACTGTCTCCGTGGCGCAATTTTCTAGCGCGATCGGCTGTTAACCGAAAAGTTGAAGGTTCGAGCCCACCCGGTGGTGGTGCGGCGCTTCTTTTTCTTTGGGCTGATAGCTTTGAAGATATGTTCTGATGGTGGTGAGAGTAGAGCAGGACTGTCTCCGTGGCGCAATTGGCTCGCGCGATCGGCTGTTAACCGAAAGATTGGAGGTTCGAGCCCACCCGGTGGGGGTGCGCCGCTTTTTTTTCTTTGGGCTGATAGCTTTGAAGATATGTTCTGATGGTGGTGAGAGTGGAGCAGCACTGTCTCTGTGGCGCAATTGGCTAGCGCGATCGACTGCTAACCAAAAGGTTGGAGGTTCGAGCTCTCCCGGGAATGGTGTTGCTTTTTTCTTTGCGCTGATAGCTTTGAACATATGTTGTGATGGTGGTGAGAGTGGAGCGGGACTGTCTCCGTGGCGCAATTGCTAGTGCGATGAGCTGTTAACCGAAAGGTTCGAGGTTCGAGCCCACGCGGTGGTGGTGCGGTGCTTTTTTTTCTTTGGGCTCATAGCTTTGAAGATATGCTCTGATGGTGGTGAGAGTGGAGCAAGACTGTCTCCGTGGCGCAATTTTCTAGCGCGATCGGCTGTTAACTGAAAGGTTGGAGGTTTGAGCCCACCCGATGGTGGTGCGGCGCTTTTTTTTCTTTGATCTGATAGCTCTGAAGAAAAGTTCTGACGGAGGTGAGAGTGGAGCATGACTGTCTCCGTGGCGCAATTGGCTAGCGCGATCGGCTGTTAACCGAAAGGTTGTAGGTTCGAGCCTTCCCGGGAGTGGTGTGTTGCTTTTTTTTCTTTGAGCTCATAGCTTTGAAGATAAGATCTAATGGTGGTGAGAGTGGAGCAGGACTGTTTCCGTGGCGCAATTGGCTAGCGCGATCGGCTGTTAACCGAAAGGTTGGAGGTTCGAGCCCACGCGGTGGTGTTGCGGTGCTTTTTTTTCTTTGGGCTGATAGCTTTGAAGATATGTTGGGATGGTGGTGATAGTGAAGCACGAATGTCTCCGTGGCGCAATTGGCTAGTGCGATGAGCTTTTAACGGAAAGGTTCGAGGTTCGAGCCCTCCCGGGAGTGGTGTGTTGCTTTTTTCTTTGCGCTGATAGCTTTGAAGATATGTCCTGATGGTGGTGAGAGTGTAGCACGACTGTCTCCGTGGCGCAATTGGCTAGCGCGATCGGCTGTTAACCGAAAGGTTGGAGGTTCGAGCCCACCCGGTGGTGGTGCGGCGCCTCTATTTCTTTGGGCTGATAGCTCTGAAGAAATGTTCTGATGGTGGTGAGAGTGAAGCAGGACTGTCTCCGTGGCGCAATTGGCTTGCGCGATCGGCTGTTAACCGAAATGTTGGAGGTTCGAGCCCACCCGATGGTGGTGCGGCGCTTTTTTTTCTTTGGGCTGATAGCTTTGAAGATATGTTCTGATGGTGGTGAGAGTGAAGCAGGACTGTCTCCGTGGCGCAATTGGCTAGCGCGATCGGCTGTTAACCGAAAGGTTGGAGGTTCGAGCCCACCCGGTGGGGGTGCGGCGCTTTTTTTTCTTTGGGCAGATAGCTCTCAAGATATGTTCTGATGGTGCGGAGAGTGTAGCAGGACTGTCTCTGTGGCGGAATCGGCTAGCGCGATTGGCTGTTAACCGAAAGGTTGGAGGTTCGAGCTCTCCCGGGAGTGGTGTTGCTTTTTTCTTTGCGCTGATAGCTTTGAACATATGTTCTAATGGTGGTGAGAGTGGAGCGGGACTGTCTCCGTGGCGCAATTGGCTAGCGCGATCGGCTGTTAACCGAAAGGTTGGAGGTTCTAGCCCACCCGGTGGTGGTGCGGCGCTGTTTTTCTTTCGGCTGATAGCTTGGAAGATATGTTCTGATGGTGGTGAGAGTGAGCAGGACTGCCTACGTGGCGCAATTGGCTAGCGCGATCGGCTGTTAACGGAAACGTTGGAGATTCGAGCCCTCGCGGGAGTGGTGTGTTGCTTTTTTCTTTGCAGTGATAGCTATGAAGATATGTTCTTATGGTGGTGAGAGTGGAGCACGACTGTCTCCGTGGCGCAATTGGCTAGCGCGATCGGCTGTTAACCGAAAGGTTTGAGGTTCAAGCCCTCCCGGGATTGGTGTGTTGCTTTTTTCTTTGCGCTGATAGCTTTGAAGATATGTTCTGTTGGTGGTGAGAGTGGAGCACGACTCTCTCTGTGGCGCAATTCGCTAGCGCGATCGGCTGTTAACGAAAAGGTTGGAGGTTAGAGCCCACCCGGTGGTGGTCCGGCGCTTTTTTTTACTTTGGGCTGACAGCTCTGAAGAAATGTTCTGACGGTGGTGAGAGTGGTACAGGACGGTCTCCGTGGCGCAATTGGCTAGCGCGATCGGCTGTTAACCGAAAGGTTGGAGGTTCGAGCTCCCCGGGAGTGGTGTGTTGCTTTTTTCTTTGCGCTGATAGCTTTGAAGATATGTTCTGATGGTGATGAGAGTGGAGCACGACTGCCTCCGTGGCGTAATTGGCTAGCGCGATGGGCTATTAACCGAAGGGTGTGAGGCTCGAGCCCACCTGGTGGTGGTGCGGCGCTTTTTTTCTTTTGGGCTGATAGCTTTGAAGATATGTTGGAATGGTGGTGATAGTGGAGCACGACTGTCTCCGTGGCGCAATTGGCTAGTGCGATGAGCTGGTAACCAAAAGGTTCGAGGTTCAAGCCCTCCCGGGAATGGTGTGTTGCTTTTTTCTTTGCGCTGATAGCTTTGAAGATATGTTCTGTTGGTGGTGAGAGTGGAGCACGACTCTCTCCGTGGCGCAATTGGCTAGCGCGATCGGCTGTTAACTGAAAGGTTGGAGGTTCGAGCCCTCCCGGGAGTGGTGTGTTGCTTTTTTTTTCTTTGGGCTGATAGCTTTGAAGATAAGTTCTAATGGTGGTGAGAGTGGAGCAGGACTGTTTCCGTGGCGCAATTGGTTAGCGCGATCGGCTGTTAACCGAAAGGTTGGAGGTTCGAGCCCACGCGGTGGTGGTGCGGTGCTTTTTTTTCTTTGGGCTGATAGCTTTGAAGATATGTTGTGATGGTGGTGATAGTGGAGCACGACTGTCTCCCTGGCGCAATTGGCTAGTGCGATGAGCTGTTAACCGAAAGGTTCGAGGTACGAGCCCTCCCGGGAGTGGTGTGTTGCTTTTTTCTTTGCGCTGATAGCTTTGAAGATATGTCCTGATGGTGGTGAGAGTGGAGCACGACTGTCTCCGTGGCGCAATTTTCTAGCGCGATCGACTGTTAACCGAAAAGTTGGAGGTTCGAGCCCACCCGGTGGTGGTGCGGCGCTTCTTTTTCTTTGGACTGATAGCTCTGAAGAAATGTTCTGATGGTGGTGAGAGTGGAGCAGGACTGTCTCCGTGGCGCAATTGGCTAGCGCGATCGGCTGTTAACCGAAATGTTCTAGGTTCGAGCCCACCCGGTGGTGGTGTGGCGCTTTTTTTTCTTTGGGCTGATAGCTTTGAAGATATGTTCTGATGGTGGTGAGAGTAGAGCAGGACTGTCTCCGTGGCGCAATTGGCTCGCGCGATCGGCTGTTAACCGAAAGATTGGAGGTTCGAGCCCACCCGGTGGGGGTGCGCCGCTTTTTTTTCTTTGGGCTGATAGCTTTGAAGATATGTTCTGATGGTGGTGAGAGTGGAGCAGCACTGTCTCTGTGGCGGAATTGGCTAGCGCGATCGGCTGTTAACCGAAAGGTTGGAGGTTCGAGCTCTCCCGGGAGTGGTGTTCCTTTTTTCTTTGCGCTGATAGCTTTGAACATATGTTCTGATGGTGGTGAGAGTGGAGCGGGACTGTCTCCGTGGCGCAATTGCTAGTGCGATGAGCTGTTAACCGAAAGGTTCGAGGTTCGAGCCCACGCGGTGGTGGTGCGGTGCTTTTTTTTTCTTTGGGCTGATAGCTTTGAAGATATGCTCTGATGGTGGTGAGAGTGGAGCAAGACTGTCTCCGTGGCGCAATTTTCTAGCGCGATCGGCTGTTAACTGAAAGGTTGGAGGTTTGAGCCCACCCGATGGTGGTGCGGCGCTTTTTTTTCTTTGAACTGATAGCTCTGAAGAAAAGTTCTGACGGAGGTGAGAGTGGAGCATGACTGTCGCCGTGGCGCAATTGGCTAGCGCGATCGGCTGTTAACCGAAAGGTTGGAGGTTCGAGCCTTCCCGGGAGTGGTGTGTTGCTTTTTTTTCTTTGAGCTGATAGCTTTGAAGATAAGATCTAATGGTGGTGAGAGTGGAGCAGGACTGTTTCCGTGGCGCAATTGGCTAGCGCGATCGGCTGTTAACTGAAAGGTTGGAGGTTCGAGCCCACGCGGTGGTGTTGCGGTGCTTTTTTTTCTTTGGGCTGATAGCTTTGAAGATATGTTGGGATGGTGGTGATAGTGAAGCACGACTGTCTCCGTGGCGCAATTGGCTAGAGCGATGAGCTTTTAACGGAAAGGTTCGAGTTTCGAGCCCTCCCGGGAGTGGTGTGTTGCTTTTTTCTTTGCTCTGATAGCTCTGAAGAAATGTTCTGACGGTGGTGAGAGTGGAGCATGACTGTCTCCGTGGCGCGATTGGCTAGCGCGATGGGCTGTTAACCGAAAGGCTGGAGGTTTGAGCCCACCCGATGGTGGTGCGGCGCTTTTTTTTCTTTGGGCTGATAGCTCTGAAGAAAAGTTCTGATGGTGGTGAGAGTAGAGCAGGACTGTCTCCGTGGCGCAATTGGCTCGCGCGATCGGCTGTTAACCGAAAGATTGGAGGTTCGAGCCCACCCGGTGGGGGTGCGCCGCTTTTTTTTCTTTGGGCTGATAGCTTTGAAGATATGTTCTGATGGTGGTGAGAGTGGAGCAGCACTGTCTCTGTGGCGCAATTGGCTAGCGCGATCGACTGCTAACCAAAAGGTTGGAGGTTCGAGCTCTCCCGGGAATGGTGTTGCTTTTTTCTTTGCGCTGATAGCTTTGAACATATGTTGTGATGGTGGTGAGAGTGGAGCGGGACTGTCTCCGTGGCGCAATTGCTAGTGCGATGAGCTGTTAACCGAAAGGTTCGAGGTTCGAGCCCACGCGGTGGTGGTGCGGTGCTTTTTTTTCTTTGGGCTGATAGCTTTGAAGATATGCTCTGATGGTGGTGAGAGTGGAGCAAGACTGTCTCCGTGGCGCAATTTTCTAGCGCGATCGGCTGTTAACTGAAAGGTTGGAGGTTTGAGCCCACCCGATGGTGGTGCGGCGCTTTTTTTTCTTTGAACTGATAGCTCTGAAGAAAAGTTCTGACGGAGGTGAGAGTGGAGCATGACTGTCTCCGTGGCGCAATTGGCTAGCGCGATCGGCTGTTAACCGAAAGGTTGGAGGTTCGAGCCTTCCCGGGAGTGGTGTGTTGCTTTTTTTTCTTTGAGCTGATAGCTTTGAAGATAAGATCTAATGGTGGTGAGAGTGGAGCAGGACTGTTTCCGTGGCGCAATTGGCTAGCGCGATCGGCTGTTAACCGAAAGGTTGGAGGTTCGAGCCCACGCGGTGGTGGTGCGGTGCTTTTTTTTCTTTGGGCTGATAGCTTTGAAGATATGTTGTGATGGTGGTGATAGTCGAGCACGACTGTCTCCCTGGCGCAATTGGCTAGAGCGATGAGCTGTTAACCGAAAGGTTCGAGGTACGAGCCCTCCCGGGAGTGGTGTGTTGCTTTTTTCTTTGCGCTGATAACTTTGAAGATATGTCCTGATGGTGGTGAGAGCGGAGCACGACTGTCTCCGTGGCGCAATTTTCTAGCGCGATCGGCTGTTAACCGAAAAGTTGAAGGTTCGAGCCCACCCGGTGGTGGTGCGGCGCTTCTTTTTCTTTGGGCTGATAGCTTTGAAGATATGTTCTGATGGTGGTGAGAGTAGAGCAGGACTGTCTCCGTGGCGCAATTGGCTCGCGCGATCGGCTGTTAACCGAAAGATTGGAGGTTCGAGCCCACCCGGTGGGGGTGCGCCGCTTTTTTTTCTTTGGGCTGATAGCTTTGAAGATATGTTCTGATGGTGGTGAGAGTGGAGCAGCACTGTCTCTGTGGCGCAATTGGCTAGCGCGATCGACTGCTAACCAAAAGGTTGGAGGTTCGAGCTCTCCCGGGAATGGTGTTGCTTTTTTCTTTGCGCTGATAGCTTTGAACATATGTTGTGATGGTGGTGAGAGTGGAGCGGGACTGTCTCCGTGGCGCAATTGCTAGTGCGATGAGCTGTTAACCGAAAGGTTCGAGGTTCGAGCCCACGCGGTGGTGGTGCGGTGCTTTTTTTTCTTTGGGCTGATAGCTTTGAAGATATGCTCTGATGGTGGTGAGAGTGGAGCAAGACTGTCTCCGTGGCGCAATTTTCTAGCGCGATCGGCTGTTAACTGAAAGGTTGGAGGTTTGAGCCCACCCGATGGTGGTGCGGCGCTTTTTTTTCTTTGAACTGATAGCTCTGAAGAAAAGTTCTGACGGAGGTGAGAGTGGAGCATGACTGTCTCCGTGGCGCAATTGGCTAGCGCGATCGGCTGTTAACCGAAAGGTTGGAGGTTCGAGCCTTCCCGGGAGTGGTGTGTTGCTTTTTTTTCTTTGAGCTGATAGCTTTGAAGATAAGATCTAATGGTGGTGAGAGTGGAGCAGGACTGTTTCCGTGGCGCAATTGGCTAGCGCGATCGGCTGTTAACCGAAAGGTTGGAGGTTCGAGCCCACGCGGTGGTGTAGCGGTGCTTTTTTTTCTTTGGGCTGATAGCTTTGAAGATATGTTGGGATGGTGGTGATAGTGAAGCACGACCGTCTCCGTGGCGCAATTGGCTAGTGCGATGAGCTTTTAACGGAAAGGTTCGAGGTTCGAGCCCTCCCGGGAGTGGTGTGTTGCTTTTTTCTTTGCGCTGATAGCTTTGAAGATATGTCCTGATGGTGGTGAGAGTGGAGCACGACTGTCTCCGTGGCGCAATTGGCTAGCGCGATCGGCTGTTAACCGAAAGGTTGGAGGTTCGAGCCCACCCGGTGGTGGTGCGGCGCTTCTTTTTCTTTGGGCTGATAGCTCTGAAGAAATGTTCTGATGGTGGTGAGAGTGAAGCAGTACTGTCTCCGTGGCGCAATTGGCTCGTGCGATCGGCTGTTAACCGAAATGTTGGAGGTTCGAGCCCACCCGGTGGGGGTGCGGCGCTTTTTTTTGGGGCTGATAGCTCTGAAGAAATGTTCTGACGGTGGTGAGAGTGGAGCATGACTGTCTCCGTGGCGCAATTGGCTAGCGCGATGGGCTGTTAACCGAAAGGCTGGAGGTTTGAGCCCACCCGATGGTGGTGCGGCGCTTTTTTTTCTTTGGGCTGATAGCTCTGAAGAAAAGTTCTGACGGAGGTGAGAGTGGAGCATGACTGTCTCCGTGGCGCAATTGGCTAGCGCGATCGGCTGCTAACCGAAAGGTTGGAGGTTCGAGCCCTCCCGGGATTGGTGTGTTGCTTTTTTCTTTGCGCTGATAGCTTTGAAGATATGTTCTGATGGTGATGAGAGTGGAGCACGACTGTCTCCGTGGCGTAATTGGCTAGCGCGATGGGCTATCAACCGAATGGTTGGAGGCTCGAGCCCACCCGGTGGTGGTGCGGTGCTTTTTTTCCTTTGGGCTGATAGCTCTGAAGAAATGTTCTGACGGTGGTTAGAGTGGAGCGCAACTGTCTCCGTGGCGCAATTGGCTAGCGCGATTTGCTGTTTACTGAAAGGTTGGAGGTTCAAGCCCTCCCGGGAGTGGTGTGCTGCTTTTTTTTCTTTGAGCTGATAGCTTTGAAGATAAGTTCTAATGGTGGTGAGGGTGGAGCAGGACTGCTTCCGTGGCGCAATTGGCTTGCGCGAGCGGCTGTTAACCGAAAGGTTGGAGGTTGGAGCCCACGCGGTGGTGGTGCGGTGATTTTTTTCTTTGGGCTGATAGCTTTGAAGATATGTTGGGATGGTGGTGATAGTGGAGCACGACTGTCTCCGTGGCGCAATTGGCTAGTGCGATGAGCTTTTAAAGGAAAGGTTGGAGGTTCGAGCCCACCCGGTGGTGGTGTGGCGCTTCTTTTTCTTTGGGCTGATAGCTCTGAAGAAATGTTCTGATGGTGGTGAGAGTGAAGCAGGACTGTCTCTGTGGCGGAATTGGCTAGCGCGATCGGCTGTTAACCGAAAGGGGGGGGGTTCGAGCTCTCCCGGGAGTGGTGTTGCTTTTTTCTTTGCGCTGATAGCTTTGAACATATGTTCTAATGGTGGCGAGAGTGGAGCGGGACTGTCTCCGTGGCGCAATTGGCTAGCGCGATCGGCTGTTAACCGAAAGGTTGGAGGTTTGAGCCCACCCGGTGGTGGTGCGGTGCTGTTTTTCTTTCGGCTGATAGCTTGGAAGATATGTTCTGGTGGTGGTGAGAGTGGAGCAGGACTGCCTCCGTGGCGCAATTGGCTAGCGCGATCGGCTGTTAACGGAAACGTTGGAGATTCGAGCCCTCTCGGGAGTGGTGTGTTGCTTTTTTCTTTGCAGTGATAGCTATGAAGATATGTTCTTATGGTGGTGAGAGTGGAGCACGACTGTCTCCGTGGCGCAATTGGCTAGCGCGATCGGCTGTTAACCGAAAGGTTCGAGGTTCAAGCCCTCCCGGGAGTGGTGTGTTGCTTTTTTCTTTGCGCTGATAGCTTTGAAGATATGTTCTGTTGGTGGTGAGAGTGGAGCACGACTCTCTCTGTGGCGCAATTGGCTAGCGTGATCGGCTGTTAACGAAAAGCTTGGAGGTTAGAGCCCACCCGGTGGTGGTCCGGCGCTTTTTTTTCCTTTGGGCTGACAGCTCTGAAGAAATGTTCTGACGGTGGTGAGAGTGGTACAGGACGGTCTCCGTGGCGCAATTGGCTAGCGCGATCGGCTGTTAACCGAAAGGTTGGAGGTTCGAGCCCTCCCGGGAGTGGTGTGTTGCTTTTTTCTTTGCGCTGATAGCTTTGAAGATATGTTCTGATGGTGATGAGAGTGGAGCACGACTGCCTCCGTGGCGTAATTGGCTAGCGCGATGGGCTATTAACCGAAGGGTGTGAGGCTCGAGCCCACCTGGTGGTGGTGCGGCGCTTTTCTCCCTTTGGGCTGATAGCTTTGAAGATATGTTGGAATGGTGGTGATAGTTGAGCACGACTGTCTCCGTGGCGCAATTGGCTAGTGCGATGAGCTGTTAACCAAAAGGTTCGAGGTTCAAGCCCTCCCGGGAATGGTGTGTTGCTTTTTTCTTTGCGCTGATAGCTTTGAAGATATGTTCTGTTGGTGGTGAGAGTGGAGCACGACTCTCTCCGTGGCGCAATTGGCTAGCGCGATCGGCTGTTAACCAAAAGGTTGGAGGTTCGAGCCCACCCGTTGGTGGTCCGGCGCTATTTTCGTTTGGGCTGACAGCTCTGAATAAATGTTCTGACGGTGGTGAGAGTGGAGCAGGATTTCTCCGTGGCGCAATCGGCTAGCGCGATCGGCTGTTAACCGAAAGATTGTAGGTTCAAGCCCACCCGGTGGTCGTGCGGCGCTTTTTTTTTTCTTTGGGCTGATAGCTCTGAAGAAATGTTCTGACGGTGGTGAGAGTGGAGCACGGCTGTCTCCGTGGCGCAATCGGCTAGCACGTTCGGCTGTTAACCGAAAGCTTAGAGGTTCGAGCCCACCCGGTGGTGGTGCGGCGCTTTTTTTTCTTTGGGATGATAGCTCTGAAGAAATTTTCTGATGGTGGTGAGAGTGGAGCACGTCTGTCTCCGTGGCGCACTTGGCTAGCGCGTTCGGCTGTTAACCGAAAAATTGGAAATTCGAGCCCTCGCGGGAGTGGTGTTTTGCTTTTTTCTTTGCACTGAAAGCTTTGAGGATATGTTCTGATGGTGGTGAGAGTACAGCACGACTGTCTCCGTGGCGCAATTGGCTAGCGCGATCGGCTGTTAACCGAAAGGTTGGAGGTTCGAGCCCACCCGGTGGTGGTGCGGCGCTTTTTTTTCTTTGGGCTGATAGCTTTCAAGATATGTTCTGATGGTGCGGAGAGTGGTGCAGGACTGTCTCTGTGGCGGAATTGGCTAGCGCGATCGGCTGTTAACTGAAAGGTTGGAGGTTCGAGCTCTCCCGGGAGTGGTGCGGCGCTTTTTTTTGGGGCTGATAGCTCTGAAGAAATATTCTGACGGTGGTGAGAGTGGAGCATGACTGTCTCCGTGGCGCAATTGGCTAGCGCGATGGGCTGTTAACCGAAAGGCTGGAGGTTTGAGCCCACCCGATGGTGGTGCGGCGCTTTTTTTTCTTTGGGCTGATAGCTCTGAAGAAAAGTTCTGACGGAGGTGAGAGTGGAGCATGACTGTCTCCGTGGCGCAATTGGCTAGCGCGATCGGCTGTTAACCGAAAGGTTGGAGGTTCGAGCCCTCCCGGGATTGGTGTGTTGCTTTTTTCTTTGCGCTGATAGCTTTGAAGATATGTTCTGATGGTGATGAGAGTGGAGCACGACTGCCTCCGTGGCGTAATTGGCTAGCGCGATGGGCTATTAACCGAAGGGTGTGAGGCTCGAGCCCACCTGGTGGTGGTGCGGCGCTTTTCTCCCTTTGGGCTGATAGCTTTGAAGATATGTTGGAATGGTGGTGATAGTTGAGCACGACTGTCTCCGTGGCGCAATTGGCTAGTGCGATGAGCTGTTAACCAAAAGGTTCGAGGTTCAAGCCCTCCCGGGAATGGTGTGTTGCTTTTTTCTTTGCGCTGATAGCTTTGAAGATATGTTCTGTTGGTGGTGAGAGTGGAGCACGACTCTCTCCGTGGCGCAATTGGCTAGCGCGATCGGCTGTTAACCAAAAGGTTGGAGGTTCGAGCCCACCCGTTGGTGGTCCGGCGCTATTTTCGTTTGGGCTGACAGCTCTGAATAAATGTTCTGACGGTGGTGAGAGTGGAGCAGGATTTCTCCGTGGCGCAATCGGCTAGCGCGATCGGCTGTTAACCGAAAGATTGTAGGTTCAAGCCCACCCGGTGGTCGTGCGGCGCTTTTTTTTTCTTTGGGCTGATAGCTCTGAAGAAATGTTCTGACGGTGGTGAGAGTGGAGCACGGCTGTCTCCGTGGCGCAATCGGCTAGCACGTTCGGCTGTTAACCGAAAGCTTAGAGGTTCGAGCCCACCCGGTGGTGGTGCGGCGCTTTTTTTTCTTTGGGATGATAGCTCTGAAGAAATTTTCTGACGGTGGTGAGAGTGGAGCACGTCTGTCTCCGTGGCGCACTTGGCTAGCGCGTTCGGCTGTTAACCGAAAAATTGGAAATTCGAGCCCTCGCGGGAGTGGTGTTTTGCTTTTTTCTTTGCACTGAAAGCTTTGAGGATATGTTCTGATGGTGGTGAGAGTACAGCACGACTGTCTCCGTGGCGCAATTGGCTAGCGCGATCGGCTGTTAACCGAAAGGTTGGAGGTTCGAGCCCACCCGGTGGTGGTGCGGCGCTTTTTTTTCTTTGGGCTGATAGCTTTCAAGATATGTTCTGATGGTGCGGAGAGTGGTGCAGGACTGTCTCTGTGGCGGAATTGGCTAGCGCGATCGGCTGTTAACTGAAAGGTTGGAGGTTCGAGCCCACGCGGTGGTGGTGCGGTGCTTTTTTTCTTTGGGCTGATAGCTTTGAAGATATGTTGGGATGGTGGTGATAGTGGAGCACGACTGTCTCCGTGGCGCAATTGGCTAGTGCGATGAGCTTTTAAAGGAAAGGTTGGAGGTTCGAGCCCACCCGGTGGTGGTGTGGCGCTTCTTTTTCTTTGGGCTGATAGCTCTGAAGAAATGTTCTGATGGTGGTGAGAGTGAAGCAGGACTGTCTCTGTGGCGGAATCGGCTAGCGCGATCGGCTGTTAACCGAAAGGTTGGAGGTTTGAGCCCACCCGGTGGTGGTGCGGCGCTGTTTTTCTTTCGGCTGATAGCTTGGAAGGTATGTTCTGGTGGTGGTGAGAGTGGAGCAGGACTGCCTCCGTGGCGCAATTGGCTAGCGCGATCGGCTGTTAACGGAAACGTTGGAGATTCGAGCCCTCTCGGGAGTGGTGTGTTGCTTTTTTCTTTGCAGTGATAGCTATGAAGATATGTTCTTATGGTGGTGAGAGTGGAGCACGACTGTCTTCGTGGCGCAATTGGCTAGCGCGATCGGCTGTTAACCGAAAGGTTCGAGGTTCAAGCCCTCCCGGGAGTGGTGTGTTGCTTTTTTCTTTGCGCTGATAGCTTTGAAGATATGTTCTGTTGGTGGTGAGAGTGGAGCACGACTCTCTCTGTGGCGCAATTGGCTAGCGTGATCGGCTGTTAACGAAAAGGTAGGAGGTTAGAGCCCACCCGGTGGTGGTCCGGCGCTTTTTTTTCCTTTGGGCTGACAGCTCTGAAGAAATGTTCTGACGGTGGTGAGAGTGGTACAGGACGGTCTCCGTGGCGCAATTGGCTAGCGCGATCGGCTGTTAACCGAAAGGTTGGAGGTTCGAGCCCTCCCGGGAGTGGTGTGTTGCTTTTTTCTTTGCGCTGATAGCTTTGAAGATATGTTCTGATGGTGATGAGAGTGGAGCACGACTGCCTCCGTGGCGTAATTGGCTAGCGCGATGGGCTATTAACCGAAGGGTGTGAGGCTCGAGCCCACCTGGTGGTGGTGCGGCGCTTTTCTCCCTTTGGGCTGATAGCTTTGAAGATATGTTGGAATGGTGGTGATAGTTGAGCACGACTGTCTCCGTGGCGCAATTGGCTAGTGCGATGAGCTGTTAACCAAAAGGTTCGAGGTTCAAGCCCTCCCGGGAATGGTGTGTTGCTTTTTTCTTTGCGCTGATAGCTTTGAAGATATGTTCTGTTGGTGGTGAGAGTGGAGCACGACTCTCTCCGTGGCGCAATTGGCTAGCGCGATCGGCTGTTAACAAAAAGGTTGGAGGTCCGAGCCCACCCGTTGGTGGTCCGGCGCTTTTTTTCGTTTGGGCTGACAGCTCTGAAGAAATGTTCTGACGGTGGTGAGAGTGGAGCAGGATTTCTCCGTGGCGCAATCAGCTAGCGCGATCGGCTGTTAACCGAAAGATTGTAGGTTCAAGCCCACCCGGTGGTCGTGCGGCGCTTTTTTTTTCTTTGGGCTGATAGCTCTGAAGAAATGTTCTGACGGTGGTGAGAGTGGAGCACGGCTGTCTCCGTGGCGCAATCGGCTAGCACGTTCGGCTGTTAACCGAAAGCTTAGAGGTTCGAGCCCACCCGGTGGTGGTGCGGCGCTTTTTTTCTTTGGGATGATAGCTCTGAAGAAATTTTCTGACGGTGGTGAGAGTGGAGCACGTCTGTCTCCGTGGCGCACTTGGCTAGCGCGTTCGGCTGTTAACCGAAAAATTGGAAATTCGAGCCCTCGCGGGAGTGGTGTTTTGCTTTTTTCTTTGCACTGAAAGCTTTGAGGATATGTTCTGATGGTGGTGAGAGTGGAGCACGACTGTCTCCGTGGCGCATTTGGCTAGGGCGATCGGCTGTTAACCGAAAGGTTGGAGGTTCGAGCCCACCCGGTGGTGGTGCGGCGCTTTTTTTTCTTTGGGCTGATAGCTTTCAAGATATGTTCTGATGGTGCGGAGAGTGGTGCAGGACTGTCTCTGTGGCGGAATTGGCTAGCGCGATCGGCTGTTAACTGAAAGGTTGGAGGTTCGAGCTCTCCCGGGAGTGGTGTGTTGCTTTTTTCTTTGCGCTGATAGCTTTGAACATATGTTCTGATGGTGGTGAGAGTGGAGCGGGACTGTCTCCGTGGCGCAATTGGCTAGTGCGATCAGCTGTTAACCGAAAGGTTGGAGGTTCGAGCCCACCCGGTGGTGGTGCGGCGCTTTTTTTTTCGGCTGATAGCTTTGAAGATATGTTCTGATGGTGGTTAGAGTGGAGCAGGACTGCCTCCGTGGCGCAATTGGCTAGCGCGATCGGCTGTTAACGGAAAGGTTGGAGGTTCGAGCCCACCCGGTGGTCGTGCGGCGCTTTTTTTTGCTTTGGGCTGATAGCTCTGAAGAAATTTTCTGACGGTGGGGAGAGTGGAGCACGGCTGTCTCCGTGGCGCAATCGGCTAGCACGTTCGGCTGTTAACCGAAAGCTTAGAGGTTCGAGCCCACCCGGTGGTGGTGCGGCGCTTCTTTTTCTTTGGGCTGATAGCTCTGAAGAAATGTTCTGATGGTGGTGAGAGTAGAGCAGGACTGTCTCCGTGGCGCAATTGGCTGGCGCGATCGGCTGTTAACCGAAAGGTTGGAGGTTCGAGCCCACCCGGTAGTGGTGCGGCGCTTTTTTTTCTTTGGGCTGATAGCTTTGAAGGTTTGTTCTAATGGTGGTGTGAGTGGAGCAGGACTGTTCACGTGGCGCAGTTGGCTAGCGCGATCGGCTGTTAACTGAAAGGTTGGGGTTCGAGCTCTCCCGGGAGTGGTGTGTTGCTTTTTTCTTTGCGCTGATAGCTTTGAACATATGTTCTGATGGTGGTGAGAGTGGAGCGGGACTGTCTCCGTGGCGCAATTGGCTTGCGCGATCGGCTGTTAACCGAAAGGTTGGAGGTTCGAGCCCACCCGGTGGTGGTGCGGCGCTTTTTTTTCTTTCGGCTGATAGCTTTGAAGATATGTTCTGATGGTGGTGAGAGTGGAGCAGGACTGCCTCCGTGGCGCAATTGGCTAGCGCGATCGGCTGTTAACGGAAAGGTTGGAGATTCGAGCCCTCTCGGGAGTGGTGTGTTGCTTTTTTCTTTGCAGTGATAGCTTTGAAGATATGTACTGATGGTGGTGAGAGTGGAGCACGACTGTCTCCGTGGCGCAATTGGCTAGCGCGATCGGCTGTTAACCGAAAGGTTCGAGGTTCAAGCCCTCCCGGGAGTGGTGTGTTGCTTTTTTCTTTGCGCTGATAGCTTTGAAGATTTGTTCTGTTGGTGGTGAGAGTGGAGCACGACTCTCTCCGTGACGCAATTGGCTAGCGCGATCGGCTGTTAACGAAAAGGTTGGAGGTTCGAGCCCATCCGGTGGTGGTCCGGCGCTTTTTTTCCTTTGGGCTGACAGCTCTGAAGAAATGTTCTGACGGTGGTGAGAGTGGAGCAGGACTGTCTCTGTGGCGGAATTGGCTAGCGCGATCAGCTATTAACCGAAAGGTTGGAGGTTCGAGCTCTCCCAGGAGTGGTGTGTTGCTTTTTTCTTTGCGCTGATAGCTTTGAAGATATGTTCTGATGGTGATGAAAGTGGAGCACGACTGTCTCCATGGCGCAGTTAGCTAGCGCGATCTGCTGTTAACCGAAAGGTTGGAGGTTCGAGCCCACCCGGTGGGGGTGCGGCGCTTTTTTTTCGTTGCGCTGATAGCTTTGAAGATATGTCCTCATGGTGGTGAGAGTGGAGCACGACTGTCTGAGTGGCGCAATTGGCTAGCGCGATCGGCTGTTAACAGAAAGGTTGGAGGTTCGAGCCCACCTTGTGGTGGTGCGGCGCTTCTTTTTCTTTGGGCTGATAGCTCTGAAGAAATGTTCTGACGGGGGTGAGAGTGGAGCAGGACTGTCTCCGTGGCGCAATTGGCTAGCGCGATCGGCTGTTAACCGAAATGTTGGAGGTTTTAGCCCACCCGATGGTGGTGCGGCGCTTTTTTTTCTTTGGGCTGATAGCTTTGAAGATATGTTCTGATGGTGGTGAGAGTGGAGCAGGACTGTCTCTGTGTCGGAATTGGCTAGCGCGATCGGCTGTTAACCGAAAGGTTGGAGGTTCGAGCTCTCCCGGGAGTGGTGTTGCTTTTTTCTTTGCGCTGATAGCTTTGAACATATGTTCTAATGGTGGTGAGAGTGGAGCGGGACTGTCTCCGTGGCGCAATTGGCTAGCGCGATCGGCTGTTAACCGAAAGGTTGGAGGTTTGAGCCCACCCGGTGGTGGTGCGGCGCTGTTTTTCTTTCGGCTGATAGCTTGGAAGATATGTTCTGATGGTGGTGAGAGTGGAGCAGGACTGCCTCCGTGGCGCAATTGGCTAGCGCGATCGGCTGTTAACGGAAACGTTGGAGATTCGAGCCCTCTCGGGAGTAGTGTGTTGCTTTTTTCTTTGCAGTGATAGCTTTGAAGATATGTTCTTATGGTGGTGAGAGTGGAGCACGACTGTCTCCGTGGCGCAATTGGCTAGCGCGATCGGCTGTTAACCGAAAGGTTCGAGGTTCAAGCCCTCCCGGGAGTGGTGTGTTGCTTTTTTCTTTGCGCTGATAGCTTTGAAGATATGTTCTGTTGGTGGTGAGAGTGGAGCACGACTCTCTCTGTGGCGCAATCGGCTAGCGCGATCGGCTGTTAACGAAAAGGTTGGAGGTTAGAGCCCACCCGGTGGTGGTCCGGCGCTTTTTTTTCCTTTGGGCTGACAGCTCTGAAGAAATGTTCTGACGGTGGTGAGAGTGGTACAGGACGGTCTCCGTGGCGCAATTGGCTAGCGCGATCGGCTGTTAACCGAAAGGTTGGAGGTTCGAGCCCTCCCGGGAGTGGTGTGTTGCTTTTTTCTTTGCGCTGATAGCTTTGAAGATATGTTCTGATGGTGATGAGAGTGGAGCACGACTGCCTCCGTGGCGTAATTGGCTAGCGCGATGGGCTATTAACCGAAGGGTGTGAGGCTCGAGCCCACCTGGTGGTGGTGCGGCGCTTTTTTTCCTTTGGGCTGATAGCTTTGAAGATATGTTGGAATGGTGGTGATAGTGGAGCACGACTGTCTCCGTGGCGCAATTCGCTAGTGCGATGAGCTGTTAACCAAAAGGTTCGAGGTTCGAGCCCTCCCGGGAATGGTGTGTTGCTTTTTTCTTTGCGCTGATAGCTTTGAAGTTATGTTCTGTTGGTGGTGAGAGTGGAGCACGACTCTCTCCGTGGCGCAATTGGCTAGCGCGATCGGCTCTTAACCAAATGGTTGGAGGTTCGAGCCCACCCGTTGGTGGTCCGGCGCTTTTTTTCGTTTGGGCTGACAGCTCTGAAGAAATGTTCTGACGGTGGTGAGAGTGGAGCAGGATTCCTCCGTGGCGAAATCGGCTAGCGCGATCGGCTGTTAACCGAAAGATTGTAGGTTCGAGCCCACCCGGTGGTCGTGCGGCGCTTTTTTTTTCTTTGGGCTGATAGCTCTGAAGAAATGTTCTGACGGTGGTGAGAGTGGAGCACGGCTGTCTCCGTGGCGCAATCGGCTAGCAGGTTCGGCTGTTAACCGAAAGCTTAGAGGTTCGAGCCCACCCGGTGGTGGTGCGGCGCTTTTTTTTTCTTTGGGATGATAGCTCTGAAGAAATGTTCTGACGGTGGTGAGAGTGGAGCACGTTTGTCTCCGTGGCGCAATTGGCTAGCGCGTTCGGCTGTTAACCGAAAAATTGGAAATTCGAGCCCTCGCGGGAGTGGTGTGTTGCTTTTTTCTTAGCACTGAAAGCTTTGAAGATATGTTCTGATGGTGGTGAGAGTGGAGCACGACTGTCTCCGTGGCGCAATTGGCTAGGGCGATCGGCTGTTAACCGAAAGGTTGGAGGTTCGAGCCCACCCGGTGGTGGTGCGGCGCTTTTTTTTCTTTGGGCTGATAGCTTTCAAGATATGTTCTGATGGTGCGGAGAGTGGAGCAGGACTGTCTCTGTGGCGGAATTGGCTAGCGCGATCGGCTGTTAACTGAAAGGTTGGAGGTTCCAGCTCTCCCGGGAGTGGTGTGTTGCTTTTTTCTTTGCGCTGATAGCTTTGAACATATGTTCTGATGGTGGTGAGAGTGGAGCGGGACTGTCTCCGTGGCGCAATTGGCTAGCGCGATCGGCTGTTAACCGAAAGGTTGGAGGTTCGAGCCCACCCGATGGTGGTGCGGCGCTTTTTTTCTTTCGGCTTATAGCTTTGAAGATATGTTCTGACGGTGGTGAGAGTGGAGCACGGCTGTCTCCGTGGCGCAATCGGCTAGCACGTTCGGCTGTTAACCGAAAGCTTAGGGGTTCGAGCCCACCCGGTGGTGGTGCGGCGCTTCTTTTTCTTTGGGCTGATAGCTCTGAAGAAATGTTCTGATGGTGGTGAGAGTAGAGCAGGACTGTCTCCGTGGCGCAATTGGCTGGCGCGATCGGCTGTTAACCGAAAGGTTGGAGGTTCGAGCCCACCCGATGGTGGTGCGGTGCTTTTTTTCTTTCGGCTGATAGCTTTGAAGATATGTTCTGATGGTGGTGAGAGTGGAGCAGGACTGCCTCCGTGGCGCAATTGGCTAGCGCGATCGGCTGTTGACGGAAAGATTGGAGATTCGAGCCCTCTCGGGAGTGGTGTGTTGCTTTTTTCTTTGCAGTGATAGCTTTGAAGATATGTACTGATGGTGGTGCGAGTGGAGCACGACTGTCTCCGTGGCGCAATTGGCTAGCGCGATCGGCTGTTAACCGAAAGGTTGGAGGTTCGAGCCCACCCGATGGTGGTGCGGCGCTTTTTTTCTTTCGGCTTATAGCTTTGAAGATATGTTCTGACGGTGGTGAGAGTGGAGCACGGCTGTCTCCGTGGCGGAATTGGCTAGCGCGATCGGCTGTTAATTGAAAGGTTGGAGGTTCCAGCTCTCCCGGGAGTGGTGTGTTGCTTTTTTCTTTGCGCTGATAGCTTTGAACATATGTTCTGATGGTGGTGAGAGTGGAGCGGGACTGTCTCCGTGGCGCAATTGGCTAGCGCGATCGGCTGTTAACCGAAAGGTTGGTGGTTCGAGCCCACCCGGTGGTGGTGCGGCGCTTTTTTTTCTTTCGGCTGATAGCTTTGAAGATATGTTCTGATGGTGGTGAGAGTGGAGCAGGACTGCCTCCGTGGCGCAATTGGCTAGCGCGATCGGCTGTTGACGGAAAGATTGGAGATTCGAGCCCTCTCGGGAGTGGTGTGTTGCTTTTTTCTTTGCAGTGATAGCTTTGAAGATATGTACTGATGGTGGTGCGAGTGGAGCACGACTGTCTCCGTGGCGCAATTGGCTAGCGCGATCGGCTGTTAACCGAAAGGTTGGAGGTTCGAGCCCACCCGATGGTGGTGCGGCGCTTTTTTTCTTTCGGCTGATAGCTTTGAAGATATGTTCTGATGGTGGTGAGAGTGGAGCAGGACTGCCTCCGTGGCGCCATTGACTAGCGCGATCGGCTGTTAACGGAAAGATTGGAGGTTCGAGCCCACCCGGTGGTCGTGCGGCGCTTTTTTTTCTTTGGGCTGATAGCTCTGAAGAAATGTTCTGACGGTGGTGAGAGTGGAGCACGGCTGTCTCCGTGGCGCAATCGGCTAGCACGTTCGGCTGTTAACCGAAAGCTTAGACGTTCGAGCCCACCCGGTGGTGGTGCGGCGCTTCTTTTTCTTTGGGCTGATAGCTTTGAAGATATGTTCTAATGGTGGTGTGAGTGGAGCAGGACTGTTCCCGTGGCGCAATTGGCTAGCGCGATCGACTGTTAACCGAAAGGTTGGAGGTTCGAGCCCACCCGGTGGTGGTGCGGCGCTTTTTTTTCTTTGGGTTGATAGCTTTCAAGATATGTTCTGGTGGTGCGGAGAGTGGAGCAGGACTGTCTCTGTGGCGGAATTGGCTAGCGCGATCGGCTGTTAACTGAAAGGTTGGAGGTTCGAGCTCTCCCGGGAGTGGTGTGTTGCTTTTTTCTTTGCGCTGATAGCTTTGAACATATGTTCTGATGGTGGTGAGAGTGGAGCGGGACTGTCTCCGTGGCGCAATTGGCTAGCGCGATCGGCTGTTAACCGAAAGGTTGGAGGTTCGAGCCCACCCGGTGGTGGTGCGGCGCTTTTTTTTCTTTCGGCTGATAGCTTTGAAGATATGTTCTGATGGTGGTGAGAGTGGAGCAGGACTGCCTCCGTGGCGCAATTGGCTAGCGCGATCGGCTGTTGACGGAAAGATTGGAGATTCGAGCCCTCTCGGGAGTGGTGTGTTGCTTTTTTCTTTGCAGTGATAGCTTTGAAGATATGTACTGATGGTGGTGCGAGTGGAGCACGACTGTCTCCGTGGCGCAATTGGCTAGCGCGATCGGCTGTTAACCGAAAGGTTCGAGGTTCGAGCCCATCCGGTGGTGGTCCGGCGCTTTTTTTCCTTTGGGCTGACAGCTCTGAAGAAATGTTCTGACGGTGGTGAGAGTGGAGCATGACTGTCTCCGTGGCGCAATTGGCTGGCGCGATCGGCTGTTAACTGAAAGGTTGGAGGTTCGAGCCCACCCGTTGGTGGTGCGGCGCTTTTTTTTCTTTGGGCTGATAGCTTTGAAGATTTTTCTGATGGGGATGAGAGTGGAGCAGGACTGTCTCCGTGGCGCAATTGGCTAGCGCGATCGGCTGTTAACCGAAAGGTTGGATGTTCGAGCCCACGCGGTGGTGGTGCGGCGCTTTTTTTTCTTTGGGCTGATAGCTTTGAAGATATGTTCTGATGGTGGTGCGAGTGGAGCAGGACTGTCTCCGTGGCGCAATTGGCTAGCGCGATCAGCTGTTAACCAAAAGTTTGGAGGTTCGAGCCCACCCGGTGGTGGTGCGGCGCTTTTTCTTCTTTGGGCTGATAGCTTTCAGGATATGTTCAGATGGTGCGATGAGTGGAGGAGGACTGTCTCTGTGGCAGAATTGGCTAGCGCGATCAGCCATTAACCGAAAGGTTGGAGGTTCGAGCTCTCCCGGGAGTGGTGTGTTGCTTTTTTCTATGCGCTGATAGCTTTGAACATATGTTCTGATGGTGGTGAGAGTGGAGCGGGACTGTCTCCGTGGCGCAATTGGCTAGCGCGATCGGCTGTTAACCGAAAGGTTGGAGGTTCGAGCCCACCCGGTGGTGGTGCGGCGCTTTTTTGTTCTTTCGACCGATAGCTTTGAAGATATGTTCTGATGGTGGTGAGAGTGAAGCAGGACTGCCTCCGTGGCGCAATTGTCTAGCGCGATCGGCTGTTAACGGAAAATTGGAGGTTCGAGCCCTCTCGGGAGTGGTTTGTTGCTTTTTTCTTTGCGCTGATAGCTTTGAAAATATGTTCTGATGGTGGTGAGAGTGGAGCACGACTGTCTCCGTGGCGCAATTCGCTAGCGCGATCGGCTGTTAACCGAACGGTTCGAGGTTCAAGCCCTCCCGAAAGTGGTGTGTTGCTTTTTACTTTGCGGTGATAGCTTTGAAGATATGTTATGTTGGTGGTGAGAGAGGAGCACGACTCTCTCCGCGGCGCAATTGGCTAGCGCGATCGGCTGTTAACCAAATGGTTGGAGGTTCGAGCCCACCCGGTGGTGGTCCGGCGCTTTTTTTCCTTTGGGCTGACAGCTCTGAAGAAATGTTCTGACGGTGGTGAGAGTGGAGCAGGACTGTCTTCGTGGCGCAGTTGGCTAGCGCGATCGGCTGTTAACCGAAAGGTTGGAGAATCGAGCGCTCCCGGGAGTGGTGTGTTGCTTTTTTTTCTTTGGGCTGATAGCTTTGAAGATATGTTCTGATGTTGGTGAGAGTGGAGCAGGACTGTCTCCGTGGCGCAATTGGCTAGCGCGATCGGCTGTTAACCGAAAGGTTGGAGGTTCGAGCCCACCCGATGGTGGTGCGGTGCTTTTTTTGTTTCGGCTGATAGCTTTGAAGATATGTTCTGATGGTGGTGAGAGTGGAGCAGGACTGCCTCCGTGGCGCAATTGACTAGCGCGATCGGCTGTTAACGGAAAGATTGGAGGTTCGAGCCCACCCGGTGGTCGTGCGGCGCTTTTTTTTCTTTGGGCTGATAGCTCTGAAGAAATGTTCTGACGGTGGTGAGAGTGGAGCACGGCTGTCTCCGTGGCGCAATCGGCTAGCACGTTCGGCTGTTAACCGAAAGCTTAGAGGTTCGAGCCCACCCGGTGGTGGTGCGGCGCTTCTTTTTCTTTGGGCTGATAGCTTTGAAGATATGTTCTAATGGTGGTGTGAGTGGAGCAGGACTGTTCCCGTGGCGCAATTGGCTAGCGCGATCGACTGTTAACCGAAAGGTTGGAGGTTCGAGCCCACCCGGTGGTGGTGCGGCGCTTTTTTTTCTTTGGGTTGATAGCTTTCAAGATATGTTCTGGTGGTGCGGAGAGTGGAGCAGGACTGTCTCTGTGGCGGAATTGGCTAGCGCGATCGGCTGTTAACTGAAAGGTTGGAGGTTCGAGCTCTCCCGGGAGTGGTGTGTTGCTTTTTTCTTTGCGCTGATAGCTTTGAACATATGTTCTGATGGTGGTGAGAGTGGAGCGGGACTGTCTCCGTGGCGCAATTGGCTAGCGCGATCGGCTGTTAACCGAAAGGTTGGAGGTTCGAGCCCACCCGGTGGTGGTGCGGCGCTTTTTTTTCTTTCGGCTGATAGCTTTGAAGATATGTTCTGATGGTGGTGAGAGTGGAGCAGGACTGCCTCCGTGGCGCAATTGGCTAGCGCGATCGGCTGTTGACGGAAAGATTGGAGATTCGAGCCCTCTCGGGAGTGGTGTGTTGCTTTTTTCTTTGCAGTGATAGCTTTGAAGATATGTACTGATGGTGGTGCGAGTGGAGCACGACTGTCTCCGTGGCGCAATTGGCTAGCGCGATCGGCTGTTAACCGAAAGGTTCGAGGTTCGAGCCCATCCGGTGGTGGTCCGGCGCTTTTTTTCCTTTGGGCTGACAGCTCTGAAGAAATGTTCTGACGGTGGTGAGAGTGGAGCATGACTGTCTCCGTGGCGCAATTGGCTGGCGCGATCGGCTGTTAACTGAAAGGTTGGAGGTTCGAGCCCACCCGTTGGTGGTGCGGCGCTTTTTTTTTCTTTGGGCTGATAGCTTTGAAGATTTTTCTGATGGGGATGAGAGTGGAGCAGGACTGTCTCCGTGGCGCAATTGGCTAGCGCGATCGGCTGTTAACCGAAAGGTTGGATGTTCGAGCCCACGCGGTGGTGGTGCGGCGCTTTTTTTTCTTTGGGCTGATAGCTTTGAAGATATGTTCTGATGGTGGTGCGAGTGGAGCAGGACTGTCTCCGTGGCGCAATTGGCTAGCGCGATCAGCTGTTAACCAAAAGTTTGGAGGTTCGAGCCCACCCGGTGGTGGTGCGGCGCTTTTTCTTCTTTGGGCTGATAGCTTTCAGGATATGTTCAGATGGTGCGATGAGTGGAGGAGGACTGTCTCTGTGGCAGAATTGGCTAGCGCGATCAGCCATTAACCGAAAGGTTGGAGGTTCGAGCTCTCCCGGGAGTGGTGTGTTGCTTTTTTCTATGCGCTGATAGCTTTGAACATATGTTCTGATGGTGGTGAGAGTGGAGCGGGACTGTCTCCGTGGCGCAATTGGCTAGCGCGATCGGCTGTTAACCGAAAGGTTGGAGGTTCGAGCCCACCCGGTGGTGGTGCGGCGCTTTTTTGTTCTTTCGACCGATAGCTTTGAAGATATGTTCTGATGGTGGTGAGAGTGAAGCAGGACTGCCTCCGTGGCGCAATTGTCTAGCGCGATCGGCTGTTAACGGAAAATTGGAGGTTCGAGCCCTCTCGGGAGTGGTTTGTTGCTTTTTTCTTTGCGCTGATAGCTTTGAAAATATGTTCTGATGGTGGTGAGAGTGGAGCACGACTGTCTCCGTGGCGCAATTCGCTAGCGCGATCGGCTGTTAACCGAACGGTTCGAGGTTCAAGCCCTCCCGAAAGTGGTGTGTTGCTTTTTACTTTGCGGTGATAGCTTTGAAGATATGTTATGTTGGTGGGGAGAGAGGAGCACGACTCTCTCCGCGGCGCAATTGGCTAGCGCGATCGGCTGTTAACCAAATGGTTGGAGGTTCGAGCCCACCCGGTGGTGGTCCGGCGCTTTTTTTCCTTTGGGCTGACAGCTCTGAAGAAATGTTCTGACGGTGGTGAGAGTGGAGCAGGACTGTCTTCGTGGCGCAGTTGGCTAGCGCGATCGGCTGTTAACCGAAAGGTTGGAGAATCGAGCGCTCCCGGGAGTGGTGTGTTGCTTTTTTTTCTTTGGGCTGATAGCTTTGAAGATATGTTCTGATGTTGGTGAGAGTGGAGCAGGACTGTCTCCGTGGCGCAATTGGCTAGCGCGATCGGCTGTTAACCGAAAGGTTGGAGGTTCGAGCCCACCCGGTGGTGGTGCGGACCTTTTTTTCTTTGGGCTGATAGCTTTGAACATATGTTCTGATGGTGGTGAGAGTGGAGCGGGACTGTCTCCGTGGCGCAATTGGCTAGCGCGATCGGCTGTTAACCGAAAGGTTGGAGGTTCGAGCCCACCCGGTGGTGGTGCGGCGCTTTTTTTTCTTTCGGCTGATAGCTTTGAAGATATGTTCTGATGGTGGTGAGAGTGGAGCAGGACTGCCTCCGTGGCGCAATTGGCTAGCGCGATCGGCTGTTAACGGAAAGATTGGAGATTCGAGCCCTCTCGGGAGTGGTGTGTTGCTTTTTTCTTTGCAGTGATAGCTTTGAAGATATGTACTGATGGTGGTGAGAGTGGAGCACGACTGTCTCCGTGGCGCAATTGGCTAGCGCGATCGGCTGTTAACCGAAAGGTTCGAGGTTCAAGCCCTCCCGGGAGTGGTGTGTTGCATTTTTCTTTGCGCTGATAGCTTTGAAGATTTGTTCTGGTGGTGGTGAGAGTGGAGCACGACTCTCTCCGTGACGCAATTGGCTAGCGCGATCGGCTGTTAACGAAAAGGTTGGAGGTTCGAGCCCATCCGGTGGTGGTCCGGCGCTTTTTTTCCTTTGGGCTGACAGCTCTGAAGAAATGTTCTGACGGTAGTGAGAGTGGAGCAGGACTGTCTCTGTGGCGGAATTGGCTAGCGCGATCAGCTATTAACCGAAAGGTTGGAGGTTCGAGCTCTCCCGGGAGTGGTGTGTTGCTTTTTTCTTTGCGCTGATAGCTTTGAAGATATGTTCTGATGGTGATGAGAGTGGAGCACGACTGTCTCCATGGCGCAGTTAGCTAGCGCGATCTGCTGTTAACCGAAAGGTTGGAGGTTCGAGCCCACCCGGTGGGGGTGCGGCGCTTTTTTTTCTTTGCGCTGATAGCTTTGAAGATATGTCCTCATGGTGGTGAGAGTGGAGCACGACTGTCTGAGTGGCGCAATTGGCTAGCGCGATCGGCTGTTAACAGAAAGGTTGGAGGTTCGAGCCCACCTGGTGGTGGTGCGGCGCTTCTTTTTCTTTGGGCTGATAGCTCTGAAGAAATGTTCTGACGGGGGTGAGAGTGGAGCACGACTGTCTCCGTGGCGCAATTGGCTGGCGCGATCGGCGGTTAACTGAAAGGTTGGAGGTTCGAGCCCACCCGTTGGTGGTGCGGCGCTTTTTTTTTTCTTTGGGCTGATAGCTTTGAAGATTTTTCTGATGGGGGTGAGAGTGGAGCAGGACTGTCTCCGTGGCGCAATTGGCTAGCGCGATCGGCTGTTAACCGAAAGGTTGGATGTTCGAACCCACGTGGTGGTGGTGCGGCGCTTTTTTTTCTTTGGGCTGATAGCTTTGAAGATATGTTCTGATGGTGGTGAGAGTGGAGCAGGACTGTCTCCGTGGCGCAATTGGCTAGCGCGATCAGCTGTTAACCAAAAGTTTGGAGGTTCGAGCCCACCCGGTGGTGGTGCGGCGCTTTTTCTTCTTTGGGCTGATAGCTTTCAAGATATGTTCAGATTGTGCGATGAGTGGAGCAGGACTGTCTCTGTGGCAGAATTGGCTAGCGCGATCAGCTGTTAACCGAAAGGTTGGAGGTTCGAGCTCTCCCGGGAGTGGTGTTTTGCTTTTTTCTATGCGCTGATAGCTTTGAACATATGTTCTGATGGTGGTGAGAGTGGAGCGGGACTGTCTCCGTGGGGCAATTGGCTAGCGCGATCGGCTGTTAACCGAAAGGTTGGAGGTTCGAGCCCACCCGGTGGTGGTGCGGCGCTTTTTTGTTCTTTCGACCGATAGCTTTGAAGATATGTTCTGATGGTGGTGAGAGTGAAGCAGGACTGCCTCCGTGGCGCAATTGTCTAGCGCGATCGGCTGTTAACAGAAAATTGGAGGTTCGAGCCCTCTCGGGAGTGGTTTGTTGCTTTTTTCTTTGCGCTGATAGCTTTGAAAATATGTTCTGATGGTGGTGAGAGTGGAGCACGACTGTCTCCGTGGCGCAATTCGCTAGCGCGATCGGCTGTTAACCGAACGGTTCGAGGTTCAAGCCCTCCCAAAAGTGGTGTGTTGCTTTTTTCTTTGCGGTGATAGCTTTGAAGATATGTTATGTTGGTGGTGAGAGAGGAGCACGACTCTCTCCGCGGCGCAATTGGCTAGCGCGATCGGCTGTTAACCAAATGGTTGGAGGTTCGAGCCCACCCGGTGGTGGTCCGGCGCTTTTTTTCCTTTGGGCTGACAGCTCTGAAGAAATGTTCTGACGGTGGTGAGAGTGGAGCAGGACTGTCTTCGTGGCGCAGTTGGCTAGCGCGATCGGCTGTTAACCGAAAGGTTGGAGAATCGAGCGCTCCCGGGAGTGGTGCGGACCTTTTTTTCTTTGGGCTGATAGCTTTGAAGATATGTTCTGATGGTCGTGAGAGTGGAGCAGGACTGTCTCCGTGGCGCAATTGGCTAGCGTGATCGGCTGTTAACCGAAAGCTTGGAGTTTCGAGCCCACCTGGTGGTGGTGCGGCGCTTTTTTTTTGGCCTGATAGCTTTGAAGATATGTTCTGATGGTGGTGAGAGTGGAGAAGGATTGTCTCCGTGGCGCAATTAGCTAGCGCTATCGGCTGTTAACCGAAAGGTTGGAGTTTCGAGCCCACCCGGGGACGGTGTGTCGCTTTTTTTTCTTTGCGCTGATAGCTTTGAAGATATGTTCTGATGGTGGCGAGAGTATAGCAGGACTGTCTCCGTGGGGAAATTTCTAGCGCGATCGGCTGTTAACCGAAAGGTTGGAGCTTCGAGCCCTCCCGGGAGTGGTGTGTTGCGTTTTCACTTGCGCTGATAGCTTTGAAGATGTTTTCTGATGGTGGTGAGAGTGGAGCACGACTGTCTCCGTGGCCCAATTGGCTAGCGCGATCGGCTGTTAACCGAAAGGTTGGAGGTTCGAGCGCTCCCGGGAACAGTGTGTCGCTTTTTTTCTTTGGGCTGATAGCTTTGGAGAAATGTTCTGACAGTGGTGAGAGTGCAGCACGACTGTCTCCGTGGCGATTTCGGCTAGCGCGATGGTCTGTTAACCGAAAAGTTGGATGTTTGAGCCCACCCGGTGGTGGTGCGGCGCTTTTTTCTTTGCACTGATAGCTTTGAAGATATGTTCTGATGGTGGTGAGAGTGGAGCACGACTGTCTCCTTGGCGCAATTAGCTAGCGCGATCGGCTGTTGATCGAAAGGTTGGAGGTTCGAGCCCACCCGGTGGTGGTGCGGCGCTTTTTTTTCTTTGCGCTGATAGCTTTGGAGAAATGTTCTGACGGTGGTGAGATTGGAGCACGACGGTCTCCGTGGCGCAATTGGCTGACACGTTCCGCTGTTAACCGATAAATTGGAGTTTCGAGCCCTCCCGGGAGTGGTGTGTCGCTTTTTTCTTTGCGCTGATAGCTTTGAAGATATGTCCTGATGGTGGTGAGAGTGGAGCACGACTGTCTCCGTGGCGCAATTGGCTAGCGCGAAAGGCTGTTAACCGAAAGCTTGGAGTTTCGAGCCCACCCGGTGGTGGTGCGGCGCTTTTTTTTCTTTGGGCTGATAGCTCTGAAGAAATGTTCTGACGGGGGTGAGAGTGGAGCACGACTGTCTCCGTGGCGCAATTGGCTGGCGCGATCGGCTGTTAACCGAAAGGTTGGAGGTTCGAGCTCACCCGGTGGTGGTGCGGTGCTTTTTTTTCTTTCGACCGATAGCTTTAAAGATATGTTCTGATGGTAGTGAGAGTGAGCAGGACTGCCTCCGTGGCGCAATTGGCTAGCGCGATCGGCTGTTAACGGAAAATTGGAGGTTCGAGCCCTCTCGGGAGTGGTGTGTTGCTTTTTTCTTTGCGCTGATAGCTTTGAAAATATGTTCTGATGGTGGTGAAAGTGGAGCACGACTGTCTCCATGGCGCAATTGGCTAGCGCGATCGGCTGTTAACCGAAAGGTTGGAGAATCGAGCTCTCCCGGGAGTGGTGTGTTGCTTTTTTCTTTGCGCTGATAGCTTTGAAGATATGTTCTGATGGTGGTGAGAGTGGAGCAGGACTGTCTCCGTGGCGCAATTGGCTAGCGCGATCGGCTGTTAACCGAAAGGTTGGAAGTTCGAGCCCTCCCGGGAGTGGTGTGTCGCTTTTTTCTTTGCGCTGATAGCTTTGAAAATATGTTCTGATGGTGGTGAAAGTGGAGCACGACTGTCTCTGTGGCGCAATTGGCTAGCGCGATCGGCTGTTAACCGAAAGGTTGGAGAATCGAGCTCTCCCGGGAGTGGTGTGTTGCTTTTTTTTGCGCTGATAGCTTTAAAGATATGTTCTGATGGTGGTGAGAGTGAGCAGGGCTGCCTCCGTGGCGCAATTGGCTAGCGCGATCGGCTGTTAACGGAACATTGGAGGTTCGAGCCCTCTCAGGAGTGGTGTGTTGCTTTTTTCTTTGCACTGATAGCTTTGAAAATATGTTCTGATGGTGGTGAAAGTGGAGCACGACTTTCTCCGTGGCGCAATTGGCTAGCGCGTTCGGCTGTTAACCGAAAAATTGGAGTTTCGAGCCCTCGCGGGAGTGGTGTGTTGCTTTTTTCTTTGCACTGAAAGCTTTGAAGATATTTTCTGATGGTGGTGAGAGTGGAGCACGACTGTCTCCGGGGCGCAATTAGCTAGCGCGATCGGCTGTTTACCGAAAGGTTGGAGGTTCGAGCCCACCCAGTGGTGATGCGGCGCTTTTTTTTCTTTGCGCTGATAGCTTCGGAGAAATGTTCTGACGGTGGTGAAAGTGGAGCACGACTGTCTCCGTGGCGCAATTGGCTAGCGCGTTCGGCTGTTAACCGAAAAATTGGAGTTTCGAGCCCTCGCGGGAGTGGTGTGTTGCTTTTTTCTTTGCGCTGACAGCTTTGGAGATATGTCCTGATGGTGGTGAGAGTGGAGCACGACTGTCTCTGTGACGCAATTGGCTAGGGCGATCGGCTGTTAACCGAAAGGTTGGAGGTTCGAGCCCACCCGGTGGTGGTGCGGCGCTTCTTTTTCTTTGGGCTGATAGCTCTGAAGAAATGTTCTGATGGTAGTGAGAGTAAAGCAGGACTGTCTCCGTGGCGCAATTGGCTGGCGCGATCGGCTGTTAACCGAAAGGTTGGAGGTTGGAGCCCACCCGGTGGTGGTGCGGCGCTTTTTTTTCTTTTGCTGATAGCTTTGAAGATATGTTCTAATGGTGGTGTGAGTGGAGCAGGACTGTTTCCGTGGCGCAATTGGCTAGCGCGATCGGCTGTTAACGGAAAGGTTGGAGATTCGAGCCCTCTCGGGAGTGGTGGGTTGCTTTTTTCTTTGCAGTGATAGCTTTGAAGATATGTACTGATGGTGGTGAGAGTGGAGCACGACTGTCTCCGTGGCGCAATTGGCTAGCGCGATCGGCTGTTAACCGAAAGGTTCGAGGTTCAAGCCCTCCCGGTAGTGGTGTGTTGCTTCTTTCTTTGCGCTGATAGCTTTGAAGATATGTTCTGTTGGTGTTGAGAGTGGAGCACGACTCTCTCCGTGACGCAATTGGCTAACGCGATCGGCTGTTAACCGAAAGGTTGGAGGTTCGAGCCCACCCGGTGGTGGTGCGGACCTTTTTTTCTTTGGGCTGATAGCTTTGAAGATATGTTCTGATGGTCGTGAGAGTGGAGCAGGACTGTCTCCGTGGCGAAATTGGCTAGCGTGATCGGCTGTTAACCGAAAGCTTGGAGTTTCGAGCCCACCTGGTGGTGGTGCGGCGTTTCTTTTTTAACCTGATAGCTTTGAAGATATGTTCTGATGGTGGTGAGAGTGGAGAAGGATTGTCTCCATGGCGCAATTAGCTAGCGCTATCGGCTGTTAGCCGAAATGTTGGAGTTTCGAGCCCACCCGGGGACGGTGTGTCGCTTTTTTTTTCTTTGCGCTGATAGCTTTGAAGATATGTTCTGATGGTGGTGAGAGTGGAGCACGACTGTCTCCGTGGCGCAATTGGCTAGCGCGATCGGCTGTTAACCGAAAGGTGGGAGGTTTGGGTCCACCCGGGGACGGTGTGTCGCTTTTTTTCTTTTCGCTGATAGCTTTGAAGATATGTTCTGATGGTGGTGAGAGTGGAGAACGACTGTCTCCGTGGCCCAGTTGGCTAGCGCGATCTGCTGTTGACCGAAAGTTTGGAGGTTCGAGCCCACCCTGTGGTCGTGTGGCGCTTTTTTTGGGCTGATAGCTCTGAAGAAATGTTATGATGGTGGTGAGAGTGGAGCACGACTGTCTCCGTGGCGCAATTGGCTAGCGCGATCGGCTGTTAACCCAAAAGTTGGAGGTTCAAGCCCACACGGTGGTGGTGCGGCGCTTTTTTTTTCTTTGGGCTTATAGCTTTGAAGATATGCTCTGATGGTGTTGAGAGTATAGCAGGACTGTCTCCGTGGCGCAATTTGCTAGCGCGATCGGCTGTTAACCGAAAGGTTGGAGCTTCGAGCCCTCCCGGGAGTGGTGTGTTGCGTTTTCACTTGCGCTGATAGCTTTGAAGATGTTTTCTCATGGTGGTGAGAGTGGAGCACGACTGTCTCCGTGGCGCAATTGGCTAGCGCGATGGGCTGTTAACCGAAAGGCTGGAGGTTTGAGCCCACCCGATGGTGGTGCGGCGCTTTTTTTTCTTTGGGCTGATAGCTCTGAAGAAAAGTTCTGACGGAGGTGAGAGTGGAGCACGACTCTCTCCGTGACGCAATTGGCTAGCGCGATCGGCTGTTAACGAAAAGGTTGGAGGTTCGAGCCCATTCGGTGGTGGTCCGGTGCTTTTTTTCCTTTGGGCTGACAGCTCTGAAGAAATGTTCTGACGGTGGTGAGAGTGGAGCAGGATTGTCTCTGTGGCGGAATTGGCTAGCGCGATCGGCTGTTAACCGAAAGGTTGGAGGTTCGAGCTCTCCCGGGAGTGGTGTGTTGCTTTTTTCTTTGCGCTGATAGCTTTTAAGATATGTTCTGATGGTGATGAGAGTGGAGCACGACTGTCTCCATGGCGCAGTTAGCTAGCGTGATCTGCTGTTAACCGAAAGGTTGGAGGTTCGAGCCCACCCGGTGGGGGTGCGGCGCTTTTTTTTCTTTGCGCTGATAGCTTTGAAGATATGTCCTCATGGTGGTGAGAGTGGAGCACGACTGTCTGAGTGGCGCAATTGGCTGGCGCGATCGGCTGTTAACCGAAAGGTTGGAGGTTCGAGCCCACCCGTTGGTGGTGCGGCGCTTTTTTTTTTCTTTGGGCTGATAGCTTTGAAGATTGTTCTGATGGGAGTGAGAGTGGAGCAGGACTGTGTCCGTGGCGCAATTGGCTAGCGCGATCGGCTGTTAATCGAAAGGTTGGATGTTCGAGCCCACGCGGTGGTGGTGCGGCGCTTTTTTTTCTTTGGGCTGATAGCTTTGAAGATATGTTCTGATGGTGGTGAGAGTGGAGCAGGACTGTCTCCGTGGCGCAATTGGCTAGCGCGATCAGCTGTTAACCAAAAGTTTGGAGGTTCGAGCCCACCCGGTGGTGGTGCGGCGCTTTTTCTTCTTTGGGCTGATAGCTTTCAAGATATGTTCAGATGGTGCGGAGAGTGGAGCAGGACTGTCTCTGTGGCAGAATTAGCTAGCGCGATCGGCTGTTAACCGAAAGGTTGGAGGTTCGACCTCTCCCGGGAGTGGTGTGTTCCTTTTTTCTATGCGCTGATAGCTTTGAACATATGTTCTGATGGTGGTGAGAGTGGAGCACGACTGTCTTCGTGTCGCAAATAGCTAGCGCGATCGGCTGTTAATCGAAAGGTTGGAGGTTCGAGCCCACCCGGTGGTGGTGCGGCGCTTTTTTTTCTTTGCGCTGATAGCTTTGGAGAAATGTTCTGACGGTGGTGAGATTGGAGCACGACGGTCTCCGTGCCGCAATTGGCTAGCGCGAAAGGCTGTTAACCGAAAGCTTGGAGTTTCGAGCCCACCTGGTGGTGGTGCGGCGCTTTTTTTCTTTGGGCTGATAGCTCTGAAGAAATGTTCTGACGTGGGTGAGAGTGGAGCACGACTGTCTCCATGGCGCAATTGGCTGGCGCGATCGGCTGTTAACCGAAAGGTTGGAGGATCGAGCTCACCCGGTGGTGGTGTGTCGCTTTTTTCTTTGCGCTGATAGCTTTGAAGATATGTTCTGATGGTGGTGAGAGTGGAGCACGACTGTCTCCGTGCCGCAATTGGCTAGCGCGAAAGGCTGTTAACCGAAAGCTTGGAGTTTCGAGCCCACCTGGTGGTGGTGCGTCGCTTTTTTTCTTTGGGCTGATAGCTCTGAAGAAATGTTCTGACGGGGGTGAGAGTGGAGCACGACTGTCTCCATGGCGCAATTGGCTGGCGCGATCGGCTGTTAACCGAAAGGTTGGAGGTTCGAGCTCACCCGGTGGTGGTGCGGTGCTTTTTTTACTTTCGACCGATAGCTTTGAAGATATGTTCTGATGGTGGTGAGAGTGCAGCACGACTGTCTCCGTGGCGCAGTTGGCTAGCGCGATTTGCTGTTGACCGAAAGTTTGGAGGTTCGAGCCCACCCTATGGTGGTGTGGCGCTTTTTTTGGGCTGATAGCTCTGAAGAAATGTTCTGATGGTGGTGAGAGTGGAGCACGACTGTCTCCGTGGCGCAATTGGCTAGCGCGATCGGCTGTTAACCGAAAAGTTGGAGGTTCGAGCCAACACGGTGGTGGTGCGGCGCTTTTTTTTTCTTTGGACTGATAGCTTTTAAGATATCCTCTCATGGTGGTGAGAGTATAGCAGGACTGTCTCCGTGGCGCAATTTGCTAGCGCGATCGGCCATTAACCGAAAGGTTGAAGGTTCGAGCCCTCCCGGGAGTGGTGTGTTGCTTTTTCACTTGCGCTGATAGCTTTGAAAATGTGTTCTGATGGTGGTGGGAGTGGAGCACGACTGTCTCCGTGGCGCAATTGGCTAGCGCGATCGGCTGTTAACCAAAAGGTTGGAGGTTCGAGCACTCCCGGGGACGGTGTGTCGCTTTTTTTTCTTTGAGCTGATAGCTTTGGAGAAATGTTCTGACAGTGGTGAGAGGGGAGCACGACTGTCTCCGTGGCGCAATTGGCCCGCGCGATTGGCTGTTATCCGAAAGGTGGGAGGTTTGAGTCCACCCGGGGACGGTGTGTCGCTTTTTTTTTTCTTTTCGCTGATAGCTTTGAAGATATGTTCTGATGGTGGTGAGAGTGGAGCACGACTGTCTCAGTGGCGCAATTAGCTAGCGCGATCGGCTGTTAATCGAAAGGTTGGAGCTTCGAGCCCACCCGGTGGTGGTGCGGCGCTTTTTTTTCTTTGCGCTGATAGCTTTGAAGATATGTCCTGATGGTGGTGAGAGTGGAGCACGACTGTCTCCGTGGCGCATTTGGCTAGCGCGAAAGGCTGTTAACCGAAAGCTTGGAGTTTCGAGCCCACCCGGTGGTGGTGCGGCGCTTTTGTTTCTTTGGGCTGATAGCTCTGAAGAAATGTTCTGACGGGGGTGAGAGTGGAGCACGACTGTCTCCGTGGCACAACTGGCTGGCGCGATCGGCTGTTAACCGAAAGTTTGGAGCTTCGAGCCCACCCGGTGGTGGTGCGGCGCTTTTTTTTCTTTGCGCTAATAGCTTTCAAGATATGTTCTGATGGTGGTGAGAGTGGAGCACGACTGTCTCCGTTGCACAATTGGCTAGCGCGATCGGCTGTTAACCGAAAGGTTGCAGGATCGAGCCCACCCGGTGGTGGTGCGGCGCTTTTTTTTCTTTGGGCTGATAGCTTTGAAGATATGTGCTGATGGTGCTGAGAGTGGAGCGGGACTGTCTCTGTGGCGGAATCGGCTAGCGTGATCGGCTGTTAACCGAAAGGTTGGAGGTTCGAGCTCTCCCGGGAGTGGTGTGTTGCTTTTTTCTTTGTGCTGATAGCTCTGAAGAAATGTTCTGACGGTGGTGAGAGTGGAGCAGGACTGTCTCCGTGGCACAATTGGCTTGCGCGATCGGCTGTTAACAGAAAGGTTGGAGCCTCGAGCTCTCCCGGGAGTGGTGTGTTGCTTTTTTCTTTGCGCTGATAGCTTTGAAGATATGTTCTGATGGTGGTGAGAGTGGAGCACGATTGTCTCCGTGGCGCGATTGGCTAGCGTGATCGGCTGTTAACCGAAAGGTTGGAGGTTCGAGCCCTCCCGGGATTGGTGTGTTGCTTTTTCACTTGCGCTGATAGCTTTGAAGGTGTGTTCTGATGGTGAAGAGAGTGGAGCACCACTGTCTCCGTGGTGCAATCGGCTAGCACGTTCGGCTGTTAATCGAAAGTTTGGAGGTTCGAGCCCACCCGGTGGTGGTGCGGCGCTTTTTTTTGTTGGGCTAATAGCTTTGAATATATGTTCTGATGGTGATGAGAGTGGAGCAGGACTGTCTCCGTGGCGCAATTGGCTAGCGCGATCGGCCGTTAACCGAAAGTTTGGAGGTTCGAGCGCTCCCGGGGACGGTGTGTCGCTTTTTTTTTCTTTGCGCTGATAGCTTTGGAGAAATGTTCTGACAGTGGTGAGAGTGGAGCACGACTGTCTCCGTGGCGATTTTGGCTAGCGCGATGGGCTGTTAACCGAAAAGTTGGAGGTTCGAGCCCACCCGGTGGTGGTGCGGCGCTTTTTTTGCACTGATAGCTTTGAAGTTATGTTCTGATGGTGGTGAGAGTGGAGCACGACTGTCTCCGTGGCTCATTAGCCAGCGCGATCGGCTGTTAAATGAAAGGTTGGAGGTTCGAGCCCACCCGGTGGTGGTGCCGCGCTTTTTTTTCTTTGCGCTGATAGCTTTGGAGAAATGTTCTGACGGTGGTAAGATTGGAGCACGACTGTCTCCGTGGTGCAATTGGCTAGCACGTTCGGCTGTTAACCGAAAAATTGGAGTTTCGAGCCCTCCCGGGAGTGGTGGTTCGCTTTTTTCTTTGCGCTGATAGCTTTGAAGATATGTTCTGATGGTGGTGAGAGTGAAGCACGTCTGTCTCCGTGGCGCAATTGGCTAGCGCGATCGGCTGTTAACCGAAAGGTTCGAGGTTCAAGCCCTCCCGGGAGTGGTGTGTTGCTTGTTTCTTTGCGCTGATAGCTTTGAAGATATGTTCTGTTGGTGGTGAGAGTGGAGCACGACTCTCTCCGTGACGCAATTGGCTAGCGCGATCGGCTGTTAACGAAAAGGTTGGAGGTTCGAGCCCATCCGGTGGTGGTCCGGCGCTTTTTTTTCTTTGGGCTGACAGCTCTGAAGAAATGTTCTGACGGTGGTGAGAGTGGAGCAGGACTGTTTCTGTGGCGGAATTGGCTAGCGCGATCGGCTGTTACCCGAAAGGTTGGAGGTTCGAGCTCTCCCGGGAGTGGTGTGTTGCTTTTTTCTTTGCGCTGATAGCTTTGAAGATATGTTCTGATGGTGATGAGAGTGGAGCACGACTGTCTCCATGGCGCAGTTAGCTAGCGTGATCTGCTGTTAACCGAAAGGTTGGAGGTTCGAGCCCACCCGGTGGGGGTGCGGCGCTTTTTTTTCTTTGCGCTGATAGCATTGAAGATATGTCCTCATGGTGGTGAGAGTGGAGCACGACTGTCTGAGTGGCGCAATTGGCTGGCGCGATCGGCTGTTAACCGAAAGGTTGGAGGTTCGAGCCCACCCGTTGGTGGTGCGGCGCTTTTTTTTTCTTTGGGCTGATAGCTTTGAAGATTGTTCTGATGGGAGTGAGAGTGGAGCAGGACTGTGTCCGTGGCGCAATTGGCTAGCGCGATCGGCTGTTAACCGAAAGGTTGGATGTTCGAGCCCACGCGGTGGTGGTGCGGCGCTTTTTTTTCTTTGGGCTGATAGCTTTGAAGATATGTTCTGATGGTGGTGAGAGTGGAGCAGGACTGTCTCCGTGGCGCAATTGGCTAGCGCGATCAGCTGTTAACCAAAAGTTTGGAGGTTCGAGCCCACCCGGTGGTGGTGCGGCGCTTTTTCTTCTTTGGGCTGATAGCTTTCAAGATATGTTCAGATGGTGCGGAGAGTGGAGCAGGACTGTCTCTGTGGCAGAATTAGCTAGCGCGATCGGCTGTTAACCGAAAGGTTGGAGGTTCGACCTCTCCCGGGAGTGGTGTGTTCCTTTTTTCTATGCGCTGATAGCTTTGAACATATGTTCTGATGGTGGTGAGAGTGGAGCACGACTGTCTTCGTGTCGCAAATAGCTAGCGCGATCGGCTGTTAATCGAAAGGTTGGAGGTTCGAGCCCACCCGGTGGTGGTGCGGCGCTTTTTTTCTTTGCGCTGATAGCTTTGGAGAAATGTTCTGACGGTGGTGAGATTGGAGCACGATGGTCTCCGTGCCGCAATTGGCTAGCGCGAAAGGCTGTTAACCGAAAGCTTGGAGTTTCGAGCCCACCTGGTGGTGGTGCGGCGCTTTTTTTCTTTGGGCTGATAGCTCTGAAGAAATGTTCTGACGGGGGTGAGAGTGGAGCACGACTGTCTCCATGGCGCAATTGGCTGGCGCGATCGGCTGTTAACCGAAAGGTTGGAGGTTCGAGCTCACCCGGTGGTGGTGTGTCGCTTTTTTCTTTGCGCTGATAGCTTTGAAGATATGTTCTGATGGTGGTGAGAGTGGAGCACGACTGTCTCCGTGCCGCAATTGGCTAGCGCGAAAGGCTGTTAACCGAAAGCTTGGAGTTTCGAGCCCACCTGGTGGTGGTGCGGCGCTTTTTTTCTTTGGGCTGATAGCTCTGAAGAAATGTTCTGACGGGGGTGAGAGTGGAGCACGACTGTCTCCATGGCGCAATTGGCTGGCGCGATCGGCTGTTAACCGAAAGGTTGGAGGTTCGAGCTCACCCGGTGGTGGTGCGGTGCTTTTTTTACTTTCGACCGATAGCTTTGAAGATATGTTCTGATGGTGGTGAGAGTGCAGCACGACTGTCTCCGTGGCGCAGTTGGCTAGCGCGATCTGCTGTTGACCGAAAGTTTGGAGGTTCGAGCCCACCCTATGGTGGTGTGGCGCTTTTTTTGGGCTGATAGCTCTGAAGAAATGTTCTGATGGTGGTGAGAGTGGAGCACGACTGTCTCCGTGGCGCAATTGGCTAGCGCGATCGGCTGTTAACCGAAAAGTTGGAGGTTCGAGCCAACACGGTGGTGGTGCGGCGCTTTTTTTTTCTTTGGACTGATAGCTTTTAAGATATCCTCTCATGGTGGTGAGAGTATAGCAGGACTGTCTCCGTGGCGCAATTTGCTAGCGCGATCGGCCATTAACCGAAAGGTTGAAGGTTCGAGCCCTCCCGGGAGTGGTGTGTTGCTTTTTCACTTGCGCTGATAGCTTTGAAAATGTGTTCTGATGGTAGTGGGAGTGGAGCACGACTGTCTCCGTGGCGCAATTGGCCAGCGCGATTGGCTGTTAACCGAAAGGTGGGAGGTTTGAGTCCACCCGGGGACGGTGTGTCGCTTTTTTTTTCTTTTCGCTGATAGCTTTGAAGATATGTTCTGATGGTGGTGAGAGTGGAGCACGACTGTCTCCGTGGCGCAAATGGCTAGCGCGATCGGCTGTTAACCTAAAGGTTGGATGTTCGAGCCCACGCGGTGGTGGTGCGGCGCTTTTTTTTCTTTGAGCTGATAGCTTTCAAGATATGTTCTGACGGTGGTGAGAGTGGAGCAGGACTGTCTCCGTTGCACAATTGGCTAGCGCGATCGGCTGTTAACCGAAAGGTTGCAGGATCGAGCCCACTCGGTGGTGGTGCGGCGCTTTTTTTTCTTTGGGCTGATAGCTTTGAAGATATGTTCTGATGGTGCTGAGAGTGGAGCGGGACTGTCCCTGTGGCAGAATCGGCTAGCGTGATCGGCTGTTAACCGAAAGGTTGGAGGTTCGAGCTCTCCCGGGAGTGGTGTGTTGCTTTTTTCTTTGTGCTGATAGCTTTGAACATATGTTCTGATGGTGGTGAGAGTGGAGCGGGACTGTCTCCGTGGCGCAATTGGCTAGCGCGATCGGCTGCTAACCGAAAGGTTGGAGGTTCGAGCCCACCCGGTGGTGGTGCGGCGCTTTTTTTTTCTTTCGGCTGATAGCTTTGAAGATATGTTCTGATGGTGGTGAGAGTGGAGCAGGACTGTCTCCGTGGCGCATTTGGCTAGCGCGATCGGCTGCTAACGGAAAGGTTGGAGGTTCGAGCCCTCTCGGGAGTGGTGTGTTGCTTTTTTCTTTGCGCTGATAGCTTTGAAGATATGTTCTGATGGTGGTGAGAGTGGAGCACGACTGTCTCCGTGGCGCAATTGGCTAGCGCGATCGGCTGGTAACCGAAAGGTTCGAGGTTCAAGCCCTCCCGGGAGTGGTGTGTTGCTTTTTTCTTTGCGCTAATAGCTTTGAAGATATGTTCTGTTGGTGGTGAGAGTGGAGCACCACTCTCTCCATGGCGCGATTGGCTTGCACGATCGGCTGTTAACCAAAAGTTTGGAGGTTCGAGCCCACCCGGTGGTGGTCCGGCGCTTTTTTTCCTTTGGGCTGATAGCTCTGAAGAAATGTTCTGACGGTGGTGAGAGTGGAGCAGGACTGTCTCCGTGGCACAATTGGCTTGCGCGATCGGCTGTTAACAGAAAGGTTGGAGCCTCGAGCTCTCCCGGGAGTGGTGTGTTGCTTTTTTCTTTGCGCTGATAGCTTTGAAGATATGTTCTGATGGTGGTGAGAGTGGAGCACGATTGTCTCCGTGGCGCGATTGGCTAGCGCGATCGGCTGTTAACCGAAAGGTTGGAGGTTCGAGCCCTCCCGGGATTGGTGTGTTGCTTTTTCACTTGCGCTGATAGCTTTGAAGGTGTGTTCTGATGGTGATGAGAGTGGAGCACCACTGTCTCCGTGGTGCAATCGGCTAGCACGTTCGGCTGTTAATCGAAAGTTTGGAGGTTCGAGCCCACCCGGTGGTGGTGCGGCGCTTTTTTTGTTGGGCTAATGGCTTTGAATATATGTTCTGATGGTGATGAGAGTGGAGCAGGACTGTCTCCGTGGCGCAATTGGCTAGCGCGATCGGCCGTTAACCGAAAGGTTGGAGGTTCGAGCGCTCCCGGGGACGGTGTGTCGCTTTTTTTTTCTTTGCGCTGATAGCTTTGGAGAAATGTTCTGACAGTGGTGAGAGTGGAGCACGACTGTCTCCGTGGCGATTTTGGCTAGCGCGATGGGCTGTTAACCGAAAAGTTGGAGGTTCGAGCCCACCCGGTGGTGGTGCGGCGCTTTTTTTGCACTGATAGCTTTGAAGTTATGTTCTGATGGTGGTGAGAGTGGAGCACGACTGTCTCCGTGGCTCAATTAGCTAGCGCGATCGGCTGTTAAATGAAAGGTTGGAGGTTCGAGCCCACCCGGTGGTGGTGCCGCGCTTTTTTTTCTTTGCGCTGATAGCTTTGGAGAAATGTTCTGACGGTGGTAAGATTGGAGCACGACTGTCTCCGTGGTGCAATTGGCTAGCACGTTCGGCTGTTAACCGAAAAATTGGAGTTTCGAGCCCTCCCGGGAGTGGTGTGTCGCTTTTTTCTTTGCGCTGATAGCTTTGAAGATATGTTCTGATGGTGGTGAGAGTGAAGCACGACTGTCTCCGTGGCGCAATTGGCTAGCGCGATCGGCTGTTAACCAAAAGGTTGGATGTTCGAGCCCACGCGGTGGTGGTGCGGCGCTTTTTTTTCTTTGGGCTGATAGCTTTGAAGATATGTTCTGATGGTGGTGAGAGTGGAGCAGGACTGTCTCCGTGGCGCAATTGGCTAGCGCGATCAGCTGTTAACCAAAAGTTTGGAGGTTCGAGCCCACCCGGTGGTGGTGCGGCGCTTTTTCTTCTTTGGGCTGATAGCTTTCAAGATATGTTCAGATGGTGCGGAGAGTGGAGCAGGACTGTCTGTGTGACGCAATTGGCTAGCGTGATCGGCTGTTAACCGAAAGGTTGGAGGTACGAGCCCTCCCGTTAGTGGTGTGTTGCTTTTTTTTCTTTGGGCTGATAGCTTTGAAGTTATGTTCTGATGGTGGTGAGAGTGGAGCACGACTGTCTCCGTGGCTCAATTAGCTAGCGCGATCGGCTGTTAAATGAAAGGTTGGAGGTTCGAGCCCACCCGGTGGTGGTGCCGCGCTTTTTTTTCTTTGCGCTGATAGCTTTGGAGAAATGTTCTGACGGTGGTAAGATTGGAGCACGACTGTCTCAATGGTGCAATTAGCTAGCGCGATCGGCTGTTAACCGAAAGGTTGGAGGTTCGAGCTCTCCCGGGAGTGGTGTGTTCCTTTTTTCTATGCGCTGATAGCTTTGAACATATGTTCTGATGGTGGTGAGAGTGGAGCGGGACTGTCTCCGTGGCGCAATTGGCTAGCGCGATTGGCTGTTAACCGAAAGGTTGGAGGTTCGAGCCCACCCGGTGGTGGTGCGGCGCTTTTTTGTTCTTTTGACCGATAGCTTAGAAGATATGTTCTGATGGTGGTGAGAGTGAAGCAGGACTGCCTCCGTGGCGCAATTGTCTAGCGCGATCGGCTGTTAACGGAAAATTGGAGGTTCGAGCCCTCTCGGGAGTGGTGTGTTGCTTTTTTCTTTGCGCTGATAGCTTTGAAAATATGTTCTGATGGTGGTGAGAGTGGAGCACGACTGTCTCCGTGGCGCAATTGGCTAGCGCGATCGGCTGTTAACCGAACGGTTCGAGGTTCAAGCCCTCCCGGAAGTGGTGTGTTGCTTTTTTCTTTGCGGTGATAGCTTTGAAGATATGTTATGTTGGTGGTGAGAGAGGAGCACGACTCTCTGCGCGGCGCAATTGGCTAGCGCGATCAGCTGTTAACCAAGAGGTTGGAGGTTCGAGCCCACCCAGTGGTGGTCCGGCGCTTTATTTCCTTTGGGCTGACAGCTCTGAAGAAATGTTCTGACGGTGGTGAGAGTGGAGCAAGACTGTCTTCGTGGCGCAGTTGGCTAGCGCGATCGGCTGTTAACCGAAAGGTTGGAGAATCGAGCTCTCCCGGGAGTGGTGTGTTGCTGTTTTCTTTGCGCTGAAAGCTTTGAAGATATGTTCTGATGGTGGTGAGAGTAGAGCACGACTGTCTCCGTGACGCAATTGGCTAGCGTGATCGGCTGTTAACCGAAAGGTTGGAGGTACGAGCCCTCCCGTTAGTGGTGTGTTGCTTTTTTTTCTTTGGGCTGATAGCTTTGAAGATATGCTCTGAGTGTGGTGAGAGTATAGCAGGACTGTCTCCGTGGCGCAATTTGCTAGCGCGATCGGCTGTTAACCGAAAGGTTGGAGCTTCGAGCCCTCCCGGGAGTGGTGTGTTGCATTTTCACTTGCGCTGATAGCTTTGAAGATGTTTTCTGATGGTGGTGAGATTGGAGCACGACTGTCTCCGTGGCGCAATTGGCTAGCGCGATCGGCTGTTAACCGAAAGGTTGGAGGTTCGAGCGCTCCCGGGGACGGTGTGTCGCTTTTTTTCTTTGGGCTGATTGCTTTGGAGAAATGTTCTGACAGTGGTGAGAGTGCAGCAAGACTGTCTCCGTGGCGATTTCGGCTAGCGCGATCGGCTGTTAATCGAAAGGTTGGAGGTTCGAGCCCACCCGGTGGTGGTGCGGCGCTTTTTTTTCTTTGCGCTGATAGCTTTGGAGAAATGATCTGACGGTGGTGAGATTGGAGCACGACGGTCTCCGTGGCGCAATTGGCTAACACGTTCCGCTGTTAACCAATAAATTGGAGGTTCGAGCTCTCCCGGGAGTGGTGTGTTCCTTTTTTCTATGCGCTGATAGCTTTGAACATATGTTCTGATGGTGGTGAGAGTGGAGCGGGACTGTCTCCGTGGCGCAATTGGCTAGCGCGATTGGCTGTTAACCGAAAGGTTGGAGGTTCGAGCCCACCCGGTGGTGGTGCGGCGCTTTTTTGTTCTTTTGACCGATAGCTTAGAAGATATGTTCTGATGGTGGTGAGAGTGAAGCAGGACTGCCTCCGTGGCGCAATTGTCTAGCGCGATCGGCTGTTAACGGAAAATTGGCGGTTCGAGCCCTCTCGGGAGTGGTGTGTTGCTTTTTTCTTTGCGGTGATAGCTTTGAAGATATGTTATGTTGGTGGTGAGAGAGGAGCACGATTCTCTCCGCGGCGCAACTGGCTAGCGCGATCAGCTGTTAACCAAAAGGTTGGAGGTTCGAGCCCACCCGGTGGTGGTCCGGCGCTTTTTTTCCTTTGGGCTGACAGCTCTGAAGAAATGTTCTGACGGTGGTGAGAGTGGAGCAGGACTGTCTTCGTGGCGCAGTTGGCTAGCGCGATCGGCTGTTAACCGAAAGGTTGGAGAATCGAGCTCTCCCGGGAGTGGTGTGTTGCTGTTTTCTTTGCGCTGATAGCTTTGAAGATATGTTCTGATGGTGGTGAGAGTAGAGCACGACTGTCTCCGTGACGCAATTGGCTAGTGTGATCGGCTGTTAACCGAAAGGTTGGAGGTTCGAGCCCTCCCGGGAGTGGTGTGTTGCTTTTTTTTCTTTGGGCTGATAGCTTTGAAGATATGCTCTGAGTGTGGTGAGAGTATAGCAGGACTGCCTCCGTGGCGCAATTTGCTAGCGCGATCGGCTGTTAACCGAAAGGTTGGAGCTTCGAGCCCTCCCGGGAGTGGTGTGTTGCGTTTTCACTTGCGCTGATAGCTTTGAAGATGTTTTCTGATGGTGGTGAGATTGGAGCACGACTGTCTCCGTGGCGCAATTGGCTAGCGCGTACGGCTGTTAACCGAAAGGTTGGAGGTTCGAGCGCTCCCGGGGACGGTGTGTCGCTTTTTTTCTTTGGGCTGATTGCTTTGAAGCAATGTTCTGACAGTGGTGAGAGTGCAGCACGACTGTCTCCGTGGCGCAATTGGCTAGCGCGATCGGCTGTTAATCGAAAGGTTGGAGGTTCGAGCCCACCCGGTGGTGGTGCGGCGCTTTTTTTTCTTTGCGCTGATAGCTTTGGAGAAATGTTCTGACGGTGGTGAGATTGGAGCACGACGGTCTCCGTGGCGCAATTGGCTAACACGTTCCGCTGTTAACCAATAAATTGGAGTTTCGAGCCCTCCCGGGAGTGGTGTGTCGCTTTTTTCTTTGCGCTGATAGCTTTGAAGATATGTCCTGATGGTGGTGAGAGTGGAGCACGACTATCTCCGTGCCGCAATTGGCTAGCGCGGAAGGCTGTTAACCGAAAGCTTGGAGTTTCGAGCCCACCCGGTGGTGGTGCGGCGCTTTTTTTCTTGGGGCTGATAGCTCTGAAGAAATGTTCTGACGGGGGTGAGAGTGGAGCACGGCTGTCTCCATGGAGCAATTGGCTGGCGCGATCGGCTGTTAACCGAAAGGTTGGAGGTTCGAGCTCACCCGGTGGTGGTGCGGTGCTTTTTTTACTTTCGACCGATAGCTTTAAAGATATGTTTTGATGGTCGGAGAGTGGAGCAGGACTGTCTCCGTGGCGCAATTGGCTAGCGCGATCGGCTGTTAACCGAAAGCTTGGAGTTTAGAGCCCACCTGGTGGTGGTGCGGCGCTTTTTTTTCTTTGGGCTGATAGCTTTGAAGATATGTTCTGATGGTGGTGAGAGTGGAGAAGGATTGTCTCCGTGGCGCAATTGGCTAGCGCGATCGGCTGTTAACGGAAAATTGGAGGTTCGAGCCCTCTCGGGAGTGGTGTGTTGCTTTTTTCTTTGCGCTGATAGCTTTGAAAATATGTTCTGATGGTGGTGAAAGTGGAGAACGACTGTCTCCGTGGCGCAATTGGCTAGCGCGATCGGCTGTTAACCGAAAGGTTGGAGAATCGAGCCCTCCCGGGAGCGGTGTGTTGCTTTTTTTCTTTGGGCTGATAGCTTTGGAGAAATGTTCTGACGGGGGTGAGAGTGGAGCACGGCTGTCTCCATGGAGCAATTGGCTGGCGCGATCGGCTGTTAACCGAAAGGTTGGAGGTTCGAGCTCACCCGGTGGTGGTGCGGTGCTTTTTTTACTTTCGACCGATAGCTTTAAAGATATGTTTTGATGGTCGGAGAGTGGAGCAGGACTGTCTCCGTGGCGCAGTTGGCTAGCGCGATCTGCTGTTGACCGAAAGTTTGGAGGTTCGAGCCCACCCTGTGGTGGTGTGGCGCTTTTTTTCTTTGGGCTGATAGCTCTGAAGAAATGTTCTGATGGTGGTGAGAGTGGAGCACGACTGTCTGCGTGGCGCAATTGGCTAGCGCGATCGGCTGTTAACCGAAAAGTTGGAGGTTCGAGCCAACACGGTGGTGGTGCGGCGCTTTTTTTTTCTTTGGACTGATAGCTTTTAAGATATCCTCTCATGGTGGTGAGAGTATAGCAGGACTGTCTCCGTGGCGCAATTTGCTAGCGCGATCGGCTGTTAACCGAAAGGTTGGAGGTTCGAGCCCTCCCGGGAGTGGTGTGTTGCTTTTTCACTTGCGCTGATAGCTTTGAAGATGTGTTCTGATGGTGGTGAGAGTGGAGCACGACTGTCTCCGTGGCGCAATTGCCTAGCGCGATCGGCTGTTAACCAAAAGGTTGGAGGTTCGAGCACTCCCGGGGACGGTGTGTCGCTTTTTTTTCTTTGAGCTGATAGCTTTGGAGAAATGTTCTGACAGTGGTGAGAGGGGAGCACGACTGTCTCCGTGGCGCAATTGGCTAGCGCGATTGGCTGTTAACCGAAAGGTGGGAGGTTTGAGTCCACCCGGGGACGGTGTGTCGCTTTTTTTTTCTTTTCGCTGATAGCTTTGAAGATATGTTCTGATGGTGGTGAGAGTGGAGCACGACTGTCTCCGTGGCGCAATTAGCTAGCGCTATCGGCTGTTAATCGAAAGGTTGGAGCTTCGAGCCCACCCGGTGGTGGTGCGGCGCTTTTTTTTCTTTGCGCTGATAGCTTTGAAGATATGTCCTGATGGTGGTGAGAGTGGAGCAGGACTGTCTCCGTGGCGCATTTGGCTAGCGCGAAAAGCTGTTAACCGAAAGCTTGGAGTTTCGAGCCCACCCGGTGGTGGTGCGGCGCTTTTTTTTCTTTGGGCTGATAGCTCTGAAGAAATGTTCTGACGGGGGTGAGAGTGGAGCACGACTGTCTCCGTGGCGCAATTGGCTGGCGCGATCGGCTGTTAACCGAAAGGTTGGAGGTTCGAGCTCACCCGGTGGTGGTGCGGTGCTTTTTTTTCTTTGAGCTGATAGCTTTCAAGATATGTTCTGATGGTGGTGAGAGTGGAGCAGGACTGTCTCCGTTGCACAATTGGCTAGCGCGATCGGCTGTTAACCGAAAGGTTGCAGGATCGAGCCCACCCGGTGGTGGTGCGGCGCTTTTTTTTCTTTGGGCTGATAGCTTTGAAGATATGTTCTGATGGTGGTGAGAGTGGAGCGCGACTGTCTCCGTGGCGCAACTGGCTAGCGCGATCGGCTGCTAACCGAAAGTTTGGAGGTTCGAGCCCACCCGGTGGTGGTGCGGCGCTTTTTTTTCTTTCGGCTGATAGCTTTGAAGATATGTTCTGATGGTGGTGAGAGTGGAGCAGGATTGTCTCCGTGGCGCATTTGGCTAGCGCGATCGGCTGCTAACGGAAAGGTTGGAGGTTCGAGCCCTCTCGGGAGTGGTGTGTTGCTTTTTTCTTTGCGCTGATAGCTTTGAAGATATGTTCTGATGGTGGTGAGAGTGGAGCACGACTGTCTCCGTGGCGCAATTGGCTAGCGCGATCGGCTGGTAACCGAAAGGTTCGAGGTTCAAGCCCTCCCAGGAGTGGTGTGTTGCTTTTTTCTTTGCGCTAAAAGCTTTGAAGATATGTTCTGTTGGTGGTGAGAGTGGAGCCTGACTGTCTCCGTGGCGCAATTGGCTAGTGCGATCGGCTGTTAACTGAAATTTTGGAGGTTTGTGCCCACCCGGTGGTGGTGCGGCGCTTTTTTTTCTTTGGGCTGATAGCTTTGAAGATATGTTCTGATGGTGGTGAGAGTGCAGCAAGACTGTCTCCGTGGCGCAATGGACAAGCTGAATCGGCTGTTAACCGAAAGGTTGGAGTTTCGAGCCCTCCCGGGAGTGGTGTGTTGCTTTTTTCTTTGCGCTGATAGCTTTGAAGATATGTTCTGATGGTGGTGAGATTGGAGCAGGACTGTCTCCGTGGCGCAATTGGCTCGCGTGATCGGCTGTTAACCGAAAGGTTGGAGGTTCGAGCCCACCCGGTGGTGGTGCAGCGCTTCTTTTTCTTTGGGCTGATAGCTCTGAAGAAATGTTGTGACGGGGGTGAGAGTGGAGCCGGACTGTCTCCGTGGCTCGATTGGCTAGCGCGATGGGCTGTTAACCGAAAGGTTGGAGGTTCGAGCCCACCCGGTGGTGGTGCGGCGCTTTTTTTCCTTTGGGCTGATAGCTCTGAAGAAATGTTCTGACGGTGGTGAGAGTTGAGCACGACTGTCTCCGTGGCACTATTGGCTAGCGCGATCGGCTGTTAACTAAAAGGTTCGAGGTTCGAGCCCTCCCGGGAGTGGTGTGTTGCTTTTTTTTCTTGGGCTGATAGCTTTGAAGATATGTTCTGATGGTGGTGAGTGTGGAGCAGGACTGTCTCCGTGGCGATTTTGGCTAGCGCGATCGGCTGTTAACCGAAAGGTTGGTGGTTCGAGCCCACCCGGTGGTGGTATGGCGCTTTTTTTTGTTTGGGCTTTTGGTTAACAGCCGATCCTTTTGGTTAACTTTTGGTTAACTTTTGCCGGTTAACTTTTTTTGGTTAACTTTTGGCCGAACCTTTTGGTTAACAGCCGATCGCGCTAGCCGATTGGGCCACGGAGAGAGTCCTGCTTCATTCTCATCACCATCAGAACATATCTTCAAAGCTCCAGCCTAAAGAAAAAAAGCACCGCACCACCACCAGGTGGGCTCGAACCTTCAATTTTTTGGTTAACAGCCGATCGCGCCAGCCAATTGCGCCACAGAGACAGTCGTGCTCTACTCTCACCACCATCAAAACATATCTTCAAAGCTATCAGCCTAAAGAAAAAAAAGCGCCGCAACACCACCGGGTGGCCTCGAACCTCCAACCTTTTGGTTTATAGCCGAACGTGCTATCCATTTGCGCCACGGAGACAGTCGTGCTCCAATCTCACCACCGTCAGAACATTTCTCCAAAGCTATCAGCGCAAAAAAAAGAAGCGCCGCATCACCACCGGGTGGGCTCGAGCCTCCAAACTTTCGGTTAACAGCCGATCGCGCTAGCCAATTGCGCCACGGAGACAGTCGTGCTACACTTTCACCACCATCAGAACATATCTTCAAAGCTATCAGCGCAAAGAAAAAAGCAACACACCACTCCCGGGAGGGCTCAAAACTCCAACCTTTCGGTTAACAGCCGATCTCGCTAGCCAAATGCGCCACACAGACAGTCCTGCTCCACTCTCACCCCCATCAGAATATATCTTCAAAGCTATCAGCCCAAAGAAATAAAAAGCGCCGCACTACCACCGGGTCGGCTCGAACCTGCAACCTTTCGGTTAACAGCCGATCGCGCTAGCCAATTGCGCCACGGAGACAGTCGTGCTCCACTCTCACCATCATCAGAACATACATTCAAAGCTATCAGCCGAAAGAAAAAAAAGCGCCGCACCACCACTGGGTGGGCTCGAAACTCCAACCTTTCGGTCAACAGTCGATCGCGCTAGCCAATTGCGCCACGGAGACAGTCGTGCTCCACTCTCACCACCAACAGAACATATCTTCAAAGCTATCAGCCCAAAAAAAAGCGCCGCACCACCACCGGACGGGCTGTAACCTCCAACCTTTCGGTTAACAGCCGATCGCGCTAGCCAATCGCGCTACGGAGACAGTCATGCTCCACTCTCACCATCATCAGAACATATTGCCACGTTCCATTTCCCAAGCTTTTGTTATCGTCCCAAAACACCACACGCTTCTCAGCGCAAACCGCGCCTGCAGTTTTCGAGAGGGTTCCGGACTGTAGTAGATCATTTCGATAAGATCACGCCCACTGTGCGAATGATACAGATTGTTCTGGAACGTACGCCGCCGCCAGCGGTAGCGCTAGAACATTCGACGGCGGGAGTATAAATGCCGACGCGCTTCGCCGCTTGTCAGTTGTTGATCGAAGGTCGACGCTCCGTTCGCCGCTATCAGTCCGAGACTGCTATCTGTGCGAGACTGCTGCTGTAATTGGACTTTCCGTTTACCGGGCACAGGTTCGCCCAAATAAACAGTTAAATCCCAACACGAAGTCTCCTGTCTTCGGCCACGTCACGACACCGTGACATCTGGTGGAGGTGCTGCTTCGTTCATGTACCGCACGCCCCCGTCAAGCCGTGAACCCAGCCCACGTCGCAGGGAAGACACCGACGCCAACCAGGAGCAGCGAACAAGCCGCCGACAGCAAGGGCTACCACCGGAGTACGGGATTCTAGAAGACAAGGCGCGGAAGACCAAGGCCATGACCGCGACTGCAGCGACAATGACAACCGCCGCATCCCTGCCCACGATGGTCATGCATCAACCCAGGGAACCACCAATTTTCCATGGGTCATCGTTCGAAGACCCGGAGTCCTGGTTAGAAACATACGACCGTGTGGCCGCCCTCAACCACTGGGACAACGAAGAAAAGCTCCGGCGTGTGTACTTCTACCTGGAAGACACCGCAAGGACCTGGCTAGAAAATCGTGAGTCCACGCTCCGAACGTGGGATGTCTTTTGCGGCGCATTTCTGCAAACGTTCGCGAACGTCGCTCACAAAGAAAGGGCCGCTGCTCAACTAGAGACCCGGGTTCAGCTACCGAATCAGAAGGTTGGAATTTTCACAGAGGAGATGACCCGCCTATTTCGTCACGCTGACCCAGACATGCCTGAGGAGAATAAAGTTCGTTTCCTCATGCGAGGGGTCAAACAGGAGCTCTTCGCGGGACTAATGAGGAATCCACCGAACACCGTCCAAGAATTTGTATCCGAGGCGACCACCATCGAAAAAACCCTTGACATGCGCACCAGACTGTATAATCGTCGCCTGACTCCAGAATGCGCTGCTGCTCAAACCAGTGACTCCGAAAACCTGCGTGAAACGATCCGAGCGATCGTGCGGGAAGAGCTGCGCAAACTGTTGCCTTCGGCGCAACCTCAAGTGGATTCGATTGCCGACATTGTGCGAGAAGAAGTTCGGCAATCACTTCCAATTCCCCATACACCGCTGCCCGAGCCAGAAACTATGAGCTACGCCGCTGCAGTGCGCCACAACGCTCCTCCCCGTCCACGCCAAAACGCCGCCCCGTCGCACTTCCGTCGCCAGACACCACCGCCGCCACCACCCCCACCGACGACCTACCGTTCATCAGCGGGCCAGCGCAGTGCGCCGAGGAAAACCGACGTTTGGCGCACCCCTGACCACCGCCCACTGTGCTACCACTGCGGCGAGGCCGGGCACACTTACCGCCGTTGCCAGTACCGACAGATGGGACTGCGTGGCTTCGCCGTCGATGCACCACGTCCGCAGCCAGGAGAACGACCACGTGACATTGCCGACTACCTGACAGGAACTCGGTGGACACCACGAAGCTCTTCGCGTTCGCCGTCGCCCAGCCGCCGCACGTCACCGCACCACCGACAGTACTCTGGCCCAACTCGGGGCCGGTCTCCTAGCCCGTATCCGGGAAACTAAGGGCAGCAACCGGTGGAGGTGCGGTTGCTGTGTGACGAACTACCGAAGATCCTCCGACGACGTCGACGCCGCGACGGAGCTTTCCGAACACAACGCCAACCAGGCAAAGCCCTGACGGCGAAAGCTCACTTACTGAAGGTGGCCTGACGACGCAACATGGAAGCAGCGGAACAAGCCGACGCAGCCGTGACCCGACGCCACGCCCTAACTGTAATGCGAGACGGCGAACTAGCGACCTCGACGTTCTTATCGACGGCCACAGTGTGACCGCTCTCGTCGATACTGGAGCCGACTATTCTGTCATCAGTGGGTCGTTCGCCGCAAAGTTAAAGAAAGTTAGGACAGCTTGGAAAGGCCCTGAAATCCGCACAGCCGGAGGTCATCTCGTAATGCCTGCAGGAATCTGCACAGCGAGAGTCACCATTAACGGCCGTATTTATCCTACAGACTTCATAGTCCTACAGCGTTGCTCGAGAGATGTCATCCTTGGCATGGACTTCTTATGCCTCCATGGTGCTGTCATCAACCTAAAAACTAAGTCGATAACGTTATCCACAGAAGAAGCACTACCGCCGCGCACGCCGTCTGGACACCATGCCTTGAATGTGCTGGAAGAACAAGTTACCATTTCGCCTCGCTCAAGCGTCATTATTTCAGTCGGCGCTCCTGAATCACCTGACTTCAAAGGCGTCGTTGAAGGCAGTCAGCATCTGTTGGTCACCCGAAATATTTGCGTCGCAAGAGGAATTGCAGAGCTGCGGGGAGGCAAAGCAACGGTTATGCTCACGAATTTCAGCAATGAGTACAAACATGTGAACAAAGGAACAACGGTCGCATACATCGAAGAAATTGTCAAAGCCACCAGTGCTTTCGCCCTCGCCGATTCTGCGGAACCTGCTCAGAGGAACCAAGCCCCTCCCATAGCTTTCGACGTCAATCCCAGACTTCCGAACGATAAGCAAGAACAGCTCAAGGCCCTGCTCCTGCAATACGAAGATTGCTTTTCGTCGTCATCGAAAATTCGGCAGACCCCAATCACGAAACATCGCATCATAACCGAAGAAAATGCCAGACCACTCCGTCAGAGTCCGTACAGGGTTTCGACGCGAGAACGTGAGGCCATGAAGAGACAAGTTGATGAAATGCTGCGGGATGACATTATCCAGCCGTCCAAGAGCCCATGGGCATCCCCCGTGGTGTTAGTGAAGAAAAAGAATGGAACCCTACGTTTCTGCGTCGATTATGGCCGCCTGAACAAAATCACAAGAAAGGACGTGTATCCTCTCCCACGAATAGACGACGCACTTGATCGGCTCCATAACGCCAAGTACTTTTCGTCAATGGACCTCAAGACTGGCTATTGGCAAATCGAAGTCGACGAAAGAGACCGACAGAAGACGGCGTTTATAACACCGGACGGCCTCTTCGAGTTTAAGGTGATGCCCTTCGGCCTTTGCTCAGCGCCTGCAACTTTTCAACGCGTTATGGATACAGTACTTGCAGGATTGAAGTGGCAGACTTGCCTTGTGTACTTGGACAACGTCGTCGTGTTTTCCTCGAGTTTCGACGAGCATCTTCGGCGCCTTGAAGCTGTACTTCAAGCCATCAAGACTTCCGGACTCACACTGAAGCCAGAAAAGTGCAGACTTGCGTATGAAAAGCTCTTGTTTCTGTGGCACGTTATCAGCAAGTCTGGAGTTCGTCCTGATCCACGGAAAACAGCCGCCATCGCCTACTTCCCGCCGCCCACTGACAAGAAAGCCGTGCGCCGATTTCTGGGCCTGTGCGCCTATTATAGGCGGTTCGTGAAAAACTTCGCCCACATCGCTGATCCTCTCACTAACCTTACCAAGGCCGACGTGGAGTTCAAGTGGGAAACGCCACAGGAACACGCTTTCCAGGAGCTCAAACATCGCCTCCAGACGCCTCCGTTACTTGCCCATTTCGAGGAATTCGCCGAGACAGAAATACATACTGACGCAAGCAGCGTAGGTCTTGGCGCCGATCTTGTGCAGAGGGCTGACGGACTTGAAAGGGTTATTAGTTACGCCAGCCGATCGCTTTCCAAAGCAGAAGCAAATTATTCCACAACAGAAAAGGAGTGCCTCGCCATCATCTGGGCTACGTCGAAATTTCGCCCATACCTCTACGGCAGGCCCTTCAAAGTTGTGAGCGACCACCACGCCTTGTGTTGGCTAGCCACTTTGAAGGACCCTTCAGGTCGCCTCGCACGATGGAGCCTGAGACTTCAAGAATATGACATTACTGTCATTTACAAGTCCGGCAAAAAACACTCCGACGCCGACTGTCTCTCTCGTGCGCCTGTCGACCAGCCGCTACCCGACGACCCGGATGATGACTACTTCTTGGGAACGATCACTACCGACGACTTCGCTGAACGACAGCGGGCCGACCCGGAACTTAAGGCCCTAATAGAATACCTCGAAGGCAGGACCGCCGAAGTCCCGAAGGTATTCAAGCGCGCACTTGCGTCGTTTTTTCTACGAAACGGTCTTCTACAAAAGAAAAACTTTTCACCGCTTCGGGCTAAGTACCTCCTTGTGGTGCCTTCAGCTTTGCGACCAGAACTCCTACAGGCCCTGCACGACGATCCGACGGCAGGGCAACTCGGTGTTTCTCGCACGCTCGCGAGGATACAAGAAAGGTACTACTGGCCTCGTCTTACCACCGACGTCACTCGTTATGTGAGGACATGCCGGGAATGTCAGCGACGCAAGACACCGCCGACACGGCCAGCGGGACTTCTGCAGCCAATAGATCCACCTTGCCGACCTTTCCAGCAGAATGGTATGGACCTACTGGGGCCGTTCCCGACGTCGGCTTTCGGAAACAAGTGGATCGTGGTAGCTACCGACTACCTCACCCGCTACGCCGAGACAAAAGCCCTGCCAAAAGGCAGTGCATCCGAGGTAGCTAAGTTCTTCATCGAAAATATCGTCCTACGTCACGGCGCCCCGGAGGTCCTTATCACCGACAGAGGAACGGCATTCACTGCCGACTTAACTCAAGCGATCTTCGCATACAGCCAAACAAACCACCGCCGGACGACAGCGTATCACCCACAGACCAACGGCCTCACCGAGCGGCTTAACAAGACGATCGCCGACATGCTGACAATGTACGTCGATGTCGAACACAAGACGTGGGACGCCATTCTTCCGTATGTGACCTTCGCATACAACACGGCGGTGCAGGAGACGACGCAGATATCTCCATACAAGTTGGTCTACAGAAGGAGCCCGACAACGACGCTCGATGCCATGTTACCCAACGTCACCGACGAAGAAAACCTCGATGTGAGCGAGTACCTTCATCGCGCCGAAGAAGCCCGACAACTTGCGCGGCTCCGTATCAAGAATCAACAGACGACCGACAGCCACCGTTACAACCTTCGACGACGCTTCGTGGAATACCAGCCCGGTGAACGTGTTTGGGTGTGGACGCCGATACGCCGACGTGGACTAAGTGAAAAGCTTCTGCGACGGTACTTCGGACCGTACAGGGTGGTTCGACGTCTCAGCCCACTTGATTACGAGGTTGTCCCCGACGGCATCACGAACTCTCAACGACGCCGATCGCGACCTGAAGTCGTCCATGTCGCACGCCTAAAGCCGTTTCATGCGCGTTAACAAACTGAAACAGTGCTTTTTTGTATTATTGTTGTATTGTAATTTATTCATTGTACTTTCTTGCATTATTATTGTACCTTAATCTTTAGTTAAAGCATCGAGACGATGCCTTTTTTCAGAGGGGGGCAATGCCACGTTCCATTTCCCAAGCTTTTGTTATCGTCCCAAAACACCACACGCTTCTCAGCGCAAACCGCGCCTGCAGTTTTTGAGAGGGTTCCGGACTGTAGTAGATCATTTCGATAAGATCACGCCCACGGTGCGAATAGTACAGATTGTTCTGGAACGTACGCCGCCGCCAGCGGTAGCGCTAGAATATTCGACGGCGGGAGTATAAATGCCGACGCGCTTCGCCGCTTGTCAGTTGTTGATCGAAGGCCGACGCTCCGTTCGCCGCTATCAGTCCGAGACTGCTATCTGTGCGAGACTGCTGCTGTAATTGGACTTTCCGTTCACCGGGCACAGGTTCGCCCAAATAAACAGTTAAATCCCAACAAGAGGTCTCCTGTCTTCGGCCACGTCACGACCCCGTGACAATATCTTCAAAGCTATCAACCCAAAGAAAAAAAAGCGCGGCACCACCACCGGGAGGGCTCGAACCCCCAACATTTAAGTTGACGGCCGAGCGCGCTAGCCAATTGCACCACGGAGACAGTCCTGCTCCACTCTCACCACCATCAGAACATATCTTCAAAGCTATCAGCCCAAAGAAAAAAAAGTGCCGCACCACCACCGGGTGGGCTCGAACCTCCAACCTTTCGGTTAACAGCCGATCGCACTAGCCAATTGCGCCACGCAGACAGTCCTGCTCCACTCTCACCACCATCAGAACATTACTTCAAAGCTATCAGCGCAAAAAAAAGCAACACACCACTCCCGGGAGGGCTCGAAACTCCAATTTTTTGGTTAACAGCCGATTGTGCTATCCAGTTGCGCCACGGAGACTGTCGTGCTCAAATCTCACCACCGTCAGAACATTTCTTCAAAGCTATCAGCGCAAAGAAAAAGAAGCGTCGCACCACCACTGGGTGGGCTCGAACCTCCAACCTTTCGGTTAACAGCCGATCGCGCTAGCCAACTGCGCCACGGAGACAGTCGTGCTCCACTCTCACCACCATCAGAACATATCTTCAAAGCCATCAGCGCAAAGAAAAAAGCAACACACCACTCCCGGGAGGGCTCGAAACTCCAACTTTTGGTTAACAGCCGATCTCGCTAGCCAATTGCGCCACGGAGACAGTCGTGATCCACTCTCACCACCATCAGAACATATCTTCAAAGCTATCAGCGCAAAGAAAAAAGCAACACACCACTCCCGCGAGGGCTCGAAACTTCAACCTTTTGGTTAACAGCCGATCGCGATAGCCAATTGCGCCACGGAGACAGTCCTGCTCCACTCTCATCACCATGAAAACATATCTTCAAAGCTATCAGCCTAAAGAAAAAAAAGCGCCGCACCACCACCAGGTGGGCTCGAACCTCCAATCTTTCGGTTACCAGCCGATCGCGCTAGCCAATTGCGCAACGGAGACAGTCGTGCTCCACTCTCATCACCATCAGAACATATCTTCGAAGCTATCAGCGCAAAGAAATAAGCAACACACCACTCCCGGGAGATCTGGAAACTCCAATTTTATGATTAACAGCCGAACGTGCTAGCCAATTGCGCCACGGAGACAGTCGTGCTCCTCTCTCACCACCGTCAGAGCATTTCACCAAAGCTATCAGCGCAAAGAAAAAGAAGCGCCGCACCACCACCGGGTGGGCTCGAACCTCCAAACTTTCGGTTAACAGCCGATCGCGCTAGCCAATTGCGCCACGGAGACAGTCGTGCTCCACTCTCACCACCATCAGAACATATCTTCAAAGCTATCAGCGCAAATAAAAAAGCAACACACCACTCCCGGGAGGGCACGAAACTCGAACTTTCGGTTAACAGCCTATCACGCTAGCCAATTGCGCCACGGGGACAGTCGTGCTCCACTCTCACCACCATCAGAACATATCTTCAAAGCTATCAGCGCAAAGAAAAAAGCAACACACCACTCCCGCGACGGCTCGAAACTCCAACCTTTTGGTTAACAGCCGATCGCGCTAGCCAATTGCGCCACGGAGAGAGTCCTGCTCCATTCTCATCACCATCAGAACATATCTTCAAAGCTATCAGCCTAAAGAAAAAAAGCGCTGCACCACCACCGGGGGGCTCGAACCTCCAACCTTTCGGTTAACAGCCGAACGTGCTATCCAATTGCGCCACGGAGACAGTCATGCTCTAATCTCACCACCGTCAGAACATTTCTCCAAAGCTATCAGCGCAAAAAAAAGTAGCGCCGCATCACCACCGGGTGGGCTCGAAACTCCAACCTTTCGGTTAACAGCCGATCTCGCTAGCCAATTGCGCCACACAGACAGTCTTGCTCCACTCTCACCACCATCAGAATATATCTTCAAAGCTATCAGCCCAAAGAAATAAAAAGCGCCGCACTACCACCGGGTCGGCTCGAACTCCAACCTTTCGGTTAACAGCCGATCGCGCTAGCCAATTGCGCCACGGAGACAGTCGTGTTCCACTCTCACCACCAACAGAACATATCTGCAAAGCTATCAGCGCAAAGAAAAAAGCAACACACCACTCCCGGGAGATCTCGAAACTCCAATTTTATGATTAACAGCCGAACGTGCTAGCCAATTGCGCCACGGAGACAGTCGTGCTCCTTTCTCACCACCGTCAGAGCATTTCACCAAAGCTATCAGCGCAAAGAAAAAGAAGCGCCGCACCACCACCGGGCGGGCTCGAACCTCCAAACTTTCGGTTAACAGCCGATCGCGCTAGCCAATTGCGCCACGGGGACAGTCGTGCTCCACTCTCACCACCATCAGAACATATCTTCAAAGCTATCAGCGCAAAGAAAAAAGCAACACACCACTCCCGCGACGGCTCGAAACTCCAACTTTTTGGTTAACAGCCGATCGCGCTAGCCAATTGCGCCACGGAGAGAGTCCTGCTCCATTCTCATCACCATCAGAACATATCTTCAAAGCTATCAGCCTAAAGAAAAAAAGCGCCGCACCACCACCGGGTGGGCTCGAACCTCCAATCTTTTGGTTAACAGCCGATCGCGCCAGCCAATTGCGCCACAGAGACAGTCGTGCTCTACTCTCACCACCATCAGAACATATCTTCAAAGCTATCAGCCTAAAGAAAAAAAAGCGCCGCACCACCACCGGGTGGGCTCGAACCTCCAACCTTTCGGTTTACAGCCGAACGTGCTATCCAATTGCGCCATGGAGACAGTCATGCTCTAATCTCACCACCGACAGAACATTTCTCCAAAGCTATCAGCGCAAAAAAAAGTAGCGCCGCATCACCACCGGGTGGGCTCGAACCTCCAACCTTTCGGTTAACAGCCGATCGCGCTAGCCAATTGCGCCACGGAGACAGTCGTGCTCCACTTTCACCACCATCAGAACATATCTTCAAAGCTATCAGCGCAAAGAAAAAAGCAACACACCACTCCCGGGAGGGCTCGAAACTCCAACCTTTCGTTTAACAGCCGATCTCGCTAGCCAATTGCGCCACACAGACAGTCTTGCTCCACTCTCACCACCATCAGAATATATCTTCAAAGCTATCAGCCCAAAGAAATAAAAAGCGCCGCACTACCACCGGGTCGGCTCGAACTACAACCTTTCGGTTAACAGCCGATCGCGCTAGCCAATTGCGCCACGGAGACAGTCGTGTTCCACTCTCACCACCAACAGAACATATCTTCAAAGCTATCAGCCCAAAAAAAAGCGCCGCACCACCACCGGATGGGCTGTAACCTCCAACCTTCGGTTAACAGCCGATCGCGCTAGCCAATCGCGCCACGGAGACAGTCATGCTCCACTCTCACCATCATCAGAACATATCTTCAAAGCTATCAGCCCAAAGAAAAAAAAGCGCGGCACCACCACCGGGAGGGCTCGAACCCCCAACATTTCGGTTGACGGCCGAACGCGCTAGCCAATTGCACCACGGAGACATTCCTGCTTTACTCTCACCACCATCAGAACATATCTTCAAAGCTATCAGCCCAAAGAAAAAAAAGTGCCGCACCACCACCGGGTGGGCTTGAACCTCCAACCTTTTGGTTAACAGCCGATCGCACTAGCCAATTGCGCCACGGAGACAGTCGTGCTCCACTTTCACCACCATCAGAACATATCTTCAAAGCCATCAGCGCAAAGAAAAAAGCAACACACCACTCCCGGGAGGGCTCGAAACTCCAACCTTTCGGTTAACAGCCGATCTCGCTAGTCAATTGCGCCACACAGACAGTCCTGCTGCACTCTCACCACCATCATAATATATCTTCAAAGCTATCAGCCCAAAGAAATAAAAAGCGCCGCCCTACCACCGGGTCAGCTCGAACCTCCAACCTTTCGGTTAACAGCCGATCGCGCTAGCCAATTGCGCCACAGAGACAGTCGTGCTCCACTCTCACCACCATCAGAACATATCTTCAAAGCTATCAGCCCAAAGAAAAAAAAGCGCCGCACCACCACCGGGTGGGCTCGAAACTCCAACCTTTCGGTTAACAGTCGATCGCGCTAGCCAATTGCGCCACGGAGACAGTCGTGCTCCACTCTCACCACCAACAAAACATATCTTCAAAGCTATCAGCCGAAAAAAAAAGCGCCGCCCCACCACCGGATGGGCTGTAACCTCCAACCTTTCGGTTAACAGCCGATCGCGCTAGCCAATTGCGCTACGGAGACAGTCGTGCTCCACTCTCACCACCGTCAGAACATTTCTTCAGAGCTATCAGCCCAAAGAAAAAAAAGCGCCGCACCACCACCGGGTGGGCTCGAACCTCCAACCTTTCGGTTAACAGCCGATCGCGCTAGCCAATTGCGCCACGGAGACAGTCGTGCTCCAATCTCACCACCATCAGAACATATCTTCAAAGCTATCAGCGCAAAGAAAAAATCAACACACCACTCCCGGGAGGGCTCAAAACTCCAATTCTACGGTTAACAGCCGAACGTGCTAGCCAATTGCGCTACGGAGACAGTCGTGCTCTACTTTCACCACCGTCAGAACATTTCTTCAGAGCTATCAGCCGAAAGAAAAAAGAGCGCCGCACCACCACCGGGTGGGCTCGAACCTCCAACCTTTCGGTTAACAGCCGATCGCGCTAGCCAATTGCGGCACGGAGACAGTCGTGCTCCACTCTCACCACCATCATAAGATATCTTCACAGCTATCAGCGCAAAGAAAAAAGCAACACACCACCACCGGGAGGGCTCGAAACTCCAACTTTCGGTTAACAGCCGATCGCGCTAGCCAATTGCGCCACGGAAACAGTCGTGCTCCACTCTCACCACCATCAGAACATATCTTCAAAGCTATCAGCGCAAAGAAAAAAGCAACACACCACTCCAGCGAGGCCTCGAAACTCCAACTTTCGGTTAACAGCCGATCGCGCTAGCCAATTGCGCCACGGAAACAGTCCTACTCCACTCTCATCACCATCAGAACACATCTTCAATGCTATCAGCGCAAAGAAAAAAGGAACACACCACTCTCGCGAGGGCTCGAAACTTCGACCTTTTGGTTAACAGCCGATCGCGCTAGCCAATTGCGCTACGGAGACAGTCGTGCTCTACTTTCACCACCGTCAGAACATTTCTTCAGAGCTATCAGCCCAAAGAAAAAAGAGCGCCGCACCACCACCGGGTGGGCTCGAACCTCCAACCTTTCGGTTAACAGCCGATCGCGCTAGCCAATTGCGCCACGGAGACAGTCGTGCTCCACTCTCACCACCATCATAACATATCTTCAAAGCTATCAGCGCAAAGAAAAAAGCAACACACCACCACCGGGAGGGCTCGAAACTCAAACTTTCGGTTAACAGCCGATCGCGCTAGCCAATTGCGCCACGGAGACAGTCGTGCTCCACTCTCACCACCATCAGAACATATCTTCAAAGCTATCAGCGCAAAGAAAAAAGCAACACACCACTCCAGCGAGGCCTCGAAACTCCAACTTTCGGTTAACAGCCGATCGCGCTAGCCAATTGCGCCACGGAAACAGTCCTACTCCACTCTCATCACCATCAGAACATATCTTCAAAGCTATCAGCGCAAAGAAAAAAGGAACACACCACTCTCGCGAGGGCTCGAAACTCCGACCTTTCGGTTAACAGCCGAACGGGCTAGCCAATTGCGCCACGAAGACAGTCGTGCTCCAATCTCACCATCGTCAGAACATTTCTCCAAACCTATCAGCGCAAAGAAAAAATAGCACCGCGTCACCACCGGGTGGGCTCGAGCCTCAAACTTTTCGGTTAACAGCCCATCGCGCTAGACAATTGCGCCACGGAGACAGTCGTGCTCTACTCTCACCACCATCAGAACATATCTTCAAAGCTATCAGCGCAAAAAAAAGCGACACTCCACTCCCGGGAGGGCTCGAAACTTCAAATTTTCGGTTAACAGCCGAACGTGCTAGCCAATTGCGCCACGGAGACAGTCGTGCTCCTCTCTCACCACTGTCAGAACATATATTCAGAGCTATAAGCCCAACCAAAAAAAGCGCCGCACCACCACCGGGTGGGCTCGAACCTCCAACCTTTCGGTTAACTGCCGATCGCGCTAGCCAATTGCGCCACGGAGACAGTCGTGCTCCACTCTCACCACCATCAGAACATATCTTCAAAGCTATCAGCGCAAAGAAAAAAGCAACACACCACTCCCGCGAGGGCTCGAAACTCCAACCTTTTGGTTAACAGCCGATCGCGCTAGCCAATTGCGCCACGGAGACAGTCCTGCTCCACTCTTATCACCATCAGAACATATCTTCAAAGCTATCAGCCTAAAGAAAAAAAAGCGCCGCACCACCACCAGGTGGGCTCGAACCTCCAATCTTTCGGTTAACAGCCGATCGCGCTAGCCAATTGCGCCATGGAGACAGTCGTGCTCCACTCTCACCACCATAAGAACATATCTTCAAAGCTATCAGCGCAAAAAAAAGCAACACACCACTCCCGTAAGGGCTCGAAACTCCAATTCTACGGTTAACAGCTGAACGTGCTAGCCAATTGCGCTACGGAGACAGTCGTGCTCCACTCTCACCACCGTCAGAACATTTCTTCAGAGCTATCAGCCCATAGAAAAAAAAGCGCCGCACAACCACCGGGTAGGCTCGAACCTCTAACCTTTCGGTTAACAGCCGATCGCGCTAGCCAATTGCGCCACGGAGACAGTCGTCACCGTGGCGTCACTCTCACCACCGTCAGAACATTTTTTCAGAGTTATCAGCCCAAAGAAAAAAAAGCGCCGCACCACCACCGGGTGGGCTCGAATCTCCAACCTTTCGGTTAACAGCCGATCGCGCTAGCCAATTGCGCCACGAAGACAGTCGTGCTTAACTCTCACCACCATCAGAACATATCTTCAAAGCTATCAGCGCAAAGAAAAAAGCAACACACCACTCACGGGAGGGCTCGAAACTGCAACCTTTTGGTTAACAGCCGATCACGCTAGCCAATTGCGCCAAGGAGACAGTCGTGCTCCTTTATCACTACCGTCAGAACATTTCTCCAAAGCTATCAGCGCAAAGAAAAAAAAAGCGACACACCATCCCCGGGAGGGCTCAAACCTCCAACCTTTCGGTTAACAGCTAATCGCGCTGGCCAATTGCGCCACGGAGACAGTCGTGCTCCACTCTCACCGCCATCAGAACATATCTTCAAAGCTATCAGCGCAAAGAAAAAAGCGCCGCGCCACCACGGGGTGGGCTCGAACCTCCAACTTTTCGGTTAACAGCCGATCGCGCTAGACAATTGCGCCATGGAGACAGTCGTGCTCCACTCTCACCACCGTCAGAACATATCTACAAAGCTATCAGCGCAAAGAAAAAAAAGCGCCACACCACAACCGGGTGGGCTCTAACCTCCAACCTTTCGGTTAATAGCCGATCGCACTAGCCAATTGCGCCACGGAGACAGTACTGCTCCAGTCTCACCACCATAAGAACATATCTTCAAAGCTATCAGCCCAAAGAAAAAAAAGCGCCGCACCACCACCGGGTGGGCTCTAACCTCCAACCTTTCGGTCAACAGCCGATCGCGCTAGCCATTTGCGTCACGGGGACAGTCGTGCTCCACTCTCACCACCATCAGAACAAGTCTTCAAAGGTATCAGCGCAAAAAAACAACAACGCACCACTCCCGGGAGGGCTCGAAACTCCAACCTTTTGGTTAAAAGCCGATCACGCTAGCCAATTGCGCCACGGAGACAGTCCTGCTCCACTCTCATCACCATCAGAACATATCTTCAAAGCTATCAGCGCAAAGAAAAAAGCAACACACCACTCCCGGGAGGGCTCGAAACTCCAACCTTTCGGTTAACAGCCGATCACACTAGCCATTTGCGCCACGGAAACAGTCCTGCTTTACTCTCACCACCGTCAGAACATATCTTCAAAGCTATCAGCCCAAAGAAAAAAAAGCGCCGCACCACCATCAGGTGGGCTCGAACCTCCAACCTTTCGGTAAACAGCCGATCGCACTAGCCAATTGCGCCACGGAGACAGTCGTGCTCCACACTCACCACCATCAGAACATATCTTCAAAGCTATCAGCGCAAGGAAAAAAAGCAACACACCACTCACAGGAGGGCTCGAAACTCCAACCTTTTGGTTAACAGCCGATTCAGCTAGTCAATTGCGCCAAGGAGACAGTCTTGCTTCACTCTAACCACCATCAGAACATATCTTCAAAGTTATCAGCCCAAAGAAAAAAAAAGCACCGCACCACCAACAGGTGGGCTCGAACCTCCAACCTTTCGGTTAACAGCCGATCGCGCTAGCCAATTGCGCCACGAAGATAGTCGTGCTCCACTCTCACCACCATCAGAACATATCTTCAAAGCTATCAGCGCAAAGAAAAAAGCAACACACCAATCCCGGGAGGGCTCGAACCTCCAACTTTTCGGTTACCCGCCGATCGCGCTAGCCGATTGCGCAACGGAGACAGTCCTGCTCCACTCTCACCACCATCAGAACTTATCTTCAAAGCTATCAGCCCACAGAAAAATAAGCGCCGCACAACCACCGGGTGGGCTCTAACCTCCAACCTTTCGGTCAACAGCCGATCGCGCTAGCAAATTGCGTCACGGAGACAGTCGTGCTCCACTTTCAACACCATCAGAACATATCTTCAAAGCTATCAGCGCAAAGAAAAAAGCAACACACCACTCCCGGTAGGGCTCGAAACTCCAACCTTTCGGTGAACAGCTGATCGCGCTGGCCAATTGCGCCACGGAGACGGTCCTGCTCCACTCTCACCACCATCAGAACATATCTTCAAAGCCATCAGCCCAAAGAAAAAAAAAGCGCCGCACCACCACCGAGTGGGCTCGAAACTCCAACGTTTCGGTTAACAGCCGGTCGCGCCAGCCAATTGCGCCACGGAGACAGTCGTGCTGTACACTCACCACCATCAGAACATATCTTCAAACCTATCAGCGCAAAGATAAAAGCAACACACCACTCCCGGGAGGGCTCGAAACTCCAACCTTTCGGTTAACAGCCGATCGCGCTAGCCAATTGCGCCACGGAGACAGTCTTGCTCCACTCTAACCACCACCAGAACATATCTTCAAAGTTATCAGCCCAAAGAAAAAAAAAGCGCCGCACCACCACCAGGTAGGCTCGAACCTCCAACCTTTCGGTTAACAGCCGATCGCGCTAGCCAATTGCGCCACCGAGACAGTCGTGCTGCACTCTCACCACCATCAGAACATATCTTCAAAGGTATCAGCGCAAAGAAAAAACAACGCACCACTCCCGGGAGGGCTCGAAACTCCAACCTTTTGGTTAAAAGCCGATCACGCTAGCCAATTGCGCCACAAAGACAGTCCTGCTCCACTCTCATCACTATCAGAACATATCTTCAAAGCTATCAGTGCAAAGAAAAAAAGGCGCCGCACCACCACCGGGTGGGCTCGAAACTCCAGCCTTTCGGTTAACAGCCGATCACGCTAGCCAATTGCGCCACATAGACAGTCGTGCTCCACTCTCACCACCATCAGAACATATCTTCAAAGCTATCAGCGCAAAGAAAAAAGCAACACACCACTCCCGGGAGGGCTCAAACCTCCAACTTTTCGGTTAACAGCCGATCGCGCTAGCCAATTGCGCCACGGAGACAGTCCTGCTCCACTCTCACCACCATCAGAACTTATCTTCAAAGCTATCAGCCCAAAGAAAAAAAAAGCGCCGCAATACCACCGGGTGGGCTCTAACCTCCAACCTTTCCGTTAACAGCCGATCGCACTAGCCAATTGCGCCACGGAGACAGTACTGCTCCAGTCTCACCACCATAAGAACATATCTTCAAAGCTATCAGCCCAAAGAAAAAAAAGCGCCGCACCACCACCGGGTGGGCTCTAACCTCCAACCTTTCGGTCAACAGCCGATCGCGCTAGCCATTTGCGTCACGGGGACAGTCGTGCTCCACTCTCACCACCATCAGAACAAGTCTTCAAAGGTATCAGCGCAAAAAAACAACAACGCACCACTCCCGGGAGGGCTCGAAACTCCAACCTTTTGGTTAAAAGCCGATCACGCTAGCCAATTGCGCCACGGAGACAGTCCTGCTCCACTTTCATCACCATCAGAACATATCTTCAAAGCTATCAGCGCAAAGAAAAAAGCAACACACCACTCCCGGGAGGGCTCGAAACTCCAACCTTTCGGTTAACAGCCGATCACACTAGCCATTTGCGCCACGGAAACAGTCCTGCTTTACTCTCACCACCGTCAGAACATATCTTCAAAGCTATCAGCCCAAAGAAAAAAAAGCGCCGCACCACCATCGGGTGGGCTCGAACCTCCAACCTTTCGGTAAACAGCCGATCGCACTAGCCAATTGCGCCACGGAGACAGTCGTGCTCCACACTCACCACCATCAGAACATATCTTCAAAGCTATCAGCGCAAGGAAAAAAAGCAACACACCACTCACAGGAGGGCTCGAAACTCCAACCTTTCGGTTAACAGCCGATTCAGCTAGTCAATTGCGCCAAGGAGACAGTCTTGCTTCACTCTAACCACCATTAGAACATATCTTCAAAGTTATCAGCCCAAGGAAAAAAAAAGCACCGCACCACCAACAGGTGGGCTCGAACCTCCAACCTTTCGGTTAACAGCCGATCGCGCTAGCCAATTGCGCCACGAAGATAGTCGTGCTCCACTCTCACCACCATCAGAACATATCTTCAAAGCTATCAGCGCAAAGAAAAAAGCAACACACCAATCCCGGGAGGGCTCGAACCTCCAACTTTTCGGTTACCCGCCGATCGCGCTAGCCGATTGCGCAACGGAGACAGTCCTGCTCCACTCTCACCACCATCAGAACTTATCTTCAAAGCTATCAGCCCACAGAAAAATAAGCGCCGCACAACCACCGGGTGGGCTCTAACCTCCAACCTTTCGGTCAACAGCCGATCGCGCTAGCCAATTGCGTCACGGAGACAGTCGTGCTCCACTTTCAACACCATCAGAACATATCTTCAAAGCTATCAGCGCAAAGAAAAAAGCAACACACCACTCCCGGTAGGGCTCGAAACTCCAACCTTTCGGTGAACAGCCGATCGCGCTGGCCAATTGCGCCACGGAGACAGTCCTGCTCCACTCTCACCACCATCAGAACATATCTTCAAAGCCATCAGCCCAAAGAAAAAAAAAGCGCCGCACCACCACCGAGTGGGCTCGAAACTCCAACGTTTCGGTTAACAGCCGGTCGCGCCAGCCAATTGCGCCACGGAGACAGTCGTGCTGTACACTCACCACCATCAGAACATATCTTCAAACCTATCAGCGCAAAGATAAAAGCAACACACCACTCCCGGGAGGGCTCGAAACTCCAACCTTTCGGTTAACAGCCGATCGCGCTAGCCAATTGCGCCACGGAGACAGTCTTGCTCCACTCTAACCACCACCAGAACATATCTTCAAAGTTATCAGCCCAAAGAAAAAAAAAGCGCCGCACCACCACCAGGTAGGCTCGAACCTCCAACCTTTCGGTTAACAGCCGATCGCGCGAGCCAATTGCGCCACCGAGACAGTCGTGCTGCACTCTCACCACCATCAGAACATATCTTCAAAGCTATCAGTGCAAAGAAAAAAAGGCGCCGCACCACCACCTGGTGGGCTCGAAACTCCAGCCTTTCGGTTAACAGCCGATCACGCTAGCCAATTGCGCCACATAGACAGTCGTGCTCCACTCTCACCACCATCAGAACATATCTTCAAAGCTATCAGCGCAAAGAAAAAAGCAACACACCACTCCCGGGAGGGCTCAAACCTCCAACTTTTCGGTTAACAGCCGATCGCGCTAGCCAATTGCGCCACGGAGACAGTCCTGCTCCACTCTCACCACCATCAGAACTTATCTTCAAAGCTATCAGCCCAAAGAAAAAAAAAGCGCCGCAATACCACCGGGTGGGCTCTAACCTCCAACCTTTCGGTTAACAGCCGATCGCGCTAGCCGATTGCGCCACCGAGACAGTCGTGCTCCACTCTCCCCACCATCAGAACATATCTTCAAAGGTATCAGCGCAAAGAAAAAAACAACGCACCACTCCCGGGAGGGCTCGAAACTCCAACCTTTTGATTAAAAGCCGATCACGCTAGCCAATTGCGCCACGGAGACAGTCCTGCTCCACTCCCATCACCATCAGAACACATCTTCAAAGCTATCAGCGCAAAGAAAAAAAGGCGCCGCACCACCACCGGGTGGGCTCGAAACTCCAGCCTTTCGGTTAACAGCCGATCACGCTAGCCAATTGAGCCACGGAGACAGTCGTGCTCCACTCTCACCACCATCAGAACATATCTTCAAAGCTATCAGGGCAAAGAAAAAAGCAACACCACTCCCGGGAGATCTCGAAACTCCAATTTTTTGATTAACAGCCGAACGTGCTAGCCAATTTCGCCAGGGAGACAGTCGTGCTCCTCTCTCACCACCGTCAGAACATTTCTTCAGAGCTATCAGCCCAAAGAAAAAAAAGCGCCGCACCACCACGGGGTGAGCTCGGAACTCCAAACTTTCGGTTAACAGCCGGTTGCGCCAGCCAATTGCGCCACGGAGACAGTCGTGCTCTACTCTCACCACCATCAGAACATATCTTCAAAGCTATCAGCCTAAAGAAAAAAAAGCGCCGCAACACCAACGGGTGGGCTCGAACCTCCAACTTTTCGGTTAACAGCCGATCGCGCTAGCCCATTGCGCCATGGAGACAGTCGTGCTCCACATTCACCACCATCAGAACATATCTTAAAGCTATCAGCGCACAGAAAAAAAGCGCCGCACGACTCCCGGGAGGGCTCGAAACTCCAACCTTTCGGTTAACAGCCGATCACGCTAGCCAATTGCGCCACGGAGACAGTCGTGCTCCACTCTCACCACCATCAGAACACTTCTTCAGAGCTATCAGCCCAAAGAAAAAAAAGCGCCGCACCACCACCGGGTGGGCTCGAAAACCTCCAACCTTTCGGTTAACAGCCGATCGCGCTAGCCAATTGCGCCACGGAGACAGTCATGCTCCACTTTCAACACCATCAGAACATATCTTCAAAGCTGTCAGCGCAAAGAAAAAAGCAACACACCACTCCCGGTAGGGCTCGAAACTCCAACCTTTCGGTTAACAGCTGATCGCGCTGGCCAATTGCGCCACGGAGACAGTCCTGCTCCACTCTCACCACCATCAGAACATATCTTCAAAGCCACCAGCCCAAAGAAAAAAAGCGCCGCACCACCACCGGGTGGGCTCGAAACTCCAACCTTTCGGTCAACAGCCGATCGCGCTAGCCAATTGCGCCATGGAGACAGTGCTGCTCCACTCTCACCACCATCAGAACATATCTTCAAACCTATCAGCGATAAGATAAAAGCAGCACACCACTCCCTGGAGGGCTCGAAACTCCAACCTTTCGGTTAACAGCCGATCGCGATAGCCAATTGCGCCACGGAGACAGTCCTGCTCCACTCTCACCACCATCAGAACATATCTTCAAAGCTATCAGCCCAAAGAAAAAAAAGCGCCGCACCACCAAGGGTGGGCTCGAACCTCCAACCTTTCGGTTAACAGCCGATTTCGCTAGCCAATTGCGCCACATAGACAGTCGTGCTCCACACTCACTACCATCAGAACATATCTTCAAAGCTATCAGCGCAAAGAAAAAAGCAACACACCACTCACAGGAGGGCTTGAAACTTCAACCTTTCGGTTAACAGCCGATTCAGCTAGTCAATTGCGCCAAGGAGACAGTCTTGCTCCACTCTAACCACCATCAGAACATATCTTCAAAGTTGTCAGCCCAAAGAAAAAAAACGCCGCACCACCACCAGGTGGGCTCGAACCTCCAACCTTTCGGTTAACAGCCGATCGCGCTAGCCAAGTGCGCCACGAAGATAGTCGTGCTCCACTCTCACCACCATCAGAACATATCTTCAAAGCTATCAGCGCAAAGAAAAAAGCAACACACCACTCCCGGGTAGGCTCAAACCTCCAACTTTAAGGTTAACAGCCGATCGCGCTAGCCAATTGCGCCACGGAGACAATCCTGCTCCACTCTCACCACCATCAGAACTTATCTTCAAAGCTATCAGCCCAAAGAAAAAAAAAGCGCCACACCACAACCGGGTGGGCTCTAACCTCCAACCTTTCGGTTAATAGCCGATCGCGCTGGCCATTTGCGTCACGGAGACAGTCGTGCTCCACTCTCACCACCATCAGAACATTTCTTCAGAGATATCAGCCCAAAGAAAAAAAAAGCGCCGCACCACCACCGGGTGGGCTCGAAAACCTCCAACCTTTCAGTTAACAGCCGATCGCGCTAGCCAATTGCGCCATGGAGACAGTCGTGCTTCACTTTCAACACCATCAGAACATATCTTCAAAGCTATCAGCGCAAAGAAAAAACGCACCCCACCACTCCCGGTAGGGCTCAAAACTCCAACCTTTCGGTTAACAGCCGATCGCGCTGGCCAATTGCGCCACGGAGACAGTCCTGCTCCACTCTCACCACCATCAGAACATATCTTCAAAGCTATCAGCCTAAAGAAAAAAAAGCGCCGCACATCCACCGGGTGGGCTCGAAACTCCAACATTTCGGTTAACAGCCGATCGCGCTAGCCAATTGCGCCACGGAGACAGTCCTGCTCCTCTCTCACCACCATAAGAACATATCTTCAAAGCTATCAGCCCAAAGAAAAAAAAGCGCCGCACCACCACCGGGTGGGCTCGAACCTCCTACCTTTCGGTTAACAGCCAATCGCGCTAGCCGATTGCGCCACGGAGACAGTCGTGCTCCACTCTCACCACCATCAGAACAAATCTTCAAAGGTATCAGCGCAAAAAAAAAACAACGCACCACTCCCGGGAGGGCTCGAAACTCCAACCTTTTGGTTAAAAGCCGATCACGCTAGCCAATTGCGCCACGGAGACAGTCCTGCTCCACTCTCATCACCATCAGAACATATCTTCAAAGCTATCAGCGCAAAGAAAAAAGCAACACACCACTCCCGGGAGGGCTCGAAACTCCAACATTTGGGTTAACAGCCGATCACGCTAGCCAATTGCGCCACGGAAACAGTCCTGCTCTACTCTCACCACCGTCAGAACATATCTTCAAAGCTATCAGCCCAAAGAAAAAAAAGCGCCGCACCACCATCGGGTGGGCTCGAACCTCCAATCTTTCGGTTAACAGCCGATCGTGCTAGCCAATTGCGCCACGGAGACAGTCGTGCTCCACACTCACCACCATCAGAACATATCGTCAAAGCTATCAGCGCAAGGAAAAAAGCAACACACCACTCACAGGAGGGCTCGAAACTCCAACCTTTCGGTTAACAGCCGATTCAGCTAGTCAATTGCGCCAAGGAGACAGTCTTGCTTCACTCTAACCACCATCAGAACATATCTTCAAAGTTATCAGCCCAAAGAAAAAAAAAGCACCGCACCACCAACAGGTGGGCTCGAACCTCCAACCTTTCGGTTAACAGCCGATCGCGCTAGCCAATTGCGCCACGAAGATAGTCGTGCTCCACTCTCACCACCATCAGAACATATCTTCAAAGCTATCAGCGCAAAGAAAAAAGCAACACACCACTCCCGGGAGGGCTCGAACCTCCAACTTTTCGGTTACCCGCCGATCGCGCTAGCCAATTGCGCAACGGAGACAGTCCTGCTCCACTCTCACCACCATCAGAACTTATCCTCAAAGCTATCAGCCCAAAGAAAAAAAAGCGCCGCACAACCACCGGGTGGGCTCTAACCTCCAACCTTTTGGTCAACAGCCGATCGCGCTAGCCAATTGCGCCACGGAGACAGTCGTGCTCCACTTTCAACACCATCAGAACATATCTTCAAAGCTATCAGCGCAAAGAAAAAAGCAACACACCACTCCCGGTAGGGCTCGAAACTCCAACCTTTCGGTTAACAGCCGAACGTGCTAGCCAATTTCGCCAGGGAGACAGTCGTGCTCCTCTCTCACCACCGTCAGAACATTTCTTCAGAGCTATCAGCCCAAAGAAAAAAAAGCGCCGCACCACCACGGGGTGGGCTCGAAACTCCAACCTTACGGTTAACAGCCGGTCGCGCCAGCCGATTGCGCCACGGAGACAGTCGTGCTCTACTCTCACCACCATCAGAACATATCTTCAAAGCTATCAGCCTAAAGAAAAAAAAAGCGCCGCACCACCAACGGGTGGGCTCGAACCTCCAACTTTTCGGTTAACAGCCGATTGCGCTAGCCCATTGCGCCATGGAGACAGTCGTGCTCCACACTCACCACTATCAGAACATATCTTAAAGCTATCAGCGCAAAGAAAAAAAAGCGCCGCACCACACCCGGGAGGGCTCGAAACTCCAACCTTTCGGTTAACAGCCGATCACGCTAGCCAATTGCGCCACGGAGACAGTACTGCTCCACTCTCACCACCATCAGAACATATCTTCAAAGCTATCAGCCCAAAGAAAAAAAAGCGCCGCACCACCACCGGGTGGGCTCTAACCTCCAACCTTTCGGTCAACAGCCGATCGCGCTAGCCATTTGCGTCACGGAGACAGTCGTGCTCCACTCTCACCACCATCAGAACACTTCTTCAGAGCTATCAGCCCAAAGAAAAAAAAGCGCCGCACCACCACCGGGTGGGCTCGAAAACCTCCAACCTTTCGGTTAACAGCCGATCGTGCTAGCCAATTGCGCCACGGAGACAGTCGTGCTCCACTTTCAACACCATCAGAACATATCTTCAAAGCTATCAGCCCAAAGAAAAAAAAGCGCCGCACCACCACCGGATGGGCTCGAAACTCCAACATTTCGGTTAACAGCCGATCGCGCTCCCAATTGCGCCACGGAGACAGTCCTGCTCCACTCTCACCACCATCAGAAAGAATCTTCAAAGCTATCAGCCCAAAGAAAAAGAAGCGCCGCACCACCACCGGGTGGGCTCGAACCTCCAACCTTTCGGTTAACAGCCGATCCCGCTAGCCGATTGCGCCACGGAGACAGTCGTGCTCCACTCTCACCACCATCAGAACATATCTTCAAAGGTATCAGCGCAAAGAAAAGAGCAACGCTCCACTCCCGGGAGGGCTCGAAACTCCAACCTTTTGGTTAAAAGCCGATCACGCTAGCCAATTGCACCACGGAGACAGTCCTGCTCCACTCTCAAAACCATCAGAACATATCTTCAAAGCTATCAGCGCAAAGAAAAAAGCAACGCACCACTCCCGGGAGGGCTCGAAACTCCAACCTTTCGGTTAACAGCCGATCGCGCTAGCCAATTGCGCCACGGAGACAGTCCTGCTCTACTCTCACCACCATCAGAACATATCTTCAAAGTTGTCAGCCCAAAGATAAAAAAGCGCCTTACCACTCCCGGGAGGGCTCGAAACTCCAACCTTTCGGTTAACAGCCGATCACGCTAGCCAATTGCGCCACGGAGACAGTACTGCTCCACTCTCACCACCATCAGAACATATCTTCAAAGCTATCAGCGCAAAGAAAAAGCAACACCACTCCCGGGAGATCTCGAAACTCCAATTTTTTTATTAACAGCCGAACGTGCTAGCCAATTTCGCCAGGGAGACAGTCGTGCTCCTCTCTCACCACCGTCAGAACATTTCTACAGAGCTATCAGCCCAAAGAAAAAAAAGCGCCGCACCACCACGGGGTGGGCTCGAAACTCCAACCTTTCGGTTAACAGCCAGTCGCGCCAGCCTATTGCGCCACGGAGACAGTCGTGCTCCACTCTCACCACCATCAGAACACTTCTTCAGAGCTATCAGCCCAAAGAAAAAAAAGCGCCGCACCACCACCGGGTGGGCTCGAAAACCTCCAACCTTTCGGTTACAGCCGATCGCGCTAGCCAATTGCGCCACGGAGACAGTCGTGCTCACTTTCAACACCATCAGAACATATCTTCAAAGCTGTCAGCGCAAAGAAAAAAGCAACACACCACTCCCGGTAGGGCTCGAAACTCCAACCTTTCGGTTAACAGCCGATCGCGCTGGCCAATTGCGCCACGGAGACAGTCCTGCTCCACTCTCACCACCATCAGAACATATCTTCAAAGCCATCAGCCCAAAGAAAAAAGCAACACACCACTCACAGGAGGGCTTGAAACTTCAACCTTTCGGTTAACAGCCGATTCAGCTAGTCAATTGCGCCAAGGAGACAGTCTTGCTCCACTCTAACCACCATCAGAACATATCTTCAAAGTTGTCAGCCCAAAGAAAAAAAAACGCCGCACCACCACCAGGTGGGCTCGAACCTCCAACCTTTCGATTAACAGCCGATCGCGCTAGCCAAGTGCGCCACGAAGATAGTCGTGCTCCACTCTCACCACCATCAGAACATATCTTCAAAGCTATCAGCGCAAAGAAAAAAGCAACACACCACTCCCGGGAGGGCTCAAACCTCCAACTTTAAGGTTAACAGCCGATCGCGCTAGCCAATTGCGCCACGGAGACAATCCTGCTCCACTCTCACCACCATCAGAACTTATCTTCAAAGCTATCAGCCCAAAGAAAAAAAAAGCGCCACACCACAACCGGGTGGGCTCTAACCTCCAACCTTTCGGTTAATAGCCGATCGCGCTAGCCATTTGCGTCACGGAGACAGTCGTGCTCCACTCTCACCACCATCAGAACATTTCTTCAGAGATATCAGCCCAAAGAAAAAAAAGAGCGCCGCACCACCACCGGGTGGGCTCGAAAACCTCCAACCTTTCAGTTAACAGCCGATCGCGCTAGCCAATTGCGCCATGGAGACAGTCGTGCTTCACTTTCAACACCATCAGAACATATCTTCAAAGCTATCAGCGCAAAGAAAAAACGCACCCCACCACTCCCGGTAGGGCTCAAAACTCCAACCTTTCGGTTAACAGCCGATCGCGCTGGCCAATTGCGCCACGGAGACAGTCCTGCTCCACTCTCACCACCATCAGAACATATCTTCAAAGCTATCAGCCTAAAGAAAAAAAAGCGCCGCACATCCACCGGGTGGGCTCGAAACTCCAACATTTCGGTTAACAGCCGATCGCGCTAGCCAATTGCGCCACGGAGACAGTCCTGCTCCTCTCTCACCACCATAAGAACATATCTTCAAAGCTATCAGCCCAAAGAAAAAAAAGCGCCGCACCACCACCGGGTGGGCTCGAACCTCCTACCTTTCGGTTAACAGCCAATCGCGCTAGCCGATTGCGCCACGGAGACAGTCGTGCTCCACTCTCACCACCATCAGAACAAATCTTCAAAGGTATCAGCGCAAAAAAAAACAACGCACCACTCCCGGGAGGGCTCGAAACTCCAACCTTTTGGTTAAAAGCCGATCACGCTAGCCAATTGCGCCACGGAGACAGTCCTGCTCCACTCTCATCACCATCAGAACATATCTTCAAAGCTATCAGCGCAAAGAAAAAAGCAACACACCACTCCCGGGAGGGCTCGAAACTCCAACATTTGGTTTAACAGCCGATCACGCTAGCCAATTGCGCCACGGAAACAGTCCTGCTCTACTCTCACCACCGTCAGAACATATCTTCAAAGCTATCAGCCCAAAGAAAAAAAAGCGCCGCACCACCATCGGGTGGGCTCGAACCTCCAATCTTTCGGTTAACAGCCGATCGTGCTAGCCAATTGCGCCACGGAGACAGTCGTGCTCCACACTCACCACCATCAGAACATATCGTCAAAGCTATCAGCGCAAGGAAAAAAGCAACACACCACTCACAGGAGGGCTCGAAACTCCAACCTTTCGGTTAACAGCCGATTCAGCTAGTCAATTGCGCCAAGGAGACAGTCTTGCTTCACTCTAACCACCATCAGAACATATCTTCAAAGTTATCAGCCCAAAGAAAAAAAAAAGCACCGCACCACCAACAGGTGGGCTCGAACCTCCAACCTTTCGGTTAACAGCCGATCGCGCTAGCCAATTGCGCCACGAAGATAGTCGTGCTCCACTCTCACCACCATCAGAACATATCTTCAAAGCTATCAGCGCAAAGAAAAAAGCAACACACCACTCCCGGGAGGGCTCGAACCTCCAACTTTTCGGTTACCCGCCGATCGCGCTAGCCAATTGCGCAACGGAGACAGTCCTGCTCCACTCTCACCACCATCAGAACTTATCCTCAAAGCTATCAGCCCAAAGAAAAAAAAGCGCCGCACAACCACCGGGTGGGCTCTAACCTCCAACCTTTCGGTCAACAGCCGATCGCGCTAGCCAATTGCGCCACGGATACAGTCGTGCTCCACTTTCAACACCATCAGAACATATCTTCAAAGCTATCAGCGCAAAGAAAAAAGCAACACACCACTCCCGGTAGGGCTCGAAACTCCAACCTTTCGGTTAACAGCCGAACGTGCTAGCCAATTTCGCCAGGGAGACAGTCGTGCTCCTCTCTCACCACCGTCAGAACATTTCTTCAGAGCTATCAGCCCAAAGAAAAAAAAGCGCCGCACCACCACGGGGTGGGCTCGAAACTCCAACCTTACGGTTAACAGCCGGTCGCGCCATCCGATTGCGCCACGGAGACAGTCGTGCTCTACTCTCACCACCATCAGAACATATCTTCAAAGCTATCAGCCTAAAGAAAAAAAAAGCGCCGCACCACCAACGGGTGGGCTCGAACCTCCAACTTTTCGGTTAACAGCCGATTGCGCTAGCCCATTGCGCCATGGAGACAGTCGTGCTCCACACTCACCACTATCAGAACATATCTTAAAGCTATCAGCGCAAAGAAAAAAAAGCGCCGCACCACACCCGGGAGGGCTCGAAACTCCAACCTTTCGGTTAACAGCCGATCACGCTAGCCAATTGCGCCACGGAGACAGTACTGCTCCACTCTCACCACCATCAGAACATATCTTCAAAGCTATCAGCCCAAAGAAAAAAAAGCGCCGCATCACCACCGGGTGGGCTCTAACCTCCAACCTTTCGGTCAACAGCCGATCGCGCTAGCCATTTGCGTCACGGAGACAGTCGTGCTCCACTCTCACCACCATCAGAACACTTCTTCAGAGCTATCAGCCCAAAGAAAAAAAAGCGCCGCACCACCACCGGGTGGGCTCGAAAACCTCCAACCTTTCGGTTAACAGCCGATCGTGCTAGCCAATTGCGCCACGGAGACAGTCGTGCTCCACTTTCAACACCATCAGAACATATCTTCAAAGCTATCAGCCCAAAGAAAAAAAAGCGCCGCACCACCACCGGATGGGCTCGAAACTCCAACATTTCGGTTAACAGCCGATCGCGCTCCCAATTGCGCCACGGAGACAGTCCTGCTCCACTCTCACCACCATCAGAAAGAATCTTCAAAGCTATCAGCCCAAAGAAAAAGAAGCGCCGCACCACCACCGGGTGGGCTCGAACCTCCAACCTTTCGGTTAACAGCCGATCCCGCTAGCCGATTGCGCCACGGAGACAGTCGTGCTCCACTCTCACCACCATCAGAACATATCTTCAAAGGTATCAGCGCAAAGAAAAGAGCAACGCACCACTCCCGGGAGGGCTCGAAACTCCAACCTTTTGGTTAAAAGCCGATCACGCTAGCCAATTGCACCACGGAGACAGTCCTGCTCCACTCTCAAAACCATCAGAACATATCTTCAAAGCTATCAGCGCAAAGAAAAAAGCAACGCACCACTCCCGGGAGGGCTCGAAACTCCAACCTTTCGGTTAACAGCCGATCGCGCTAGCCAATTGCGCCACGGAGACAGTCCTGCTCTACTCTCACCACCATCAGAACATATCTTCAAAGTTGTCAGCCCAAAGATAAAAAAGCGCCGCACCACTCCCGGGAGGGCTCGAAACTCCAACCTTTCGGTTAACAGCCGATCACGCTAGCCAATTGCGCCACGGAGACAGTACTGCTCCACTCTCACCACCATCAGAACATATCTTCAAAGCTATCAGCGCAAAGAAAAAGCAACACCACTCCCGGGAGATCTCGAAACTCCAATTTTTTTATTAACAGCCGAACGTGCTAGCCAATTTCGCCAGGGAGACAGTCGTGCTCCTCTCTCACCACCGTCAGAACATTTCTACAGAGCTATCAGCCCAAAGAAAAAAAAGCGCCGCACCACCACGGGGTGGGCTCGAAACTCCAACCTTTCGGTTAACAGCCGGTCGCGCCAGCCTATTGCGCCACGGAGACAGTCGTGCTCCACTCTCACCACCATCAGAACACTTCTTCAGAGCTATCAGCCCAAAGAAAAAAAAGCGCCGCACCACCACCGGGTGGGCTCGAAAACCTCCAACCTTTCGGTTAACAGCCGATCGCGCTAGCCAATTGCGCCACGGAGACAGTCGTGCTCACTTTCAACACCATCAGAACATATCTTCAAAGCTGTCAGCGCAAAGAAAAAAGCAACACACCACTCCCGGTAGGGCTCGAAACTCCAACCTTTCGGTTAACAGCCGATCGCGCTGGCCAATTGCGCCACGGAGACAGTCCTGCTCCACTCTCACCACCATCAGAACATATCTTCAAAGCTATCAGCCCAAAGAAAAAAAAGCGCCGCACCACCACCGGGTGGGCTCGAACCTCCTACCTTTCGGTTAACAGCCAATCGCGCTAGCCGATTGCGCCACGGAGACAGTCGTGCTCCACTCTCACCACCATCAGAACAAATCTTCAAAGGTATCAGCGCAAAAAAAAACAACGCACCACTCCCGGGAGGGCTCGAAACTCCAACCTTTTGGTTAAAAGCCGATCACGCTAGCCAATTGCGCCACGGAGACAGTCCTGCTCCACTCTCATCACCATCAGAACATATCTTCAAAGCTATCAGCGCAAAGAAAAAAGCAACACACCACTCCCGGGAGGGCTCGAAACTCCAACATTTGGTTTAACAGCCGATCACGCTAGCCAATTGCGCCACGGAAACAGTCCTGCTCTACTCTCACCACCGTCAGAACATATCTTCAAAGCTATCAGCCCAAAGAAAAAAAAGCGCCGCACCACCATCGGGTGGGCTCGAACCTCCAATCTTTCGGTTAACAGCCGATCGTGCTAGCCAATTGCGCCACGGAGACAGTCGTGCTCCACACTCACCACCATCAGAACATATCGTCAAAGCTATCAGCGCAAGGAAAAAAGCAACACACCACTCACAGGAGGGCTCGAAACTCCAACCTTTCGGTTAACAGCCGATTCAGCTAGTCAATTGCGCCAAGGAGACAGTCTTGCTTCACTCTAACCACCATCAGAACATATCTTCAAAGTTATCAGCCCAAAGAAAAAAAAAAGCACCGCACCACCAACAGGTGGGCTCGAACCTCCAACCTTTCGGTTAACAGCCGATCGCGCTAGCCAATTGCGCCACGAAGATAGTCGTGCTCCACTCTCACCACCATCAGAACATATCTTCAAAGCTATCAGCGCAAAGAAAAAAGCAACACACCACTCCCGGGAGGGCTCGAACCTCCAACTTTTCGGTTACCCGCCGATCGCGCTAGCCAATTGCGCAACGGAGACAGTCCTGCTCCACTCTCACCACCATCAGAACTTATCCTCAAAGCTATCAGCCCAAAGAAAAAAAAGCGCCGCACAACCACCGGGTGGGCTCTAACCTCCAACCTTTCGGTCAACAGCCGATCGCGCTAGCCAATTGCGCCACGGATACAGTCGTGCTCCACTTTCAACACCATCAGAACATATCTTCAAAGCTATCAGCGCAAAGAAAAAAGCAACACACCACTCCCGGTAGGGCTCGAAACTCCAACCTTTCGGTTAACAGCCGAACGTGCTAGCCAATTTCGCCAGGGAGACAGTCGTGCTCCTCTCTCACCACCGTCAGAACATTTCTTCAGAGCTATCAGCCCAAAGAAAAAAAAGCGCCGCACCACCACGGGGTGGGCTCGAAACTCCAACCTTACGGTTAACAGCCGGTCGCGCCATCCGATTGCGCCACGGAGACAGTCGTGCTCTACTCTCACCACCATCAGAACATATCTTCAAAGCTATCAGCCTAAAGAAAAAAAAAGCGCCGCACCACCAACGGGTGGGCTCGAACCTCCAACTTTTCGGTTAACAGCCGATTGCGCTAGCCCATTGCGCCATGGAGACAGTCGTGCTCCACACTCACCACTATCAGAACATATCTTAAAGCTATCAGCGCAAAGAAAAAAAAGCGCCGCACCACACCCGGGAGGGCTCGAAACTCCAACCTTTCGGTTAACAGCCGATCACGCTAGCCAATTGCGCCACGGAGACAGTACTGCTCCACTCTCACCACCATCAGAACATATCTTCAAAGCTATCAGCCCAAAGAAAAAAAAGCGCCGCATCACCACCGGGTGGGCTCTAACCTCCAACCTTTCGGTCAACAGCCGATCGCGCTAGCCATTTGCGTCACGGAGACAGTCGTGCTCCACTCTCACCACCATCAGAACACTTCTTCAGAGCTATCAGCCCAAAGAAAAAAAAGCGCCGCACCACCACCGGGTGGGCTCGAAAACCTCCAACCTTTCGGTTAACAGCCGATCGTGCTAGCCAATTGCGCCACGGAGACAGTCGTGCTCCACTTTCAACACCATCAGAACATATCTTCAAAGCTATCAGCCCAAAGAAAAAAAAGCGCCGCACCACCACCGGATGGGCTCGAAACTCCAACATTTCGGTTAACAGCCGATCGCGCTCCCAATTGCGCCACGGAGACAGTCCTGCTCCACTCTCACCACCATCAGAAAGAATCTTCAAAGCTATCAGCCCAAAGAAAAAGAAGCGCCGCACCACCACCGGGTGGGCTCGAACCTCCAACCTTTCGGTTAACAGCCGATCCCGCTAGCCGATTGCGCCACGGAGACAGTCGTGCTCCACTCTCACCACCATCAGAACATATCTTCAAAGGTATCAGCGCAAAGAAAAGAGCAACGCACCACTCCCGGGAGGGCTCGAAACTCCAACCTTTTGGTTAAAAGCCGATCACGCTAGCCAATTGCACCACGGAGACAGTCCTGCTCCACTCTCAAAACCATCAGAACATATCTTCAAAGCTATCAGCGCAAAGAAAAAAGCAACGCACCACTCCCGGGAGGGCTCGAAACTCCAACCTTTCGGTTAACAGCCGATCGCGCTAGCCAATTGCGCCACGGAGACAGTCCTGCTCTACTCTCACCACCATCAGAACATATCTTCAAAGTTGTCAGCCCAAAGATAAAAAAGCGCCGCACCACTCCCGGGAGGGCTCGAAACTCCAACCTTTCGGTTAACAGCCGATCACGCTAGCCAATTGCGCCACGGAGACAGTACTGCTCCACTCTCACCACCATCAGAACATATCTTCAAAGCTATCAGCGCAAAGAAAAAGCAACACCACTCCCGGGAGATCTCGAAACTCCAATTTTTTTATTAACAGCCGAACGTGCTAGCCAATTTCGCCAGGGAGACAGTCGTGCTCCTCTCTCACCACCGTCAGAACATTTCCACAGAGCTATCAGCCCAAAGAAAAAAAAGCGCCGCACCACCACGGGGTGGGCTCGAAACTCCAACCTTTCGGTTAACAGCCGGTCGCGCCAGCCTATTGCGCCACGGAGACAGTCGTGCTCCACTCTCACCACCATCAGAACACTTCTTCAGAGCTATCAGCCCAAAGAAAAAAAAGCGCCGCACCACCACCGGGTGGGCTCGAAAACCTCCAACCTTTCGGTTAACAGCCGATCGCGCTAGCCAATTGCGCCACGGAGACAGTCGTGCTCACTTTCAACACCATCAGAACATATCTTCAAAGCTGTCAGCGCAAAGAAAAAAGCAACACACCACTCCCGGTAGGGCTCGAAACTCCAACCTTTCGGTTAACAGCCGATCGCGCTGGCCAATTGCGCCACGGAGACAGTCCTGCTCCACTCTCACCACCATCAGAACATATCTTCAAAGCCATCAGCCCAAAGAAAAAAAAGCGCAGCACCACCACCGGGTGGGCTCGAAACTCCAACCTTTCGGTTAACAGCCGATCGCGCTAGCCAATTGCGCCACGGAGACAGTGCTGCTCCACTCTCACCACCATCAGAACTTATCTTCAAAGCTATCAGCGCAAAGAAAAAAGCAACACACCACTCACAGGAGGGCTCGAAACTCCAACATTTCGGTTAACAGCCGATCGCGCAAGCCAATTGCGCCACGGAGACAGTCCCGCTCCTCTCTCACCACCATCAGAACATATCTTCAAAGCTATCAGCCCAAAGAAAAAAAAGCGCCGCCACACCACCGGGTGGGCTCGAACCTCCTACCTTTCGGTTAACAGCCGATCGCGCTAGCCGATTGCGCCACGGAGACAGTCGTGCTCCACTCTCACCACCATCAGAACAAATCTTCAAAGGTATCAGCGCAAAAAAACAACAACGCACCACTCCCGGGAGGGCTCCAAACTCCAACCTTTTGGTTAAAAGCCGATCACGCTAGCCATTTGCGCCACGGAAACAGTCCTGCTCTACTCTCACCACCGTCAGAACATATCTTCAAAGTTATCAGCCCAAAGAAAAAAAAGCGCCGCACCACCATCGGGTGGGCTCGAACCTCCAACCTTTCGGTTAACAGCCGATCGCGCTAGCCAATTGCGCCACGGAGACAGTCGTGCTCCACACTCACCACCATCAGAACATATCTTCAAAGCTATCAGCGCAAGAAAAAAAGCAACACACCACTCCCGGTAGGGCTCGAAACTCCAACCTTTTGGTTAAAAGCCGATCACGCTAGCCATTTGCGCCACGGAAACAGTCCTGCTCCACTCTCACCACCATCAGAAAAAATCTTAAAAGCTATCAGCCCAAAGAAAAAGAAGCGCCGCACCACCACCGGGTAGGCTCGAACCTCCAATTTTTTTATTAACAGCCGAACGTGCTAGCCAATTTCGCCAGGGAGACAGTCGTGCTCCTCTCTCACCACCGTCAGAACATTTCTACAGAGCTATCAGCCCAAAGAAAAAAAAGCGCCGCACCACCACGGGGTGGGCTCGAAACTCCAACCTTTCGGTTAACAGCCGGTCGCGCCAGCCTATTGCGCCACGGAGACAGTCGTGCTCCACTCTCACCACCATCAGAACACTTCTTCAGAGCTATCAGCCCAAAGAAAAAAAAGCGCCGCACCACCACCGGGGGGGCTCGAAAACCTCCAACCATTCGCTTAACAGCCGGTCGCGCCAGCCTATTGCGCCACGGAGACAGTCGTGCTCCACTCTCACCACCATCAGAACACTTCTTCAGAGCTATCAGCCCAAAGAAAAAAAAGCGCCGCACCACCACCGGGGGGGCTCGAAAACCTCCAACCATTCGCTTAACAGCCGATCGCGCTAGCCAATTGCGCCACGGAGACAGTCGTGCTCCACTCTCACCACCATCAGAACACTTCTTCAGAGCTATCAGCCCAAAGAAAAAAAAGCGCCGCACCACCACCGGGGGGGCTCGAAAACCTCCAACCATTCGCTTAACAGCCGATCGCGCTAGCCAATTGCGCCACGGAGACAGTCCTGCTCTACTCTCACCACCATCAGAACATATCTTCAAAGTTGTCAGCCCAAAGAAAAAAAAGCGCCGCACCACTCCCGGGAGGGCTCGAAACTCCAACCTTTCGGTTAACAGCCGATCACGCTAGCCAATTGCGCCACGGAGACAGTACTGCTCCACTCTCACCACCATCAGAACATATCTTCAAAGCTATCAGCGCAAAGAAAAAAGCAACACCACTCCCGGGAGATCTCGAAACTCCAATTTTTTTATTAACAGCCGAACGTGCTAGCCAATTTCGCCAGGGAGACAGTCGTGCTCCTCTCTCACCACCGTCAGAACATTTCTACAGAGCTATCAGCCCAAAGAAAAAAAAGCGCCGCACCACCACGGGGTGGGCTCGAAACTCCAACCTTTCGGTTAACAGCCGGTCGCGCCAGCCTATTGCGCCACGGAGACAGTCGTGCTCCACTCTCACCACCATCAGAACACTTCTTCAGAGCTATCAGCCCAAAGAAAAAAAAGCGCCGCACCACCACCGGGTGGGCTCGAAAACCTCCAACTTTTCGGTTAACAGCCGATCGCGCTAGCCAATTGCGCCACGGAGACAGTCGTGCTCACTTTCAACACCATCAGAACATATCTTCAAAGCTGTCAGCGCAAAGAAAAAAGCAACACACCACTCCCGGTAGGGCTCGAAACTCCAACCTTTCGGTTAACAGCCGATCGCGCTGGCCAATTGCGCCACGGAGACAGTCCTGCTCCACTCTCACCACCATCAGAACATATCTTCAAAGCCATCAGCCCAAAGAAAAAAAAGCGCAGCACCACCACCGGGTGGGCTCGAAACTCCAACCTTTCGGTTAACAGCCGATCGCGCTAGCCAATTGCGCCACGGAGACAGTGCTGCTCCACTCTCACCACCATCAGAACTTATCTTCAAAGCTATCAGCGCAAAGAAAAAAGCAACACACCACTCACAGGAGGGCTCGAAACTCCAACATTTCGGTGAACAGCCGATCGCGCTAGCCAATTGCGCCACGGAGACAGTCCCGCTCCTCTCTCACCACAATCAGAACAAATCTTCAAAGGTATCAGCGCAAAAAAACAACAACGCACCACTCCCGGGAGGGCTCCAAACTCCAACCTTTTGGTTAAAAGCCGATCACGCTAGCCATTTGCGCCACGGAAACAGTCCTGCTCTACTCTCACCACCGTCAGAACATATCTTCAAAGTTATCAGCCCGAAGAAAAAAAAGCGCCGCACCACCATCGGGTGGGCTCGAACCTCTAACCTTTCGGTTAACAGCCGATCGCGCTAGCCAATTGCGCCACGGAGACAGTCGTGCTCCACACTCACCACCATCAGAACATATCTTCAAAGCTATCAGCGCAAGAAAAAAAGCAACACACCACTCCCGGTAGGGCTCGAAACTCCAACCTTTTGGTTAAAAGCCGATCACGCTAGCCAATTGCACCACGGAGACAGTCCTGCTCCACTCTCAAAACCATCAGAACATATCTTCAAAGCTATCAGCGCAAAGAAAAAAGCAACGAACCACTCCCGGGAGGGCTCGAAACTCCAACCGTTCGGTTAACAGCCGATCGCGCTAGCCAATTGCGCCACGGAGACAGTCCTGCTCTACTCTCACCACCATCAGAACATATCTTCAAAGTTGTCAGCCCAAAGAAAAAAAAGCGCCGCACCACCACCGGATGGGCTCGAAACTCCAACCTTTTGGTTAAAAGCCGATCACGCTAGCCATTTGCACCACGGAAACAGTCCTGCTCCACTCTCACCACCATCAGAAAAAATCTTAAAAGCTATCAGCCCAAAGAAAAAGAAGCGCCGCACCACCACCGGGTAGGCTCGAACCTCCAACCTTTCGGTTAACAGCCGATCGCGCTAGCCGATTGCGCCACGGAGACAGTCGTGCTCCACTCTCACCACCATCAGAACATATCTTCAAAGGTATCAGCGCAAAGAAAAGAGCAACGCACCACTCCCGGGAGGGCTCGAAACTCCAACCTTTTGGTTAAACGCCGATCACGCTAGCCAATTGCACCACGGAGACAGTCCTGCTCCACTCTCAAAACCATCAGAACATATCTTCAAAGCTATCAGCGCAAAGAAAAAAGCAACGCACCACTCCCGGGAGGGCTCGAAACTCCAACCTTTCGGTTAACAGCCGATCGCGCTAGCCAATTGCGCCACGGAGACAGTCCTGCTCTACTCTCACCACCATCAGAACATATCTTCAAAGTTGTCAGCCCAAAGAAAAAAAAGCGCCGCACCACTCCCGGGAGGGCTCGAAACTCCAACCTTTCGGTTAACAGCCGATCACGCTAGCCAATTGCGCCACGGAGACAGTACTGCTCCACTCTCACCACCATCAGAACATATCTTCAAAGCTATCAGCGCAAAGAAAAAAGCAACACCACTCCCGGGAGATCTCGAAACTCCAATTTTTTTATTAACAGCCGAACGTGCTAGCCAATTTCGCCAGGGAGACAGTCGTGCTCCTCTCTCACCACCGTCAGAACATTTCTACAGAGCTATCAGCCCAAAGAAAAAAAAGCGCCGCACCACCACGGGGTGGGCTCGAAACTCCAACCTTTCGGTTAACAGCCGGTCGCGCCAGCCTATTGCGCCACGGAGACAGTCGTGCTCCACTCTCACCACCATCAGAACACTTCTTCAGAGCTATCAGCCCAAAGAAAAAAAAGCGCCGCACCACCACCGGGGGGGCTCGAAAACCTCCAACCTTTCGGTTAACAGCCGATCGCGCTAGCCAATTGCTCCCTGGAGACAGTGCTGCTCCACTCTCACCACCATCAGAACTTATCTTCAAAGCTATCAGCGCAAAGAAAAAAGCAACACACCACTCACAGGAGGGCTCGAAACTCCAACCTTTCGGTTAACAGCCGATTCAGCTAGTCAATTGCGCCAAGGAGACAGTCTTGCTCCACTCTAACCACCATCAGAACATATCTTCAAAGTTGTCAGCCCAAAGAAAAAAAAACGCCGCACCACCAGCAGTTGGGCTCGAACCTCCAACCTTTCGGTTAACAGCCGATCGCGCTAGCCAATTGCTCCACGAAGATAGTCGTGCTCCACTCTCACCACCATCAGAACATATCTTCAAAGCTATCAGCGCAAAGAAAAAAGCAACACACCACTCCCGGGAGGGCTCAAACCTCCAACTTTTCGGTTAACAGCCGATCGCGCTAGCCAATTGCGCCACGGAGACAATCCTGCTCCACTCTCACCACCATCAGAACTTATCTTCAAAGCTATCAGCCCAAAGAAAAAAAAGCGCCGCACCACAACCGGGTGGGCTCTAACCTCCAACCTTTCGGTTAATAGCCGATCGCGCTGGCCAATTGCGCCACGGAGACAGTCCTGCTCTACTCTCACCACCATCAGAACATATCTTCAAAGCTATCAGCCCAAAGAAAAAAAAGCGCCGCACCACCACCAGGTGGGCTCGAAACTCCAACATTTCGGTTAACAGCCGATCGCGCTAGCCAATTGCGCCACGGAGACAGTCCCGCTCCTCTCTCACCACCATCAGAACATATCTTCAAAGCTATCAGCCAAAAGAAAAAAAAGCGCCGCACCACCACCGGGTGGGCTCGACCTCCTACCTTTCGGTTAACAGCCGATCGCGCTAGCCGATTGCGCCACGGAGACAGTCGTGCTCCACTCTCACCACCATCAGAACAAATCTTCAAAGGTATCAGCGCAAAAAAACAACAACGCACCACTCCCGGGAGGGCTCCAAACTCCAACCTTTTGGTTAAAAGCCGATCACGCTAGCCATTTGCGCCACGGAAACAGTCCTGCTCTACTCTCACCACCGTCAGAACATATCTTCAAAGCTATCAGCCCAAAGAAAAAAAAGCGCCGCACCACCATCGGGTGGGCTCGAACCTCCAACCTTTCGGTTAACAGCCGATCGCGCTAGCCAATTGCGCCACGGAGACAGTCGTGCTCCACACTCACCACCATCAGAACACATCTTCAAAGCTATCAGCGCAAGGAAAAAAGCAACACACCACTCCCGGTAGGGCTCGAAACTCCAACCTTTCGGTTAACAGCCGATCGCGCTGGCCAATTGCGCCACGGAGACAGTCCTGCTCCACTCTCACCACCATCAGAACATATCTTCAAAGCCATCAGCCCAAAGAAAAAAAAGCGCCGCACCACCACCGGGTGGGCTCGAAACTCCAACCTTTCGGTTAACAGCCGATCGCGCTAGCCAATTGCGCCACGGAGACAGTGCTGCTCCACTCCCACCACCATCAGAACTTATCTTCAAAGCTATCAGCGCAAAGAAAAAAGCAACACACCACTCACAGGAGGACTCGAAACTCCAACCTTTCGGTCAACAGCCGATTCAGCTAGTCAATTGCGCCAAGGAGACAGTCTTGCTCCACTCTAACCACCATCAGAACATATCTTCAAAGTTGTCAGCCCAAAGAAAAAAAAACGCCGCACCAACACCAGGTGGGCTCGAACCTCCAACCTTTCGGTTAACAGCCGATCGCGCTAGCCAATTGCGCCACGGAGACAGTCCTGCTCCACTCTCACCACCATCAGAACATATCTTCAAAGCCATCAGCCCAAAGAAAAAAAAGCGCAGCACCACCACCGGGTGGGCTCGAAACTCCAACCTTTCGGTTAACAGCCGATCGCGCTAGCCAATTGCGCCACGGAGACAGTGCTGCTCCACTCTCACCACCATCAGAACTTATCTTCAAAGCTATCAGCGCAAAGAAAAAAGCAACACACCACTCACAGGAGGGCTCGAAACTCCAACATTTCGGTTAACAGCCGATCGCGCTAGCCAATTGCGCCACGGAGATAGTCCCGCTCCTCTCTCACCACCATCAGAACAAATCTTCAAAGGTATCAGCGCAAAAAAACAACAACGCACCACTCCCGGGAGGGCTCCAAACTCCAACCTTTTGGTTAAAAGCCGATCACGCTAGCCATTTGCGCCACGGAAACAGTCCTGCTCTACTCTCACCACCGTCAGAACATATCTTCAAAGTTATCAGCCCGAAGAAAAAAAAGCGCCGCACCACCACCGGGTAGGCTCGAACCTCCAACCTTTCGGTTAACAGCCGATCGCGCTAGCCGATTGCGCCACGGAGACAGTCGTGCTCCACTCTCACCACCATCAGAACATATCTTCAAAGGTATCAGCGCAAAGAAAAGAGCAACGCACCACTCCCGGGAGGGCTCGAAACTCCAACCTTTTGGTTAAACGCCGATCACGCTAGCCAATTGCACCACGGAGACAGTCCTGCTCCACTCTCAAAACCATCAGAACATATCTTCAAAGCTATCAGCGCAAAGAAAAAAGCAACGCACCACTCCCGGGAGGGCTCGAAACTCCAACCTTTCGGTTAACAGCCGATCGCGCTAGCCGATTGCGCCACGGAGACAGTCCTGCTCTACTCTCACCACCATCAGAACATATCTTCAAAGTTGTCAGCCCAAAGAAAAAAAAGCGCCGCACCACTCCCGGGAGGGCTCGAAACTCCAACCTTTCGGTTAACAGCCGATCACGCTAGCCAATTGCGCCACGGAGACAGTACTGCTCCACTCTCACCACCATCAGAACATATCTTCAAAGCTATCAGCGCAAAGAAAAAAGCAACACCACTCCCGGGAGATCTCGAAACTCCAATTTTTTTATTAACAGCCGAACGTGCTAGCCAATTTCGCCAGGAAGACAGTCGTGCTCCTCTCTCACCACCGTCAGAACATTTCTACAGAGCTATCAGCCCAAAGAAAAAAAAGCGCCGCACCACCACGGGGTGGGCTCGAAACTCCAACCTTTCGGTTAACAGCCGGTCGCGCCAGCCTATTGCGCCACGGAGACAGTCGTGCTCCACTCTCACCACCATCAGAACACTTCTTCAGAGCTATCAGCCCAAAGAAAAAAAAGCGCCGCACCACCACCAGGGGGCTCGAAAACCTCCAACCTTTCGCTTAACAGCCGATCGCGCTAGCCAATTGCGCCACGGAGACAGTCGTGCTCCACTTTCAACACCGTCAGAACATATCTTCAAAGCTGTCAGCGCAAAGAAAAAAGCAACACACCACTCCCGGTAGGGCTCGAAACTCCAACCTTTCGGTTAACAGCCGATCGCGCTGGCCAATTGCGCCACGGAGACAGTCCTGCTCCACTCTCACCACCATCAGAACATATCTTCAAAGCCATCAGCCCAAAGAAAAAAAAGCGCCGCACCACCACCGGGTGGGCTCGAAACTCCAACCTTTCGGTTAACAGCCGATCGCGCTAGCCAATTGCGCCACGGAGACAGTGCTGCTCCACTCTCACCACCATCAGAACTTATCTTCAAAGCTATCAGCGCAAAGAAAAAAGCAACACACCACTCACAGGAGGACTCGAAACTCCAACCTTTCGGTTAACAGCCGATTCAGCTAGTCAATTGCGCCAAGGAGACAGTCTTGCTCCACTCTAACCACCATCAGAACATATCTTCAAAGTTGTCAGCCCAAAGAAAAAAAACGCCGCACCAACACCAGGTGGGCTCGAACCTCCAACCTTTCGGTTAACAGCCGATCGCGCTAGCCAATTGCGCCACGAAGATAGTCGTGCTCCACTCTCACCACCAGAACATAACTTCAAAGCTATCAGCGCAAAGAAAAAAGCAACACACCACTCCCGGGAGGGCTCAAACCTCCAACTTTTCGGTTAACAGCCGATCGCGCTAGCCAATTGCGCCACGGAGACAATCCTGCTCCACTCTCACCACCATCAGAACTTATCTTCAAAGCTATCAGCCCAAAGAAAAAAAAGCGCCACACCACAACCGGGTGGCTCTAACCTCCAACCTTTCAGTTAATAGCCGATCGCGCTAGCCAATTGCGCCACGGAGACAGTACTCCTCCACTCTCACCACCATCAGAACATATCTTCAAAGCTATCAGCCCAAAGAAAAAAAAGCGCCGCACCACCACCGGGTGGGCTCTAACCTCCAACCTTTCGGTCAGCAGCCGATCGCGCTAGCCATTTGCGTCACGGAGACAGTCGTGCTCCACTCTCACCACCATCAGAACACTTCTTCAGAGCTATCAGCCCAAAGAAAAAACGCACCCCACCACTCCCAGTAGGGCTCGAAACTCCAACCTTTCGGTTAACAGCCGATCGCGCTGGCCAATTGCGCCACGGAGACTGTCCTGCTCCACTCTCACCACCATCAGAACATATCTTCAAAGCTATCAGCCCAAAGAAAAAAAAGCGCCGCACCACCACCGGGTGGGCTCGAAACTCCAACATTTCGGTTAACAGCCGATCGCGCTAGCCAATTGCGCCACGGAGACAGTCCCGCTCCTCTCTCACCACCATCAGAACATATCTTCAAAGCTATCAGCCCAAAGAAAAAAAAGCGCCGCACCACCACCGGATGGGCTCGAACCTCCTACCTTTCGGTTAACAGCCGATCGCGCTAGCCGATTGCGCCACGGAGACAGTCGTGCTCCACTCTCACCACCATCAGAACAAATCTTCAAAGGTATCAGCGCAAAAAAACAACGCACCACTCCCGGGAGGGCTCGAAACTCCAACCTTTTGGTTAAAAGCCGATCACGCTAGCCAATTGCGCCACGGAGACAGTCCTGCTCCACTCTCATCACCATCAGAACATATCTTCAAAGCTATCAGCGCAAAGAAAAAAGCAACACACCACTCCCGGGAGGGCTCGAAACTGCAACCTTGCGGTTAACAGCCGATCACGCTAGCCATTTGCGCCACGGAAACAGTCCTGCTCTACTCTCACCACCGTCAGAACATATCTTCAAAGCTATCAGCCCAAAGAAAAAAAAGCGCCACACCACCATCGGGTGGGCTCGAACCTCCAACCTTTCGGTTAACAGCCGATCGCGCTAGCCAATTGCGCCACGGAGACAGTCGTGCTCCACACTCACCACCATCAGAACATATCTTCAAAGCTATCAGCGCAAGGAAAAAAGCAACACACCACTCACAGGAGGGCTCGAAACTCCAACCTTTCGGTTAACAGCCGATTCAGCTAGTCAATTGCGCCAAGGAGACAGTCTTGCTTCACTCTAACCACCATCAGAACATATCTTCAAAGTTATCAGCCCAAAGAAAAAAAAAGCACCGCACCACCAACAGGTGGGCTCGAACCTCCAACCTTTCGGTTAACAGCCGATCGCGCTAGCCAATTGCGCCACGAAGATAGTCGTGTTCCACTCTCACCACCATCAGAACATATCTTCAAAGCTATCAGCGCAAAGAAAAAAGCAACACACCACTCCCGGGAGGGCTCGAACCTCCAACTTTTCGGTTACCCGCCGATCGCGCTAGCCAATTGCGCAACGGAGACAGTCCTGCTCCACTCTCACCACCATCAGAACTTATCTTCAAAGCTATCAGCCCAAAGAAAAAAAAGCGCCGCACAACCACCGGGTGGGCTCTAACCTCCAACCTTTCGGTCAACAGCCGATCGCGCTAGCCAATTGCGCCACGCAGACAGTCGTGCTCCACTCTCACCACCATCAGAACATATCTTCAAAGCTATCAGCGCAAAGAAAAAAGCAACACACCACCACCGGGAGGGCTCGAAACTCCAACTTTCGGTTAACAGCCGATCGCGCTAGCCAATTGCGCCACGGAGACAGTCGTGCTCCACTCTCACCACCATCAGAACATATCTTCAAAGCTATCAGCGCAAAAAAAAGCAACACACCACTCCCGGTAGGGCTCGAACCTCCAACTTTTCGGTTAACAGCCGATCGCCCTAGCCAATTGCGCCACGGAAACAGTCCTGCTCCACTCTCACCACCATCAGAACATATCTTCAAAGCTATCAGCCCAAAGAAAAAAAAAGCGCCGCACCAACACCGGGTGGGCTCGAACCTCCAACCTATCGGTTAACAGCCGATCGCGCGAGCCATTTGCGTCACGGAGACAATCGTGCTCCACTCTCACCACCATCAGAACATTTCTTCGGAGCTATCAGCCCAAAGAAAAAAAAGCGCCGCACTACCACCGGTTGGGCTCGAAAACCTCCAACCTTTCGGTTAACAGCCGAACGCGCTAGCCAATTGCGCCACGGAGACAGTCGTGCTCCACTTTCACCAGCATCAGAACATATCTTCAAAGCTATCAGTGCAAAGAAAAAAGCAACACACCACTCCCGGTAGGGCTCGAAACTCCAACCTTTCGGTTAACAACCGATCGCGCTAGCCAATTGCGCCACGGAGACAGTCCTGCTCCACTCTCACCACCATCAGAACAGATCTTCAAAGCTATCAGCCCAAAGAAAAAAAGTGCCGCACCACCACCGGGTGCGCTGGAAAATCCAACCTTTCGGTTAACAGCCGATCGCGCTAGCCAATTGCGCCACGGAGACAGTCCTGCTCCACTCTCACCACCATCAGAACATATCTTCAAAGCTATCAGCCCGAAGAAAAAGAAGCGCCGCACCACCACCGGGTGGGCTCGAACCTCCAACCTTTCGGTTAACAGCCGATCGCGCTAGCCCATTTGCGCCACTGAGACAGTCGTGCTCCACTCTCACCACCATCAGAACATATCTTCAAAGGTATCAGCGCAAAGAAAAAAGCAACGCACCACTCCCGAAAGGGCTCGAAACTCCACCCTTTTGGTTAACAGCCGATCGCGCTAGCCAATTGCGCCACGGAGAGAGTCCTGCTCCATTCTCATCACCATCAGAACATATCTTCAAAGCTATCAGCCTAAAGAAAAAAAGCGCCGCACCACCACCAGGTGGGCTCGAACCTCCAATCTTTTGGTTAACCGCCGATCGCGCCAGCCAATTGCGCCACAGAGACAGTCGTGCTCTACTCTCACCACCATCAGAACATATCTTCAAAGCTATCAGCCTAAAGAAAAAAAAGCGCCGCACCACCACCGGGTGGGCTCGAACCTCCAACCTTTCGGTTAACAGCCGAACGTGCTATCCGATTGCGCCACGGAGACAGTCGTGCTCCAATCTCACCACCGTCAGAACATTTCTCCAAAGCTATCAGCGCAAAAAAAGAAGCGCCGCATCACCACCGGGTGGGCTCGAACCTCCAACCTTTCGGTTAACAGCCGATCGCGCTAGCCAATTGCGCCACGGAGACAGTCGTGCTCCACTCTCTCCACCATCAGAACATATCTTCAAAGCTATCAGCGCAAAGAAAAAATCAACACACCACTCCCGGGAGGGCTCAAAACTCCAATTCTACGGTTAACAGCCGAACGTGCTAGCCAATTGCGCTACAGAGACAGTCTTGCTCCACTCTCACCACCGTCAGAACATTTCTTCAGAGCTATCAGCCCAAAGAAAAAAAAGCGCCGCACCACCACCGGGTGGGCTCGAACCTCCATCCTTCGGTTAACAGCCGATCGCGCTAGCCAATTGCGCCACGCAGACAGTCGTGCTCCACTCTCACCACCATCAGAACATATCTTCAAAGCTATCAGCGCAAAGAAAAAAGCAACACACCACCACCGGGAGGGCTCGAAACTCCAACTTTCGGTTAACAGCCGATCGCGCTAGCCAATTGCGCCACGGAGACAGTCGTGCTCCACTCTCACCACCATCAGAACATATCTTCAAAGCTATCAGCGCAAAAAAAGCAACACACCACTCCAGCGAGGCCTCGAAACTCCAACTTTCGGTTAACAGCAGATCGCGCTAGCCAATTGCGCCACGGAAACAGTCCTACTCCACTCTCATCACCATCAGAACATATCTTCAAAGCTATCAGCGCAAAGAAAAAAGCAACACACCACTCCCGCGAGGGCTCGAAACTCCAACCTTTTGGTTAACAGCCGATCGCGCTAGCCAATTGCGCCACGGAGACAGTCCTGCTCCACTCTCATCACCATCAGAACATATCTTCAAAGCTATCAGCCTAAAGAAAAAAAAAAGCGCCGCACCACCACCAGGTGGGCTCGAACCTCCAATTTTTCGGTTAACAGCCGAACGTGCTATCCAATTGCGCCACGGAGACAGTCGTGCTCCAATCTCACCACCGTCAGAACATTTCTCCAAAGCCAACAGCGCAAAGAAAAAGAAGCGCCGCATCACCACCGGGTGGGCTCGAACCTTCAACCTTTCGGTTAACAGCCGATCGCGCTAGCCAATTGTGCCACGGAGACAGTCGTGCTCCACTCTCACCACCATCAGAACATATCTTCAAAGCTATAAGCGCAAAGAAAAAAGAAACACACCACTCCCGGGAGGGCTCGAAACTCCAATTCTACGGTTAACAGCCGAACATGCTAGCCAATTGTGCTACGGAGACAGTTGTGCTCCACTCTCACCACCCTCAGAACATTTCTTCAGAGCTATCAGCCCATAGAAAAAAAAGCGCCGCACCACCACCGGGTAGGCTCGAACCTCTAACCTTTCGGTTAACAGCCGATCGCACAAGCCAATTGCGCCATGGAGACAGTCGTCACTGTGGCGTCACTCTCACCACCGTCAGAACATTTCTTCAGAGTTATCAGCCCAAAGAAAAAAAAGCGCCGCACCACCACCGTGTGGGCTCGAATCTCCAAACTTTCGGTTAACAGCCGATCGCGCTAGCCAATTCCGCCACGGAGACAGTCGTGCTCCACTCTCACCACCATCAGAACATATCTTCAAAGCTATCAGCGCAAAAAAAAAGCAACACACCACTCCCGGGAAGGCTCAAACCTGCAAGTTTTCGGTTAACAGCCGATCGCGCTAGCCAATTGCGCCACGGAGACAGTCGTGCTCCACTCTCACCACCATCAGAACATATCTTCAAAGCTATCAGCGCAAAAAAAAAGCAACACACCACTCCAGCGAGGCCTCGAAACTCCAACTTTCGGTTAACAGCCGATCGCGCTAGCCAATTTCGCCACGGAAACAGTCCTACTCCACTCTCATCACCATCAGAACATATCTTCAAAGCTATCAGCGCAAAGAAAAAAGCAACACACCACTCCCGCGAGGGCTCGAAACTCCAACCTTTTGGTTAACAGCCGATCGCGCTAGCCAATTGCGCCACGGAGACAGTCCTGCTCCACTCTCATCACCATCCGAACATATCTTCAAAGCTATCAGCCTAAAGAAAAAAAAGCGCCGCACCACCACCAGGTGGGCTCGAACCTCCAATCTTTGGGTTAACAGCCGATCGCGCTAGCCAATTGCACCACGGAGACGGTCCTGCTCCACTCTCACCACCATCAGAACATATCTTCAAAGCTATCAGCCCATAGAAAAAAAAGCGCCGCACCACCACCGGGTAGGCTCAAACCTCTAACCTTTCGGTTAACAGCCGATCGCGCTAGCCAATTGCGCCATGGAGACAGTCGTCACTGTGGCGTCACTCTCACCACCGTCAGAACATTTCTTCACAGTTATCAGCCCAAAGAAAAAAAAGCGCCGCACCACCACCGGGTGGGCTCGAATCTCCAACCTTTCGGTTAACAGCCGATCGCGCTAGCCAATTGCGCCACGGAGACAGTCGTGCTCCACTCTCACCACCATCAGAACGTATCTCAAAGCTATCAGCGCAAAAAAAAAAGCAACACACCACTCCCGGGAAGGCTCAAACCTGCAAGTTTTCGGTTAACAGCCTAACGTGCTAGCCAATTGCGCCACGGAGACAGTCGTGCTCCAATCTCACCACCGTCAGAACATTTCTCCAAAGCCAACAGCGCAAAGAAAAAGAAGCGCCGCATCACCACCGGGTGGGCTCGAACCTTCAACCTTTCGGTTAACAGCCGATCGCGCTAGCCAATTGTGCCACGGAGACAGTCGTGCTCCACTCTCACCACCATCAGAACATATCTTCAAAGCTATCAGCGCAAAGAAAAAAGAAACACACCACTCCCGGGAGGGCTCGAAACTCCAATTTACGGTTAACAGCCGAACATGCTAGCCAATTGTGCTACGGAGACAGTCGTGCTCCACTCTCACCACCGTCAGAACATTTCTTCAGAGCTATCAGCCCATAGAAAAAAAAGCGCCGCACCACCACCGGGTAGGCTCGAACCTCTAACCTTTCGGTTAACAGCCGATCGCACAAGCCAATTGCGCCATGGAGACAGTCGTCACTGTGGCGTCACTCTCACCACCGTCAGAACATTTCTTCAGAGTTATCAGCCCAAAGAAAAAAAAGCGCCGCACCACCACCGTGTGGGCTCGAATCTCCAAACTTTCGGTTAACAGCCGATCGCGCTAGCCAATTCCGCCACGGAGACAGTCATGCTCCACTCTCACCACCATCAGAACATATCTTCAAAGCTATCAGCGCAAAAAAAAAGCAACACACCACTCCCGGGAAGGCTCAAACCTGCAAGTTTTCGGTTAACAGCCTAACGTGCTAGCCAATTGCGCCATGGAGACAGTCGTGCTCCAATCTCACCACCGTCAAAATATTTCTCCAAAGCTATCAGCGCAAAGAAAAAAAAGCGACACACCATCCCCGGGTGGGCTCAAACCTCCAACTTTTCGGTTAACAGCTAATCGCGCTAGCCAATTGCGCCACGGAGACAGTCGTGCTCCACTCTCAGCACCATCAGAACATATCTTCAAAGCTATCAGCGCAAAGAAAAAAGCGCCACGCCACCACCGGGTGGGCTCGAACCTCCAACTTTTCGGTTAACAGCCGATCGCGCTAGACAATTGCGCCATGGAGACAGTCGTGCTCCACTCTCACCACCGTCAGAACATATCTACAAAGCTATCAGCGCAAAGAAAAAAGCAACACACCACTCCCGGGAGATCTCGAAACTCCAATTTTTTGATTAACAGCCGAACGTGCTAGCCAATTGCGCCATGGAGACAGTCGTGCTCCATTCTCACCACCGTCAGAACATTTCTCTAAAGCTATCAGCGCAAAGAAAAAAAAGCGACACACCATCCCCGGGTGGGCTCAAACCTCCAACCTTTCGGTTAACAGCTAATCGCGCTAGCCAATTGCGCCACAGAGACAGTCCTGCTCCACTCTCACCACCATCAGAACACATCTTCAAAGCTATCAGCGCAAAGAAAAAAGCGACACACCACTCCCGGGAGGGCTCAAAACTTCAATTTTTCGGTTAACAGCCGAACGTGCTAGCCAATTGCGCTACGGAGACAGTCGTGCTCCACTCTCACCGCCGTCCGAACATTTCTTCAGAGTTATCAGCCTAAACAAAAAAAGCGCCGCACCACCACCGGGTGCGCTCGAATCTCCAACCTTTCGGTTAACAGCCGATCGCGCTAGCCAATTGCGCCACGGAGACAGTCGTGCTCCACTCTCACCACCATCAGAACATATCTTCAAAGCTATCAGCGCAAAGAAAAAAAGCAACACACCACTCCCGGGAAGGCTCAAACCTCCAAGTTTTCGGTTAACAGCCTCACGTGCTAGCCAATTGCGCCATGGAGACATTCGTGCTCCAATCTCACCACTGTCAAAATATATCTCCAAAGCTATCAGCGCAAAGAAAAAAGAAACACACCACTCACGGGAGGGCTCGAAACTCCAACCTTTTGGTTAACAGCCGATCACGCTAGCCAATTGTGCCATGGAGACAGTCGTGCTCCACTCTCACCACCGTCAGAACATTTCTCCAAAGCTATCAGCGCAAAAAAAAAAGCGACACACCGTCCCCGGGTGGTCTCAAACCTCCAACCTTTCGGTTAACAGCTAATCGCGCTAGCCAATTGCGCCACGGAGACAGTCCTGCTCCACTCTCACCACCATCAGAACATATCTTTAAAGCTATCAGCGCAAAGAAAAAAGCGACACACCACTCCCGGGAGGGCTCAAAACTTCAATTTTTCGGTTAACAGCCGAACGTGCTAGCCTATTGCGCTACGGAGACAGTCGTGCTCCACTCTCGCCGCCGTCAGAACATTTCTTCAGAGTTGTCAGCCTAAACAAAAAAAAAGCGCCGCACCACCACCGGGTGCGCTCGAATCTCCGACTTTTCGGTTAACAGCCGATCGCGCTAGCCGATTGCGCCACGGAGACAGTCGTGCTCCACTCTCACCACCATCAGAACATATCTTCAAAGCTATCAGCGCAAAGAAAAAAAGCAACACACCACTCCCGGGAAGGCTCAAACCTCCAAGTTTTCGGTTAACAGCCTCACGTGCTAGCCAATTGCGCCATGGAGACATTCGTGCTCCAATCTCACCACTGTCAAAATATATCTCCAAAACTATCAGCGCAAAGAAAAAAGAAACACACCACTCACGGGAGGACTCGAAACTCCAACCTTTTGGTTAACAGCCGATCACGCTAGCCAAATGCGCCATGGAGACAGTCGTGCTCCACTCTCACCACCGTCAGAACATTTCTCCAAAGCTATCAGCGCAAAGAAAAAAAAAGCGACACACCGTCCCCGGGTGGTCTCAAACCTCCAACCTTTCGGTTAACAGCTAATCGCGCTAGCCAATTGCGCCACGGAGACAGTCCTGCTCCACTCTCACCACCATCAGAACATATCTTCAAAGCTATCAGCCTAAAGAAAAAAAAGCGCCGCTCCACCACCGGGTGGGCTCGAACCTCCAACTTTCGGTTAACAGCCAATCGCGCTAGCCAATTGCGCCACGGAGACAGTCGTGCTCCACTCTCTGCACCATCACAACATATCTTCAAAGCTATCAGCGCAAAGAAAAAAGCAACACACCACTCCCGCGAGGGCTCGGAACTCCAATTTTTCGGTTAACAGCCGAACGTGCTATCCAATTGCGCCACGGAGACAGTCGTGCTCTAATCTCACCACCGTCAGAACATTTCTCCAAAGCCAACAGCGCAAAGAAAAAGAAGCGCCGCATCACCACCGGGTGGGCTCGAAACTCCAACTTTCGGTTAACAGCCGATCGCGCTAGCCAATTGCGCCACGGAAACAGTCCTACTCCACTCTCATCACCATCAGAACATATCTTCAAAGCTATCAGCGCAAAGAAAAAAGCAACACACCACTCCCGCGAGGGCTCGAAACTCCAACCTTTTATTTAACAGCCGATCGCGCTAGCCAATTGCGCCACGGAGACAGTCGTGCTCCACTCTCACCACCTTCAGAACATATCTTCAAAGCTATCAGCGCAAAAAAAAAAGCAACACACCACTCCAGCGAGGCCTCGAAACTCCAACTTTCGGTTAACAGCCGATCGCGCTAGCCAATTTCGCCACGGAAACAGTCCTACTCCACTCTCATCACCATCAGAACATATCTTCAAAGCTATCAGCGCAAAGAAAAAAGCAACACACCACTCCCGCGAGGGCTCGAAACTCCAACCTTTTGGTTAACAGCCGATCGCGCTAGCCAATTGCGCCACGGAGACAGTCCTGCTCCACTCTCATCACCATCAGAACATATCTTCAAAGCTATCAGCCTAAAGAAAAAAAGCGCCGCACCACCACCAGGTGGGCTGGAACCTCCAATCTTTGGGTTAACAGCCGATCGCGCTAGCCAATTGCACCACGGAGACGGTCCTGCTCCACTCTCACCATCATAGGAACATATCTTCAAAGCTTTCAGCCCGAAGAAAAAAAAAGCAACACACCATTCCCGGGAGGGCTCGGAACTCCAATTTTTCGGTTAACAGCCGAACGTGCTATCCAATTGCGCCACGGAGACAGTCGTGCTCCAATCTCACCACCGTCAGAACATTTCTCCAAAGCCAACAGCGCAAAGAAAAAGAAGCGCCGCATCACCACCGGGTGGGCTCGAACCTTCAACCTTTCGGTTAACAGCCGATCGCGCTAGCCAATTGTGCCACGGAGACAGTCGTTCTCCACTCTCACCACCATCAGAACATATCTTCAAAGCTATCAGCCCATAGAAAAAAAAGCGCGGCACCACCACCGGGTAGGCTCAAACCTCTAACCTTTCGGTTAACAGCCGATCGCGCAAGCCAATTGCGCCATGGAGACAGTCGTCACTGTGGCGTCACTCTCACCACCGTCGGAACATTTCTTCAGAGTTATCAGCCCAAAGAAAAAAAAGCGCCGCACCACCACCGGGTGGGCTCGAATCTCCAACCTTTCGGTTAACAGCCGATCGCGCTAGCCAATTGCGCCACGGAGACAGTCGTGCTCCACTCTCACCACCATCAGAACGTATCTCAAAGCTATCAGCGCAAAAAAAAGCAACACACCACTCCCGGGAAGGCTCAAACCTGCAAGTTTTCGGTTAACAGCCTAACGTGCTAGCCAATTGCGCCATGGAGACAGTCGTGCTCCAATCTCACCACCGTCAAAATATTTCTCCAAAGCTATCAGCGCAAAGAAAAAAAGGCGACACACCATCCCCGGGTGGGCTCAAACCTCCAACCTTTCGGTTAACAGCTAATCGCGCTAGCCAATTGCGCAACGGAGACAGTCGTGCTCCATTCTCACCACCGTCAGAACATTTCTCTAAAGCTATCAGCGCAAAGATAAAAAAGCGACACACCATCCCCGGGTGGGCTCAAACTTCCAACCTTTCGGTTAACAGCTAATCGCGCTAGCCAATTGCGCCACAGAGACAGTCCTGCTCCACTCTCACCACCATCAGAACATATCTTCAAAGCTATCAGCGCAAAGAAAAAAGCGACACACCACTCCCGGGAGGGCTCAAAACTTCAATTTTTCGGTTAACAGCCGAACGTGCTAGCCAATTGCGCTACGGAGACAGTCGTGCTCCACTCTCACCGGTGTCAGAACATTTCTTCAGAGTTATCAGCCTAAACAAAAAAAAGCGCCGCACCACCACCGGGTGGGCTCGAATCTCCAACCTTTCGGTTAACAGCCGAACGCGCTAGCCAATTGCGCCACGGAGACAGTCGTGCTCCACTCACACCACCATCAGAACATATCTTCAAAGCTATCAGCGCAAAGAAAAAAAGCAACACACCACTCCCGGGAAGGCTCAAACCTCCAAGTTTTCGGTTAACAGCCTCACGTGCTAGCCAATTGCGCCATGGAGACATTCGTGCTCCAATCTCACCACTGTCAAAATATATCTCCAAAACTATCAGCGCAAAGAAAAAAGAAACACACCACTCACGGGAGGGCTCGAAACTCCAACCTTTTGGTTAACAGCCGATCACGCTAGCCAAATGCGCCATGGAGACAGTCGTGCTCCACTCTCACCACCGTCAGAACATTTCTCCAAAGCTATCAGCGCAAAGAAAAAAAAAGCGACACACCGTCCCCGGGTGGTCTCAAACCTCCAACCTTTCGGTTAACAGCTAATCGCGCTAGCCAATTGCGCCACGGAGACAGTCCTGCTCCACTCTCACCACCATCAGAACATATCTTCAAAGCTATCAGCCTAAAGAAAAAAAAGCGCCGCTCCACCACCGGGTGGGCTCGAACCTCCAACTTTCGGTTAACAGCCAATCGCGCTAGCCAATTGCGCCACGGAGACAGTCGTGCTCCACTCTCTGCACCCTCACAACATATCTTCAAAGCTATCAGCGCAAAGAAAAAAGCAACACACCACTCCCGCGAGGGCTCGGAACTCCAATTTTTCGGTTAACAGCCGAACGTGCTATCCAGTTGCGCCACGGAGACAGTCGTGCTCTAATCTCACCACCGTCAGAACATTTCTCCAAAGCCAACAGCGCAAAGAAAAAGAAGCGCCGCATCACCACCGGGTGGGCTCGAAACTCCAACTTTCGGTTAACAGCCGATCGCGCTAGCCAATTGCGCCACGGAAACAGTCCTACTCCACTCTCATCACCATCAGAACATATCTTCAAAGCTATCAGCGCAAAGAAAAAAGCAACACACCACTCCCGCGAGGGCTCGAAACTCCAACCTTTTATTTAACAGCCGATCGCGCTAGCCAATTGCGCCACGGAGACAGTCGTGCTCCACTCTCACCACCTTCAGAACATATCTTCAAAGCTATCAGCGCAAAAAAAAGCAACACACCACTCCAGCGAGGCCTCGAAACTCCAACTTTCGGTTAACAGCCGATCGCGCTAGCCAATTTCGCCACGGAAACAGTCCTACTCCACTCTCATCACCATCAGAACATATCTTCAAAGCTATCAGCGCAAAGAAAAAAGCAACACACCACTCCCGCGAGGGCTCGAAACTCCAACCTTTTGGTTAACAGCCGATCGCGCTAGCCAATTGCGCCACGGAGACAGTCCTGCTCCACTCTCATCACCATCAGAACATATCTTCAAAGCTATCAGCCTAAAGAAAAAAAAGCGCCGCACCACCACCAGGTGGGCTCGAACCTCCAATCTTTGGGTTAACAGCCGATCGCGCTAGCCAATTGCACCACGGAGACGGTCCTGCTCCACTCTCACCATCATCACAACATATCTTCAAAGCTATCAGCGCAAAGAAAAAAGCAACACACCACTCCCGCGAGGGCTCGAAACTCCAACCTTTTGGTTAACAGCCGATCGCGCTAGCAAATTGCGCCACAGAGACAGTCGTGCTCCACTCTCACCACCATCAGAACTTATCTTCAAAGCTTTCAGCCCAAAGAAAAAAAGCGCCGCACCACAACCGAGTGGGCTCTAACCTCCAATTTTTCGGTTAACAGCCGAACGTGCTATCCAATTGCGCCACGGAGACAGTCGTGCTCCAATCTCACCACCGTCAGAACATTTCTCCAAAGCCAACAGCGCAAAGAAAAAGAAGCGCCGCATCACCACCGGGTGGGCTCGAACCTTCAACCTTTCGGTTAACAGCCGATCGCGCTAGCCAATTGTGCCACGGAGACAGTCGTGCTCCACTGTCACGACCATCAGAACATATCTTCAAAGCTATCAGCGCAAAGAAAAAAAGCAACACACCACTCCTGGGAAGGCTCAAACCTCCAAGTTTTCGGTTAACAGCCTCACGTGCTAGCCAATTGCGCCATGGAGACATTCGTGCTCCAATCTCACCACTGTCAAAATATATCTCCAAAGCTATCAGCGCAAAGAAAAAAGAAACACACCACTCACGGGAGGGCTCGAAACTCCAACCTTTTGGTTAACAGCCGATCACGCTAGCCAATTGTGCCATGGAGACAGTCGTGCTCCACTCTCACCACCGTCAGAACATTTCTCCAAAGCTATCAGCGCAAAAAAAAAGCGACACACCGTCCCCGGGTGGTCTCAAACCTCCAACCTTTCGGTTAACAGCTAATCGCGCTAGCCAATTGCGCCACGGAGACAGTCCTGCTCCACTCTCACCACCATCAGAACATATCTTTAAAGCTATCAGCGCAAAGAAAAAAGCGACACACCACTCCCGGGAGGGCTCAAAACTTCAATTTTTCGGTTAACAGCCGAACGTGCTAGCCTATTGCGCTACGGAGACAGTCGTGCTCCACTCTCGCCGCCGTCAGAACATTTCTTCAGAGTTGTCAGCCTAAACAAAAAAAAGCGCCGCACCACCACCGGGTGCGCTCGAATCTCCGACTTTTCGGTTAACAGCCGATCGCGCTAGCCGATTGCGCCACGGAGACAGTCGTGCTCCACTCTCACCACCATCAGAACATATCTTCAAAGCTATCAGCGCAAAGAAAAAAAGCAACACACCACTCCCGGGAAGGCTCAAACCTCCAAGTTTTCGGTTAACAGCCTCACGTGCTAGCCAATTGCGCCATGGAGACATTCGTGCTCCAATCTCACCACTGTCAAAATATATCTCCAAAACTATCAGCGCAAAGAAAAAAGAAACACACCACTCACGGGAGGGCTCGAAACTCCAACCTTTTGGTTAACAGCCGATCACGCTAGCCAAATGCGCCATGGAGACAGTCGTGCTCCACTCTCACCACCGTCAGAACATTTCTCCAAAGCTATCAGCGCAAAGAAAAAAAAAGCGACACACCGTCCCCGGGTGGTCTCAAACCTCCAACCTTTCGGTTAACAGCTAATCGCGCTAGCCAATTGCGCCACGGAGACAGTCCTGCTCCACTCTCACCACCATCAGAACATATCTTCAAAGCTATCAGCCTAAAGAAAAAAAAGCGCCGCTCCACCACCGGGTGGGCTCGAACCTCCAACTTTCGGTTAACAGCCAATCGCGCTAGCCAATTGCGCCACGGAGACAGTCGTGCTCCACTCTGCACCATCACAACATATCTTCAAAGCTATCAGCGCAAAGAAAAAAGCAACACACCACTCCCGCGAGGGCTCGGAACTCCAATTTTTCGGTTAACAGCCGAACGTGCTATCCAATTGCGCCACGGAGACAGTCGTGCTCTAATCTCACCACCGTCAGAACATTTCTCCAAAGCCAACAGCGCAAAGAAAAAGAAGCGCCGCATCACCACCGGGTGGGCTCGAAACTCCAACTTTCGGTTAACAGCCGATCGCGCTAGCCAATTGCGCCACGGAAACAGTCCTACTCCACTCTCATCACCATCAGAACATATCTTCAAAGCTATCAGCGCAAAGAAAAAAGCAACACACCACTCCCGCGAGGGCTCGAAACTCCAACCTTTTATTTAACAGCCGATCGCGCTAGCCAATTGCGCCACGGAGACAGTCGTGCTCCACTCTCACCACCTTCAGAACATATCTTCAAAGCTATCAGCGCAAAAAAAAAAGCAACACACCACTCCAGCGAGGCCTCGAAACTCCAACTTTCGGTTAACAGCCGATCGCGCTAGCCAATTTCGCCACGGAAACAGTCCTACTCCACTCTCATCACCATCAGAACATATCTTCAAAGCTATCAGCGCAAAGAAAAAAGCAACACACCACTCCCGCGAGGGCTCGAAACTCCAACCTTTTGGTTAACAGCCGATCGCGCTAGCCAATTGCGCCACGGAGACAGTCCTGCTCCACTCTCATCACCATCAGAACATATCTTCAAAGCTATCAGCCTAAAGAAAAAAAAGCGCCGCACCACCACCAGGTGGGCTCGAACCTCCAATCTTTGGGTTAACAGCCGATCGCGCTAGCCAATTGCACCACGGAGACGGTCCTGCTCCACTCTCACCATCATAGGAACATATCTTCAAAGCTTTCAGCCCGAAGAAAAAAAAAGCAACACACCATTCCCGGGAGGGCTCGGAACTCCAATTTTTCGGTTAACAGCCGAACGTGCTATCCAATTGCGCCACGGAGACAGTCGTGCTCCAATCTCACCACCGTCAGAACATTTCTCCAAAGCCAACAGCGCAAAGAAAAAGAAGCGCCGCATCACCACCGGGTGGGCTCGAACCTTCAACCTTTCGGTTAACAGCCGATCGCGCTAGCCAATTGTGCCACGGAGACAGTCGTTCTCCACTCTCACCACCATCAGAACATATCTTCAAAGCTATCAGCCCATAGAAAAAAAAGCGCCGCACCACCACCGGGTAGGCTCAAACCTCTAACCTTTCGGTTAACAGCCGATCGCGCAAGCCAATTGCGCCATGGAGACAGTCGTCACTGTGGCGTCACTCTCACCACCGTCGGAACATTTCTTCAGAGTTATCAGCCCAAAGAAAAAAAAGCGCCGCACCACCACCGGGTGGGCTCGAATCTCCAACCTTTCGGTTAACAGCCGATCGCGCTAGCCAATTGCGCCACGGAGACAGTCGTGCTCCACTCTCACCACCATCAGAACGTATCTCAAAGCTATCAGCGCAAAAAAAAGCAACACACCACTCCCGGGAAGGCTCAAACCTGCAAGTTTTCGGTTAACAGCCTAACGTGCTAGCCAATTGCGCCATGGAGACAGTCGTGCTCCAATCTCACCACCGTCAAAATATTTCTCCAAAGCTATCAGCGCAAAGAAAAAAAGGCGACACACCATCCCCGGGTGGGCTCAAACCTCCAACCTTTCGGTTAACAGCTAATCGCGCTAGCCAATTGCGCAACGGAGACAGTCGTGCTCCATTCTCACCACCGTCAGAACATTTCTCTAAAGCTATCAGCGCAAAGAAAAAAAAGCGACACACCATCCCCGGGTGGGCTCAAACTTCCAACCTTTCGGTTAACAGCTAATCGCGCTAGCCAATTGCGCCACAGAGACAGTCCTGCTCCACTCTCACCACCATCAGAACATATCTTCAAAGCTATCAGCGCAAAGAAAAAAGCGACACACCACTCCCGGGAGGGCTCAAAACTTCAATTTTTCGGTTAACAGCCGAACGTGCTAGCCAATTGCGCTACGGAGACAGTCGTGCTCCACTCTCACCGGTGTCAGAACATTTCTTCAGAGTTATCAGCCTAAACAAAAAAAAGCGCCGCACCACCACCGGGTGGGCTCGAATCTCCAACCTTTCGGTTAACAGCCGAACGCGCTAGCCAATTGCGCCACGGAGACAGTCGTGCTCCACTCACACCACCATCAGAACATATCTTCAAAGCTATCAGCGCAAAGAAAAAAAGCAACACACCACTCCCGGGAAGGCTCAAACCTCCAAGTTTTCGGTTAACAGCCTCACGTGCTAGCCAATTGCGCCATGGAGACATTCGTGCTCCAATCTCACCACTGTCAAAATATATCTCCAAAGCTATCAGCGCAAAGAAAAAAGAAACACACCACTCACGGGAGGGCTCGAAGCTCCAACCTTTTGGTTAACAGCCGATCACGCTAGCCAATTGCGCCATGGAGACAGTCGTGCTCCACTCTCACCACCGTCAGAACATTTCTCCAAAGCTATCAGCGCAAAGAAAAAAAAAGCGACACACCGTCCCCGGGTGGTCTTAAACCTCAAACCTTTCGGTTAACAGCTAATCGCGCTAGCCAATTGCGCCACGGAGACAGTCCTGCTCCACTCTCACCACCATCAGAACATATCTTCAAAGCTATCAGCCTAAAGAAAAAAAAGCGCCGCTCCACCACCGGGTGGGCTCGAACCTCCAACTTTCGGTTAACAGCCAATCGCGCTAGCCAATTGCGCCACGGAGACAGTCGTGCTCCACTCTCTCCACCATCACAACATATCTTCAAAGCTATCAGCGCAAAGAAAAAAGCAACACACCACTCCCGCGAGGGCTCGAAACTCCAACCTTTTGGTTAACAGCCGATCGCGCTAGCAAATTGCGCCACAGAGACAGTCGTGCTCCACTCTCACCACCATCAGAACTTATCTTCAAAGCTTTCAGCCCAAAGAAAAAAAGCGCCGCACCACAACCGAGTGGGCTCTAACCTCCAATTTTTCGGTTAACAGCCGAACGTGCTATCCAATTGCGCCACGGAGACAGTCGTGCTCCAATCTCACCACCGTCAGAACATTTCTCCAAAGCCAACAGCGCAAAGAAAAAGAAGCGCCGCATCACCACCGGGTGGGCTCGAACCTTCAACCTTTCGGTTAACAGCCGATCGCGCTAGCCAATTGTGCCACGGAGACAGTCGTGCTCCACTGTCACGACCATCAGAACATATCTTCAAAGCTATCAGCGCAAAGAAAAAAGAAACACACCACTCCCGGGAGGGCTCGAAACTCCAATTCTACGGTTAACAGCCGAACATGCTAGCCAATTGTGCTACGGAGACAGTCGTGCTCCACTCTCACCACCGTCAGAACATTTCTTCAGAGCTATCAGCCCATAGAAAAAAAAGCGCCGCACCACCACCGGGTAGGCTCGAACCTCTAACCTTTCGGTTAAAAGCCGATCGCGCTAGCCAAGTGCGCCATGGAGACAGTCGTCACTGTGGCGTCACTCCCACCACCGTCAGAACATTTCTTCAGAGTTATCAGCCCAAAGAAAAAAAAAGCGCCACACCACCACCGGGTGGGCTCGAATCTCCAACCTTTCGGTTAACAGCCGATCGCGCTAGCCAATTGCGCAACGGAGACAGTCGTGCTCCTCTCTCACCACCGTCAAAATATTTCTCCAAAGCTATCAGCGCAAAGAAAAAAAAGCGACACACCATCCCCGGGTGGGCTCAAACCTCCAACTTTTCGGTTAACAGCTAATCGCGCTAGCCAATTGCGCCACGGAGACAGTCGTGCTCCACTCTCACCACCATCAGAACATATCTTCAAAGCTATCAGCCTAAAGAAAAAAAAGCGCCGCTCCACCACCGGGTGGGCTCGAACCTCCAACTTTTCGGTTAACAGCTAATCGCGCTAGCCAATTGCGCCACGGAGACAGTCGTGCTCCACTCTCACCACCATCAGAACATATCTTCAAAGCTATCAGCGCAAAGAAAAAAGCGCCACGCCACCACCGGGTGGGCTCGAACCTCCAACTTTTCGGTTAACAGCCGATCGCGCGAGACAATTGCGCCATGGAGACAGTCGTGCTCCACTCTCACCACGGTCAGAACATATCTTCAAAGCTATCAGCGCAAAAAAAAAGCAACACACCACTCCCGGGAAGGCTCAAACCTGCAAGTTTTCGGTTAACAGCCTAACGTGCTAGCCAATTGCGCCATGGAGACAGTCGTGCTCCTATCTCACCACCGTCAAAATATTTCTCCAAAGCTATCAGCGCAAAGAAAAAAAAGCGACACACCATCCCCGGGTGGGCTCAAACCTCCAACCTTTCGGTTAACAGCTAATCGCGCTAGCCAATTGCGCCACAGAGACAGTCCTGCTCCACTCTCACCACCATCAGAACATAACTTCAAAGCTATCAGCGCAAAGAAAAAAGCAACACACCACTGCCGGGAGGGCTCAAAACTTCAATTTTTCGGTTAACAGCCGAACGTGCTAGCCAATTGCGCTACGGAGACAGTCGTGCTCCACTCTCACCGCCGTCAGAACATTTCTTCAGAGTTATCAGCCTAAACAAAAAAAAGCGCCGCACCACCACCGGGTGGGCTCGAATCTCCAACCTTTCGGTTAACAGCCGATCGCGCTAGCCAATTGCGCCACGGAGACAGTCGTGCTCCACTCTCACCACCATCAGAACATATCTTCAAAACTATCAGCGCAAAGAAAAAAGCAACAAACCACTCACGGGAGGGCTCGAAACTTCAGTTTTTCGGTTAACAGCCCATCGCGCTAGACAATTGCGCCACGGAGACAGTCGTGCTCCACTCTCACCACCATCAGAACATATTTTCAAAGCTATCAGCGCAAAAAAAAGCGGCACACCACTCCCGGGAGGGCTCAAAACTTCAAATTTTCGGTTAACAGCCGAACGTGCTAGCCAATTGCGCCATGGAGACAATCGTGCTCCAATCTCACCACTGTCAAAATATATCTCCAAAGCTATCAGCGCAAAGAAAAAAAAAAGCGACACACCGTCCCCGGGTAGTCTTAAACCTCAAACCTTTCGGTTAACAGCTAATCGCGCTAGCCAATTGCGCCACGGAGACAGTCCTGCTCCACTCTCACCACCATCAGAACATATCTTCAAAGCTATCAGCCTAAAGAAAAAAAAGCGCCGCTCCACCACCGGGTGGGCTCGAACCTCCAACTTTCGGTTAACAGCCAATCGCGCTAGCCAATTGCGCCACGGAGACAGTCGTGCTCCACTCTCTCCACCATCACAACATATCTTCAAAGCTATCAGCGCAAAGAAAAAAGCAACACACCACTCCCGCGAGGGCTCGAAACTCCAACCTTTTGGTTAACAGCCGATCGCGCTAGCAAATTGCGCCACAGAGACAGTCGTGCTCCACTCTCACCACCATCAGAACTTATCTTCAAAGCTTTCAGCCCAAAGAAAAAAAGCGCCGCACCACAACCGAGTGGGCTCTAACCTCCAATTTTTCGGTTAACAGCCGAACGTGCTATCCAATTGCGCCACGGAGACAGTCGTGCTCCAATCTCACCACCGTCAGAACATTTCTCCAAAGCCAACAGCGCAAAGAAAAAGAAGCGCCGCATCACCACCGGGTGGGCTCGAACCTTCAACCTTTCGGTTAACAGCCGATCGCGCTAGCCAATTGTGCCACGGAGACAGTCGTGCTCCACTGTCACGACCATCAGAACATATCTTCAAAGCTATCAGCGCAAAGAAAAAAGAAACACACCACTCCCGGGAGGGCTCGAAACTCCAATTCTACGGTTAACAGCCGAACATGCTAGCCAATTGTGCTACGGAGACAGTCGTGCTCCACTCTCACCACCGTCAGAACATTTCTTCAGAGCTATCAGCCCATAGAAAAAAAAGCGCCGCACCACCACCGGGTAGGCTCGAACCTCTAACCTTTCGGTTAAAAGCCGATCGCGCTAGCCAATTGCGCCATGGAGACAGTCGTCACTGTGGCGTCACTCCCACCACCGTCAGAACATTTCTTCAGAGTTATCAGCCCAAAGAAAAAAAAAGCGCCACACCACCACCGGGTGGGCTCGAATCCTCAACCTTTCGGTTAACAGCCGATCGCGCTAGCCAATTGCGCAACGGAGACAGTCGTGCTCCTCTCTCACCACCGTCAAAATATTTCTCCAAAGCTATCAGCGCAAAGAAAAAAAAGCGACACACCATCCCCGGGTGGGCTCAAACCTCCAACTTTTCGGTTAACAGCTAATCGCGCTAGCCAATTGCGCCACGGAGACAGTCGTGCTCCACTCTCACCACCATCAGAACATATCTTCAAAGCTATCAGCCTAAAGAAAAAAAAGCGCCGCTCCACCACCGGGTGGGCTCGAACCTCCAACTTTTCGGTTAACAGCTAATCGCGCTAGCCAATTGCGCCACGGAGACAGTCGTGCTCCACTCTCACCACCATCAGAACATATCTTCAAAGCTATCAGCGCAAAGAAAAAAGCGCCACGCCACCACCGGGTGGGCTCGAACCTCCAACTTTTCGGTTAACAGCCGATCGCGCGAGACAATTGCGCCATGGAGACAGTCGTGCTCCACTCTCACCACGGTCAGAACATATCTTCAAAGCTATCAGCGCAAAAAAAAAGCAACACACCACTCCCGGGAAGGCTCAAACCTGCAAGTTTTCGGTTAACAGCCTAACGTGCTAGCCAATTGCGCCATGGAGACAGTCGTGCTCCTATCTCACCACCGTCAAAATATTTCTCCAAAGCTATCAGCGCAAAGAAAAAAAAGCGACACACCATCCCCGGGTGGGCTCAAACCTCCAACCTTTCGGTTAACAGCTAATCGCGCTAGCCAATTGCGCCACAGAGACAGTCCTGCTCCACTCTCACCACCATCAGAACATAACTTCAAAGCTATCAGCGCAAAGAAAAAAGCAACACACCACTGCCGGGAGGGCTCAAAACTTCAATTTTTTGGTTAACAGCCGAACGTGCTAGCCAATTGCGCTACGGAGACAGTCGTGCTCCACTCTCACCGCCGTCAGAACATTTCTTCAGAGTTATCAGCCTAAACAAAAAAAAGCGCCGCACCACCACCGGGTGGGCTCGAATCTCCAACCTTTCGGTTAACAGCCGATCGCGCTAGCCAATTGCGCCACGGAGACAGTCGTGCTCCACTCTCACCACCATCAGAACATATCTTCAAAACTATCAGCGCAAAGAAAAAAGCAACAAACCACTCACGGGAGGGCTCGAAACTTCAGTTTTTCGGTTAACAGCCCATCGCGCTAGACAATTGCGCCACGGAGACAGTCGTGCTCCACTCTCACCACCTTCAGAACATATTTTCAAAGCTATCAGCGCAAAAAAAAGCGGCACACCACTCCCGGGAGGGCTCAAAACTTCAAATTTTCGGTTAACAGCCGAACGTGCTAGCCAATTGCGCCATGGAGACAATCGTGCTCCAATCTCACCACTGTCAAAATATATCTCCAAAGCTATCAGCGCAAAGAAAAAAAAAGCGACACACCGTCCCCGGGTAGTCTCGAACCTCCAACCTTTCGGTTAACAGCTAATCGCGCTAGCCAATTGCGCCACGGAGACAGTCCTGCTCCACTCTCACCACCATCAGAACATATCTTCAAAGCTATCAGCCTAAAGAAAAAAAAGCGCCGGCCCACCACCGGGTGGGCTCGAACCTCCAACTTTCGGTTAACAGCCAATCGCGCTAGCCAATTGCGCCACGGAGACAGCCGTGCTCCACTCTCTCCACCATCACAACATATCTTCAAAGCTATCAGCGCAAAGAAAAAAACAACACACCACTCCCGCGAGGGCTCGAAACTCCAACCTTTTGGTTAACAGCCGATCGCGCTAGCCAATTGCGCCACGGAGACAGTCCTGCTCCACTCTCACCACCATCAGAACATATCTTCAAAGCTATCAGCGTAAAGAAAAAAAAGCGCCGCTCCACCACCGGGTGGGCTCGAACCTCCAACTTTCGGTTAACAGCCAATCGCGCTAGCCAATTGCGCCACGGAGACAGTCGTGCTCCACTCTCTCCACCATCACAACATATCTTCAAAGCTATCAGCGCAAAGAAAAAAGCAACACACCACTCCCGCGAGGGCTCGAAACTCCAACCTTTTGGTTAACAGCCGATCGCGCTAGCCAATTGCGCCACGGAGACAGTCCTGCTCCACTCTCATCACCATCAGAACATATCTTCAAAGCTATCAGCCTAAAGAAAAAAAAAGCGCCGCACCACCACCAGGTAGGCTCGAACCTCCAATCTTTCGGTTAACAGCCGATCGCGCTAGCAAATTGCGCCACAGAGACAGTCGTGCTCCACTCTCACCACCATCAGAACATATCTTCAAAGCTATCAGCGCAAAAAAAAAGCGACACACCACTCCCGGGAGGGCTCGAAACTTCAATTTTTTGGTTAACAGCCGAACGTGCTAGCCAATTGTGCCACGGAGACAGTCGTGCTTCTATCTCACCACCGTCAGAACATTTCTCCAAAGCTATCAGCGCAAAGAAAAAAAGCGCCGCGCCACCACCGGTTGGGCTCGAACCTCCAACTTTTCGGTTAACAGCCGATCGTGCTAGACAATTGCGCCACGGAGACAGTCGTGCGCAACTCTCACCACCATCAGAAAATATCTTCAAAACTATCAGCGCAAAGAAAAAAGCAACAAACCACTCACGGGAGGGCTCGAAACTTCAGTTTTTCGGTTAACAGCCGAACGTGCTAGCCAATTGCGCCACGGAGACAGTCGTGCTCCAATCTCACCATCGTCAGAACATTTTTCCAAACCTATCCGCGCAAAGAAAAAATAGCACCGCGTCACCACCGGGTGGGCTCGAGCCTCAAACTTTTCGGTTAACAGCCCATCGCGCTAGACAATTGCGCCACGGAGACAGTCGTGCTCCACTCTCACCACCATCAGAACATATTTTCAAAGCTATCAGCGCAAAAAAAAGCGGCACACCACTCCCGGGAGGGCTCAAAACTTCAAATTTTCGGTTAACAGCCGAACGTGCTAGCCAATTGCGCCATGGAGACAATCGTGCTCCAATCTCACCACTGTCAAAATATATCTCCAAAGCTATCAGCGCAAAGAAAAAAAAAAGCGACACACCGTCCCCGGGTAGTCTCAAACCTCCAACCTTTCGGTTAACAGCTAATCGCGCTAGCCAATTGCGCCACGGAGACAGTCCTGCTCCACTCTCACCACCATCAGAACATATCTTCAAAGCTATCAGCCTAAAGAAAAAAAAGCGCCGGCCCACCACCGGGTGGGCTCGAACCTCCAACTTTCGGTTAACAGCCAATCGCGCTAGCCAATTGCGCCACGGAGAGAGCCGTGCTCCACTCTCTCCACCATCACAACATATCTTCAAAGCTATCAGCGCAAAGAAAAAAACAACACACCACTCCCGCGAGGGCTCGAAACTCCAACCTTTTGGTTAACAGCCGATCGCGCTAGCCAATTGCGCCACGGAGACAGTCCTGCTCCACTCTTATCACCATCAGAACATATCTTCAAAGCTATCAGCCTAAAGAAAAAAAAGCGCCGCACCACCACCAGGTAGGCTCGAACCTCCAATCTTTCGGTTAACAGCCGATCGCGCTAGCAAATTGCGCCACAGAGACAGTCGTGCTCCACTCTCACCACCATCAGAACATATCTTCAAAGCTATCAGCGCAAAGAAAAAGCGACACACCACTCCCGGGAGGGCTCGAAACTTCAATTTTTTGATTAACAGCCGAATGTGCTTGCCAATTGCGCCACGGAGACAGTCGTGCTCCTCTCTCACCACCGTCAGAACATTTCTTCAGAGCTATCAGCCCAAAGAAAAAAAAAGCGCCGCATCACCACAGGGTGGGCTCGAAACTCCGACGTTTCGGTTAACAGCCGATCGCGCTAGCCGATTGCGCCACGGAGACAGTCGTGCTCCACTCTCACCACCATCAGAACATATCTTCAAAGGTATCAGCGCAAAGAAAAGAGCAACGCACCACTCCCGGGATGGCTCGAAACTCCAACCTTTCGGTTAAAAGCCGATCACGCTACCAATTGCACCACGGAGACAGTCCTGCTCCACTCTCAAAACCATCAGAACATATCTTCAAAGCTATCAGCGCAAAACAAAAAGCAACGCACCACTCCCGGGAGGGCTCGAAACTCCAACCTTTTGGTTAACAGCCGATCGCGCTAGCCAATTGCACCACGGAGACAGTCCTGCTCTACTCTCACCACCATCAGAACATACCTTCAAAGCTATCAGCGCGAAGAAAAAAGCAACACCACTCCCGGGAGATCTCGAAACTCCAATTTTTTGATTAACAGCCGAACGTGCTAGCCAATTTCGCCAGGGAGACAGCCGTGCTCCTCTCTCACCATCGTCAGAACATTTCTTCAGAGCTATCAGCCCAAAGAAAAAAAAGCGCCGCACCACCACGGGGTGGGCTCGAAACTCCAACCTTTCGGTTAACAGCCGGTCGCGTCAGCCAATTGCGCCACGGAGACGGTCGTGCTCTACTCTCACCACCATCAGAACATATCTTCAAAGCTATCAGCCTAAAGAAAAAAAAGCGCCGCACCACCAACGGGTGGGCTCGAACCTCCAACTTTTTGGTTAACAGCCGATCGCGCTAGCACATTGCGCCATGGAGACAGTCGTGCTCCACACTCACCACCATCAGAACATATCTTAAAGCTATCAGCGCAAAGAAAATAAAGCGCCGCACCACTCCCGGGAGGGCTCGAAACTCCAACCTTTCGGTTAACAGCCGATCACGCTAGCCAATTGCGCCACGGAGACAGTACTGCTCCACTCTCACCACCATCAGAACATATCTTCAAAGCTATCAGCCCAAAGAAAAAAAAGCGCCGCAGCACCACCGGGTGGGCTCTAACCTCCAACCTTTCGGTTAACAGCCGATCGCGCTAGCCATTTGCGTCACGGAGACAGTCGTGCTCCACTCTCACCACCATCAGAACATATCTTCAAACCTATCAGCGATAAGATAAAAGCAACACACCACTCCCGGGAGGGCTCGAAACTCGAACCTTTCGGTTAACAGCCGATCGCGCTAGCCAATTGCGCCACGGAGACAGTCCTGCTCCACTCTCACCACCATCAGAACATATCTTCAAAGCTATCAGCCCAAAGAAAAAAAAGCGCCGTACCACCATCGGGTGGGCTCGAACCTCCAACCTTTCGGTTAACAGCCGATCTCGCTAGCCAATTGCGCCACATAGACAGTCGTGCTCCACACTCACCACCATCAGAACATATCTTCAAAGCTATCAGCGCAAAGAAAAAAGCAACACACCACTCACAGGAGGGCTCGAAACTCCAACCTTTCGGTTAACAGCCGATTCAGCTAGTCAATTGCGCCACGGAGACAATCTTGCTCCACTCTCACCACCATCAGAACTTATCTTCAAAGCTTTCAGCCCAAAGAAAAAAAAGCGCCGCACCACAACCGGGTGGGCTCTAACCTCCATCCTTTCGGTTAATAGCCGATCGCGCCAGCCATTTGCGTCACGGAGACAGTCGTGCTCCACTCTCACCACCATCAGAACATTTCTTCAGAGCTATCAGCCCAAAGAAAAAAAAAGCGCCGCACCACCACCGGGTGGGCTCGAAAACCTCCAACCTTTCAGTTAACAGCCGATCGCGCTAGCCAATTGCGCCATGGAGACAGTCGTGCTCCACTTTCAACACCATCAGAACATATCTTCAAAGCTATCAGCGCAAAGAAAAGACGCACCCCACCACTCCCGGTAGGGCTGGAGACTCCAACCTTTCGGTTACAGCCGATCGCGCTGGCCAATTGCGCCGCGGAGCCAGTCCTGCTCCACTCTCACCACCATCAGAACATATCTTCAAAGCTATCAGCCCAAAAAAAAAGCGCCACACCACCACCGGGTGGGCTCGAAACTCCAACATTTCGTTTAACAGCCGATCGCGCTAGCCAATTGCGCCACGGAGACAGTCCTGCTCCACTCTCACCACCATCAGAACATATCTTCAAAGCTATCAGCCCAAAGAAAAAAAAGCACCGCACCACCACCGGGTGGGCTCGAACCTCCTACCTTTCGGTTAACAGCCGATCGCGCTAGCCGATTACGCCACGGAGACAGTCGTGCTCCACTCTCACCACCATCAGAACATATCTTCAAAGGTATCAGCGCAAAAAAAAACTACGCACCACTCCCGGGAGGGCTCGAAACTCCAACCTTTTGGTTAAAAGCCGATCACGCTAGCCAATTGCGCCACGGAGACAGTCTTGCTCCACTCTCATCACCATCAGAACATATCTTCAAAGCTATCAGCGCAAAGAAAAAAGCAACACACCACTCCCGGGAGGGCTCGAAACTCCAACCTTTCGGTAAACAGCCGATCACGCTAGCCAATTGCGCCACGGAAACAGTCCTGCTCTACTCTCACCACCATCAGAACATATCTTCAAAGCTATCAGCGCAAGGAAAAAAGCAACACAGCACTCACAGGAGGGCTCGAAACTCCAACCTTTCGGTTAACAGCCGATTCAGCTAGTCAATTGCGTCAAAGAGACAGTCTTGCTCCACTCTAACCACCATCAGAACATATCTTCAAAGTTATCAGCCCAAAGAAAAAAAAAAGCACCGCACCACCACCAGGTGGGCTCGAACCTCCAACCTTTCGGTTAACAGCCGGTCGCGCTAGCCAATTGCGCCACGAAGATAGTCGTGCTCCACTCTCACCACCATCAGAACATATCTTCAAAGCTATCAGCGCAAAGAAAAAAGCAACACACCACTCCCCGGAGGGCTCGAACTTCCAACTTTTCGGTTACCAGCCGATCGCGCTAGCCAATTGCGCCATGGAGACAGTCCTTCTCCACTCTCACCACCATCAGAACTTATCTTCAAAGCTATCAGCCCAAAGAAAAAAAAGCGCTGCACAACCACCGGGTGGGCTCTAACCTCCAACCTTTCGGTCAACAGCCGATCGCGCTAGCCAATTGCGCCACGGAGACAGTTGTGCTCCACTTTCAACACCATCAGAACGTATCTTCAAAGCTATCAGCGCGAAGAAAAAAGCAACACCACTCCCGGGAGATCTCGAAACTCCAATTTTTTGATTAACAGCCGAACGTGCTAGCCAATTTCGCCAGGGAGACAGCCGTGCTCCTCTCTCACCATCGTCAGAACATTTCTTCAGAGCTATCAGCCCAAAGAAAAAAAAGCGCCGCACCACCACGGGGTGGGCTCGAAACTCCAACCTTTCGGTTAACAGCCGGTCGCGTCAGCCAATTGCGCCACGGAGACAGTCGTGCTCCACTCTCACCACCATCAGAACATATCTTCAAAGGTATCAGCGCAAAGAAAAGAGCAACGCACCACTCCCGGGAGGGCTCGAAACTCCAACCTTTCGGTTAAAAGCCGATCACGCTACCAATTGCACCACGGAGACAGTCCTGCTCCACTCTCAAAACCATCAGAACATATCTTCAAAGCTATCAGCGCAAAACAAAAAGCAACGCACCACTCCCGGGAGGGCTCGAAACTCCAACCTTTTGGTTAACAGCCGATCGCGCTAGCCAATTGCACCACGGAGACAGTCCTGCTCTACTCTCACCACCATCAGAACATATCTTCAAAGCTATCAGCGCGAAGAAAAAAGCAACACCACTCCCGGGAGATCTCGAAACTCCAATTTTTTGATTAACAGCCGAACGTGCAAGCCAATTTCGCCAGGGAGACAGTCGTGCTACTCTCTCACCATCGTCAGAACATTTCTTCAGAGCTATCAGCCCAAAGAAAAAAAAGCGCCGCACCACCACGGGGTGGGCTCGAAACTCCAACCTTTCGGTTAACAGCCGGTCGCGTCAGCCAATTGCGCCAGGAAACAGTCGTGCTCTACTCTCACCACCATCACAACATATCTTCAAAGCTATCAGCCTAAAGAAAAAAAGCGCCGCACCACCAACGGGTGGGCTCGAACCTCCAACTTTTCGGTTAACAGCCGATCGCGCTAGCCCATTGCGCCATGGAGAAAGTCGTGCTCCACACTCACCACCATCAGAACATATCTTAAAGCTATCAGCGCAAAGAAAATAAAGCGCCGCACCACTCCCGGGAGGGCTCGAAACTCCAACCTTTCGGTTAACAGCCGATCGCGCTAGCCAATTGCGCCACGGAGACAGTCCTGCTCCACTCTCACCACCATCAGAACATATCTTCAAAGCTATCAGCCCAAAGTAAAAAAAGCGCCGCACCACCATCGGGTGGGCTCGAACCTCCAACCTTTCGGTTAACAGCCGATCTCGCTAGCCAATTGCGCCACATAGACAGTCGTGCTCCACACTCACCACCATCAGAACATATCTTCAAAGCTATCAGCGCAAAGAAAAAAGCAACACACCACTCACAGGAGGGCTCGAAACTCCAACCTTTCGGTTAACAGCCGATTCAGCTAGTCAATTGCGCCAAGGAGACAGTCTTGCTCCACTCTAACCACCATCAGAACATATCTTCAAAGCTATCAGCGCAAAGAAAAGACGCACCCCACCACTCCCGGTAGGGCTCGAAACTCCAACCTTTCGGTTAACAGCCGATCGCGCTGGCCAGGTGCGCCACGGAGACAGTCCTGCTCCACTCTCACCACCATCAGAACATATCTTCAAAGCTATCAGCCCAAAAAAAAAGCGCCGCACCACCACCGGGTGGGCTCGAAACTCCAACATTTCGGTTAACAGCCGATCGCGCTAGCCAATTGCGCCACGGAGACAGTCCTGCTCCACTCTCACCACCATCAGAACATATCTTCAAAGCTATCAGCCCAAAGAAAAAAAAAGCACCGCACCACCACCGGGTGGGCTCGAACCTCCTACCTTTCGGTTAACAGCCGATCGCGCTAGCCGATTGCGCCACGGAGACAGTCGTGCTCCACTCTCACCACCATCAGAACATATCTTCAAAGGTATCAGCGCAAAAAAAAAACTACGCACCACTCCCGGGAGGGCTCGAAACTCCAACCTTTCGGTAAACAGCCGATCACGCTAGCCAATTGCGCCACGGAAACAGTCCTGCTCTACTCTCACCACCATCAGAACATATCTTCAAAGCTATCAGCGCAAGGAAAAAAGCAACACAGCACTCACAGGAGGGCTCGAAACTCCAACGTTTCGGTTCACAGCCGATTCAGCTAGTCAATTGCGCCAAAGAGACAGTCATGCTCCACTCTAACCACCATCAGAACATATCTTCAAAGTTATCAGCCCAAAGAAAAAAAAAGCACCGCACCACCACCAGGTGGGCTCGAACCTCCAACCTTTCGGTTAACAGCCGATCGCGCTAGCCAATTGCGCCATGAAGATAGTCGTGCTCCACTCTCACCACCATCAGAACATATCTTCAAAGCTATCAGCGCAAAGAAAAAAGCAACACACCACTCCCGGGAGGGCTCGAACTTCCAACTTTTCGGTTACCAGCCGATCGCGCTAGCCAATTGCGCCATGGAGACAGTCCTGCTCCACTCTCACCACCATCAGAACTTATCTTCAAAGCTATCAGCCCAAAGAAAAAAAAGCGCTGCACAACCACCGGGTGGGCTCTAACCTCCAACCTTTCGGTCAACAGCCGATCGCGCTAGCCAATTGCGCCACGGAGACAGCTGTGCTCCACTTTCAACACCATCAGAACGTATCTTCAAAGCTAACAGCGCAAAGAAAAAAGCAACACACCACTCCCGGTAGGGCTCGAAACTCCAACCTTTCGGTTAACAGCCGATCGCGCTGGCCAATTGCGCCACGGAGACAGTCCTGCTGCACTCTCACCACCATCAGAACATACCTTCAAAGCCATCAGCCCAAAGAAAAAAAGTGCCGCACCACCACCGGGTGGGCTCGAAACTCCAACGCTTTGGTTAACAGCCGGTCGCCCCAGCCAATTGCGCCACGGAGACAGTCGTGCTGTACTCTCACCACCATCAGAACATATCTTGAAACCTATCAGCGCAAAGATAAAATCAACACACCACTCCCGGGAGGGCTCGAAACTCCAACCTTTCCGTTAACAGCCGATCGCGCTAGCGAATTGCGCCACAGAGACAGTCCTGCTCCACTCTCACCAGCATCAGAACATATCTTCAAAGCTATTAGCCCAAAGAAAAAAAAGCGCCGCGCCACCACCGGGTGGGCTCGAAACTCCAACCTTTCGGTTAACAGCCAATCACGCTAGCCAATTGCGCCACGGAAACAGTCCTGCTCTACTCCCACCACCATCAGAACATATCTTCAAAGCTATCAGCCCAAAGAAAAAAAAAGCGCCGCACCACCATCGGGTGGGCTCGAACCTCCAACCTTTCGGTTAACAGCCGATCGCGCTAGCCAATTGCGCCACATAGACAGTCGTGCTCCGCACTCACCAACATCAGAACATATCTTGAAAGCTATCAGCGCAAAGAAAAAAGCAACACACCACTTATAGGAGGGCTCGAAACTCCAACCTTTCGGTTAACAGCCGATTCAGCTAGTCAATTGCGCCAAAGAGACAGTGTTGCTCCACTCTAACCACCATCAGAACATATCTTCAAAGTTATCAGCCCAAAGAAAAAAAAGCACCGCACCACCACCAGGTGGGCTCGAACCTCCAACCTTTCGGTTAACAGCCGATCGCGCTAGCCAATTGCGCCACGAAGATAGTCGTGCTCCACTCTCACCACCATCAGAACATATCTTCAAAGCTATCAGCGCAAAGAAAAAAGCAACACACCACTCCCGGGAGGGCTCGAACCTCCAACTTTTCGGTTACCAGCCGATCGCGCTAGCCAATTGCGCCATGGAGACAGTCCTGCTCCACTCTCACCACCATCAGAACTTATCTTCAAAGCTATCAGCCCAAAGAAATAAAAGCGCCGCACAACCATCGGGTGGGCTCTAACCTCCAACCTTTCGGTCAACAGCCGATCGCGCTAGCCAATTGCGCCACGGAGACAGTCGTGCTCCACTTTCAACACCATCAGAACGTATCTTCAAAGCTATCATTGCAAAGAAAAAAGCAACACACCACTCCTGGTAGGGCTCGAAACTCCAACCTTTCGGTTAACAGCCGATCGCGCTGGCCAATTGCGCCACGGAGACAGTCTTGCTGCACTCTCACCACCATCAGAACATATCTTCAAAGCCATCAGCCCAAGGAAAAAAAAAGCGCCGCATCACCACCAGGTGGGCTCGAAACTCCAACGCTTCGGTTAATAGCCGGTCGCCCCAGCCAATTGCGCCACGGAGACAGTCGTGCTGTACTCTCACCACCATCAGAACATATCTTCAAACCTATCAGCGCAAAGATAAAAGCAACACACCACTCCCGGGAGGGCTCGAAACTCCAACCTTTCGGTTAACAGCCGATCGCGCTAGCGAATTGCGCCACAGAGACAGTCCTGCTCCACTCTCACCACCATCAGAACGTATCTTCAAAGCTATTAGCCCAAAGAAAAAAAAGCGCCGCGCCACCACAGGGTGGGCTCGAAACTCCAACCTTTCAGTTAACAGCCAATCACGCTAGCCAATTGCGCCACGGAAACAGTCCTGCTCTACTCTCACCACCATCAGAACATATCTTCAAAGCTATCAGCCTAAAGAAAAAAAAAGCGCCGCACCACCATCGGGTGGGCTCGAACCTCCAACCTTTCGGTTAACAGCCGATCGCGCTAGCCAATTGCGCCACATAGACAGTCGTGCTCCACACTCACCAACATCAGAACATATCTTCAAAGCTATCAGCGCAAAGAAAAAAGCAACACACCACTTATAGGAGGGCTCGAAACTCCAACCTTTCGGTTAACAGCCGATTCAGCTAGTCAATTGCGCCAAGGAGACAGTCTTGCTCCACTCTAACCACCATCAGAACATATCTTCAAAGTTATCAGCCCAAAGAAAAAAAAGCGCCGCACCACCACCACCAGGTGGGCTCGAACCTCCAACCTTTCGGTTAACAGCCAATCGCGTAAGCCAATTGCGCCACGAAGATAGTCGTGCTCCACTCTCACCACCATCAGAACATATCTTCAAAGCTATCAGCGCAAAGAAAAAAGCAACACACCACTCCCGGGAGGGCTCAAACCTCAACCTTTTCGGTTAACAGCCGATCGCGCTAGCCAATTGCGCCACGGAGACAGTCCTGCTCCACTCTCACTACCATCAGAACTTATCTTCAAAGCTATCAGCCCAAAGAAAAAAAAGCGCCGCAACACCACCGGGTGGGCTCTAACCTCCAACCTTTCGGTTAACAGCCGATCGCGCTAGCCGATTGCGCCATGGAGACAGTCGTCACCGTGGCGTCACTCTCACCACCGTCAGAACATTTCTTCAGAGTTATCAGCCCAAAGAGAAAAAAAACCCCGCACCACCACCGGGTGGGCTCGAATCTCCAACCTTTCGGTTAACAGCCAATCGCGCTAGCCAATTGCGCCACGGAGACAGTCGTGCTCCACTCTCAACACCATCAGAACTTATCTTCAAAGCTATCAGCGCAAAGAAAAAAAGCGACACACCATCCCCGGGTGGGCTCAAACCTCCAACCTTTCGGTTAACAGCTAATCGCGCTAGCCAATTGCGCCACGGAGACAGTCCTGCTCCACTCTCACCACCATCAGAACATATCTTCAAAGCTATTAGCCCAAAGAAAAAAAAGCGCCGCGCCACCACAGGGTGGGCTCGAAACTCCAACCTTTCGGTTAACAGCCAATCACGCTAGCCAATTGCGCCACGGAAACAGTCCTGCTCTACTCTCACCACCATCAGAACATATCTTCAAAGCTATCAGCCTAAAGAAAAAAAAAGCGCCGCACCACCATCGGGTGGGCTCGAACCTCCAACCTTTCGGTTAACAGCCGATCGCGCTAGCCAATTGCGCCACATAGACAGTCGTGCTCCACTCTCACCACCATCAGAACATATCTTCAAAGCTATCAGCCCAAAAAAAAAGCGCCGCACCACCACCGGGTGGGCTCGAAACTCCAACATTTCGGTTAACAGTCGATCGCGCTAGCCAATTGCGCCACGGAGACAGTCCTGCTCCACTCTCACCACCATCAGAACATATCTTCAAAGCTATCAGCCCAAAGAAAAAAAAGCACCGCACCACCACCGGGTGGGCTCGAACCTCCTACCTTTCGGTTAACAGCCGATCGCGCTAGCCGATTGCGCCACGGAGACACTCGTGCTCCACTCTCACCACTATCAGAACATATCTTCAAAGGTATCAGCGCAAAAAAAAAAACTACGCACCACTCCCGGGAGGGCTCGAAACTCCAACCTTTCGGTAAACAGCCGATCGCGCTAGCCAATTGCGCCACGGAGACAGTTGTGCTCCACTTTCAACACCATCAGAACGTATCTTCAAAGCTATCAGCGCGAAGAAAAAAGCAACACCACTCCCGGGAGATCTCGAAACTCCAATTTTTTGATTAACAGCCGAACGTGCTAGCCAATTTCGCCAGGGAGACAGCCGTGCTCCTCTCTCACCATCGTCAGAACATTTCTTCAGAGCTATCAGCCCAAAGAAAAAAAAGCGCCGCACCACCACGGGGTGGGCTCGAAACTCCAACCTTTCGGTTAACAGCCGGTCGCGTCAGCCAATTGCGCCACGGAGACAGTCGTGCTCCACTCTCACCACCATCAGAACATATCTTCAAAGGTATCAGCGCAAAGAAAAGAGCAACGCACCACTCCCGGGAGGGCTCGAAACTCCAACCTTTCGGTTAAAAGCCGATCACGCTACCAATTGCACCACGGAGACAGTCCTGCTCCACTCTCAAAACCATCAGAACATATCTTCAAAGCTATCAGCGCAAAACAAAAAGCAACGCACCACTCCCGGGAGGGCTCGAAACTCCAACCTTTTGGTTAACAGCCGATCGCGCTAGCCAATTGCACCACGGAGACAGTCCTGCTCTACTCTCACCACCATCAGAACATATCTTCAAAGCTATCAGCGCGAAGAAAAAAGCAACACCACTCCCGGGAGATCTCGAAACTCCAATTTTTTGATTAACAGCCGAACGTGCAAGCCAATTTCGCCAGGGAGACAGTCGTGCTACTCTCTCACCATCGTCAGAACATTTCTTCAGAGCTATCAGCCCAAAGAAAAAAAAGCGCCGCACCACCACGGGGTGGGCTCGAAACTCCAACCTTTCGGTTAACAGCCGGTCGCGTCAGCCAATTGCGCCAGGAAACAGTCGTGCTCTACTCTCACCACCATCACAACATATCTTCAAAGCTATCAGCCTAAAGAAAAAAAAGCGCCGCACCACCAACGGGTGGGCTCGAACCTCCAACTTTTCGGTTAACAGCCGATCGCGCTAGCCCATTGCGCCATGGAGAAAGTCGTGCTCCACACTCACCACCATCAGAACATATCTTAAAGCTATCAGCGCAAAGAAAATAAAGCGCCGCACCACTCCCGGGAGGGCTCGAAACTCCAACCTTTCGGTTAACAGCCGATCGCGCTAGCCAATTGCGCCACGGAGACAGTCCTGCTCCACTCTCACCACCATCAGAACATATCTTCAAAGCTATCAGCCCAAAGTAAAAAAAGCGCCGCACCACCATCGGGTGGGCTCGAACCTCCAACCTTTCGGTTAACAGCCGATCTCGCTAGCCAATTGCGCCACATAGACAGTCGTGCTCCACACTCACCACCATCAGAACATATCTTCAAAGCTATCAGCGCAAAGAAAAAAGCAACACACCACTCACAGGAGGGCTCGAAACTCCAACCTTTCGGTTAACAGCCGATTCAGCTAGTCAATTGCGCCAAGGAGACAGTCTTGCTCCACTCTAACCACCATCAGAACATATCTTCAAAGCTATCAGCGCAAAGAAAAGACGCACCCCACCACTCCCGGTAGGGCTCGAAACTCCAACCTTTCGGTTAACAGCCGATCGCGCTGGCCAGGTGCGCCACGGAGACAGTCCTGCTCCACTCTCACCACCATCAGAACATATCTTCAAAGCTATCAGCCCAAAAAAAAAGCGCCGCACCACCACCGGGTGGGCTCGAAACTCCAACATTTCGGTTAACAGCCGATCGCGCTAGCCAATTGCGCCACGGAGACAGTCCTGCTCCACTCTCACCACCATCAGAACATATCTTCAAAGCTATCAGCCCAAAGAAAAAAAAAGCACCGCACCACCACCGGGTGGGCTCGAACCTCCTACCTTTCGGTTAACAGCCGATCGCGCTAGCCGATTGCGCCACGGAGACAGTCGTGCTCCACTCTCACCACCATCAGAACATATCTTCAAAGGTATCAGCGCAAAAAAAAAAACTACGCACCACTCCCGGGAGGGCTCGAAACTCCAACCTTTCGGTAAACAGCCGATCACGCTAGCCAATTGCGCCACGGAAACAGTCCTGCTCTACTCTCACCACCATCAGAACATATCTTCAAAGCTATCAGCGCAAGGAAAAAAGCAACACAGCACTCACAGGAGGGCTCGAAACTCCAACGTTTCGGTTCACAGCCGATTCAGCTAGTCAATTGCGCCAAAGAGACAGTCTTGCTCCACTCTAACCACCATCAGAACATATCTTCAAAGTTATCAGCCCAAAGAAAAAAAAAGCACCGCACCACCACCAGGTGGGCTCGAACCTCCAACCTTTAGGTTAACAGCCGATCGCGCTAGCCAATTGCGCCACGAAGATAGTCGTGCTCCACTCTCACCACCATCAGAACATATCTTCAAAGCTATCAGCGCAAAGAAAAAAGCAACACACCACTCCCGGGAGGGCTCGAACTTCCAACTTTTCGGTTACCAGCCGATCGCGCTAGCCAATTGCGCCATGGAGACAGTCCTGCTCCACTCTCACCACCATCAGAACTTATCTTCAAAGCTATCAGCCCAAAGAAAAAAAAGCGCTGCACAACCACCGGGTGGGCTCTAACCTCCAACCTTTCGGTCAACAGCCGATCGCGCTAGCCAATTGCGCCACGGAGACAGCTGTGCTCCACTTTCAACACCATCAGAACGTATCTTCAAAGCTAACAGCGCAAAGAAAAAAGCAACACACCACTCCCGGTAGGGCTCGAAACTCCAACCTTTCGGTTAACAGCCGATCGCGCTGGCCAATTGCGCCACGGAGACAGTCCTGCTGCACTCTCACCACCATCAGAACATACCTTCAAAGCCATCAGCCCAAAGAAAAAAAGTGCCGCACCACCACCGGGTGGGCTCGAAACTCCAACGCTTTGGTTAACAGCCGGTCGCCCCAGCCAATTGCGCCACGGAGACAGTCGTGCTGTACTCTCACCACCATCAGAACATATCTTGAAACCTATCAGCGCAAAGATAAAATCAACACACCACTCCCGGGAGGGCTCGAAACTCCAACCTTTCCGTTAACAGCCGATCGCGCTAGCGAATTGCGCCACAGAGACAGTCCTGCTCCACTCTCACCAGCATCAGAACATATCTTCAAAGCTATTAGCCCAAAGAAAAAAAAGCGCCGCGCCACCACCGGGTGGGCTCGAAACTCCAACCTTTCGGTTAACAGCCAATCACGCTAGCCAATTGCGCCACGGAAACAGTCCTGCTCTACTCCCACCACCATCAGAACATATCTTCAAAGCTATCAGCCCAAAGAAAAAAAAAGCGCCGCACCACCATCGGGTGGGCTCGAACCTCCAACCTTTCGGTTAACAGCCGATCGCGCTAGCCAATTGCGCCACATAGACAGTCGTGCTCCGCACTCACCAACATCAGAACATATCTTGAAAGCTATCAGCGCAAAGAAAAAAGCAACACACCACTTATAGGAGGGCTCGAAACTCCAACCTTTCGGTTAACAGCCGATTCAGCTAGTCAATTGCGCCAAAGAGACAGTGTTGCTCCACTCTAACCACCATCAGAACATATCTTCAAAGTTATCAGCCCAAAGAAAAAAAAGCACCGCACCACCACCAGGTGGGCTCGAACCTCCAACCTTTCGGTTAACAGCCGATCGCGCTAGCCAATTGCGCCACGAAGATAGTCGTGCTCCACTCTCACCACCATCAGAACATATCTTCAAAGCTATCAGCGCAAAGAAAAAAGCAACACACCACTCCCGGGAGGGCTCGAACCTCCAACTTTTCGGTTACCAGCCGATCGCGCTAGCCAATTGCGCCATGGAGACAGTCCTGCTCCACTCTCACCACCATCAGAACTTATCTTCAAAGCTATCAGCCCAAAGAAATAAAAGCGCCGCACAACCATCGGGTGGGCTCTAACCTCCAACCTTTCGGTCAACAGCCGATCGCGCTAGCCAATTGCGCCACGGAGACAGTCGTGCTCCACTTTCAACACCATCAGAACGTATCTTCAAAGCTATCATTGCAAAGAAAAAAGCAACACACCACTCCTGGTAGGGCTCGAAACTCCAACCTTTCGGTTAACAGCCGATCGCGCTGGCCAATTGCGCCACGGAGACAGTCTTGCTGCACTCTCACCACCATCAGAACATATCTTCAAAGCCATCAGCCCAAGGAAAAAAAAAGCGCCGCATCACCACCAGGTGGGCTCGAAACTCCAACGCTTCGGTTAATAGCCGATCGCCCCAGCCAATTGCGCCACGGAGACAGTCGTGCTGTACTCTCACCACCATCAGAACATATCTTCAAACCTATCAGCGCAAAGATAAAAGCAACACACCACTCCCGGGAGGGCTCGAAACTCCAACCTTTCGGTTAACAGCCGATCGCGCTAGCGAATTGCGCCACAGAGACAGTCCTGCTCCACTCTCACCACCATCAGAACGTATCTTCAAAGCTATTAGCCCAAAGAAAAAAAAGCGCCGCGCCACCACAGGGTGGGCTCGAAACTCCAACCTTTCGGTTAACAGCCAATCACGCTAGCCAATTGCGCCACGGAAACAGTCCTGCTCTACTCTCACCACCATCAGAACATATCTTCAAAGCTATCAGCCTAAAGAAAAAAAAAGCGCCGCACCACCATCGGGTGGGCTCGAACCTCCAACCTTTCGGTTAACAGCCGATCGCGCTAGCCAATTGCGCCACATAGACAGTCGTGCTCCACACTCACCAACATCAGAACATATCTTCAAAGCTATCAGCGCAAAGAAAAAAGCAACACACCACTTATAGGAGGGCTCGAAACTCCAACCTTTCGGTTAACAGCCGATTCAGCTAGTCAATTGCGCCAAGGAGACAGTCTTGCTCCACTCTAACCACCATCAGAACATATCTTCAAAGTTATCAGCCCAAAGAAAAAAAAGCGCCGCACCACCACCACCAGGTGGGCTCGAACCTCCAACCTTTCGGTTAACAGCCAATCGCGTAAGCCAATTGCGCCACGAAGATAGTCGTGCTCCACTCTCACCACCATCAGAACATATCTTCAAAGCTATCAGCGCAAAGAAAAAAGCAACACACCACTCCCGGGAGGGCTCAAACCTCAACCTTTTCGGTTAACAGCCGATCGCGCTAGCCAATTGCGCCACGGAGACAGTCCTGCTCCACTCTCACTACCATCAGAACTTATCTTCAAAGCTATCAGCCCAAAGAAAAAAAAGCGCCGCAACACCACCGGGTGGGCTCTAACCTCCAACCTTTCGGTTAACAGCCGATCGCGCTAGCCGATTGCGCCATGGAGACAGTCGTCACCGTGGCGTCACTCTCACCACCGTCAGAACATTTCTTCAGAGTTATCAGCCCAAAGAGAAAAAAAACCCCGCACCACCACCGGGTGGGCTCGAATCTCCAACCTTTCGGTTAACAGCCAATCGCGCTAGCCAATTGCGCCACGGAGACAGTCGTGCTCCACTCTCAACACCATCAGAACTTATCTTCAAAGCTATCAGCGCAAAGAAAAAAAGCGACACACCATCCCCGGGTGGGCTCAAACCTCCAACCTTTCGGTTAACAGCTAATCGCGCTAGCCAATTGCGCCACGGAGACAGTCCTGCTCCACTCTCACCACCATCAGAACATATCTTCAAAGCTATTAGCCCAAAGAAAAAAAAGCGCCGCGCCACCACAGGGTGGGCTCGAAACTCCAACCTTTCGGTTAACAGCCAATCACGCTAGCCAATTGCGCCACGGAAACAGTCCTGCTCTACTCTCACCACCATCAGAACATATCTTCAAAGCTATCAGCCTAAAGAAAAAAAAAGCGCCGCACCACCATCGGGTGGGCTCGAACCTCCAACCTTTCGGTTAACAGCCGATCGCGCTAGCCAATTGCGCCACATAGACAGTCGTGCTCCACTCTCACCACCATCAGAACATATCTTCAAAGCTATCAGCCCAAAAAAAAAGCGCCGCACCACCACCGGGTGGGCTCGAAACTCCAACATTTCGGTTAACAGTCGATCGCGCTAGCCAATTGCGCCACGGAGACAGTCCTGCTCCACTCTCACCACCATCAGAACATATCTTCAAAGCTATCAGCCCAAAGAAAAAAAAGCACCGCACCACCACCGGGTGGGCTCGAACCTCCTACCTTTCGGTTAACAGCCGATCGCGCTAGCCGATTGCGCCACGGAGACAGTCGTGCTCCACTCTCACCACTATCAGAACATATCTTCAAAGGTATCAGCGCAAAAAAAAACTACGCACCACTCCCGGGAGGGCTCGAAACTCCAACCTTTCGGTAAACAGCCGATCACGCTAGCCAATTGCGCCACGGAAACAGTCCTGCTCTACTCTCACCACCATCAGAACATATCTTCAAAGCTATCAGCGCAAGGAAAAAAGCAACACAGCACTCACAGGAGGGCTCGAAACTCCAACGTTTCGGTTCACAGCCGATTCAGCTAGTCAATTGCGCCAAAGAGACAGTCTTGCTCCACTCTAACCACCATCAGAACATATCTTCAAAGTTATCAGCCCAAAGAAAAAAAAAGCACCGCACCACCACCAGGTGGGCTCGAACCTCCAACCTTTCGGTTAACAGCCGATCGCGCTAGCCAATTGCGCCACGAAGATAGTCGTGCTCCACTCTCACCACCATCAGAACATATCTTCAAAGCTATCAGCGCAAAGAAAAAAGCAACACACCACTCCCGGGAGGGCTCGAACTTCCAACTTTTCGGTTACCAGCCGATCGCGCTAGCCAATTGCGCCATGGAGACAGTCCTGCTCCACTCTCACCACCATCAGAACTTATCTTCAAAGCTATCAGCCCAAAGAAAAAAAAGCGCTGCACAACCACCGGGTGGGCTCTAACCTCCAACCTTTCGGTCAACAGCCGATCGCGCTAGCCAATTGCGCCACGGAGACAGCTGTGCTCCACTTTCAACACCATCAGAACGTATCTTCAAAGCTAACAGCGCAAAGAAAAAAGCAACACACCACTCCCGGTAGGGCTCGAAACTCCAACCTTTCGGTTAACAGCCGATCGCGCTGGCCAATTGCGCCACGGAGACAGTCCTGCTGCACTCTCACCACCATCAGAACATACCTTCAAAGCCATCAGCCCAAAGAAAAAAAGAGCCGCACCACCACCGGGTGGGCTCGAAACTCCAACGCTTCGGTTAACAGCCGGTCGCCCCAGCCAATTGCGCCACGGAGACAGTCGTGCTGTACTCTCACCACCATCAGAACATATCTTGAAACCTATCAGCGCAAAGATAAAATCAACACACCACTCCCGGGAGGGCTCGAAACTCCAACCTTTCCGTTAACAGCCGATCGCGCTAGCGAATTGCGCCACAGAGACAGTCCTGCTCCACTCTCACCAGCATCAGAACATATCTTCAAAGCTATTAGCCCAAAGAAAAAAAAGCGCCGCGCCACCACCGGGTGGGCTCGAAACTCCAACCTTTCGGTTAACAGCCAATCACGCTAGCCAATTGCGCCACGGAAACAGTCCTGCTCTACTCCCACCACCATCAGAACATATCTTCAAAGCTATCAGCCCAAAGAAAAAAAAAGCGCCGCACCACCATCGGGTGGGCTCGAACCTCCAACCTTTCGGTTAACAGCCGATCGCGCTAGCCAATTGCGCCACATAGACAGTCGTGCTCCGCACTCACCAACATCAGAACATATCTTGAAAGCTATCAGCGCAAAGAAAAAAGCAACACACCACTTATAGGAGGGCTCGAAACTCCAACCTTTCGGTTAACAGCCGATTCAGCTAGTCAATTGCGCCAAAGAGACAGTGTTGCTCCACTCTAACCACCATCAGAACATATCTTCAAAGTTATCAGCCCAAAGAAAAAAAAGCACCGCACCACCACCAGGTGGGCTCGAACCTCCAACCTTTCGGTTAACAGCCGATCGCGCTAGCCAATTGCGCCACGAAGATAGTCGTGCTCCACTCTCACCACCATCAGAACATATCTTCAAAGCTATCAGCGCAAAGAAAAAAGCAACACACCACTCCCGGGAGGGCTCGAACTTCCAACTTTTCGGTTACCAGCCGATCGCGCTAGCCAATTGCGCCATGGAGACAGTCCTGCTCCACTCTCACCACCATCAGAACTTATCTTCAAAGCTATCAGCCCAAAGAAAAAAAAGCGCTGCACAACCACCGGGTGGGCTCTAACCTCCAACCTTTCGGTCAACAGCCGATCGCGCTAGCCAATTGCGCCACGGAGACAGCTGTGCTCCACTTTCAACACCATCAGAACGTATCTTCAAAGCTAACAGCGCAAAGAAAAAAGCAACACACCACTCCCGGTAGGGCTCGAAACTCCAACCTTTCGGTTAACAGCCGATCGCGCTGGCCAATTGCGCCACGGAGACAGTCCTGCTGCACTCTCACCACCATCAGAACATACCTTCAAAGCCATCAGCCCAAAGAAAAAAAGAGCCGCACCACCACCGGGTGGGCTCGAAACTCCAACGCTTCGGTTAACAGCCGGTCGCCCCAGCCAATTGCGCCACGGAGACAGTCGTGCTGTACTCTCACCACCATCAGAACATATCTTGAAACCTATCAGCGCAAAGATAAAATCAACACACCACTCCCGGGAGGGCTCGAAACTCCAACCTTTCCGTTAACAGCCGATCGCGCTAGCGAATTGCGCCACAGAGACAGTCCTGCTCCACTCTCACCAGCATCAGAACATATCTTCAAAGCTATTAGCCCAAAGAAAAAAAAGCGCCGCGCCACCACCGGGTGGGCTCGAAACTCCAACCTTTCGGTTAACAGCCAATCACGCTAGCCAATTGCGCCACGGAAACAGTCCTGCTCTACTCCCACCACCATCAGAACATATCTTCAAAGCTATCAGCCCAAAGAAAAAAAAAGCGCCGCACCACCATCGGGTGGGCTCGAACCTCCAACCTTTCGGTTAACAGCCGATCGCGCTAGCCAATTGCGCCACATAGACAGTCGTGCTCCGCACTCACCAACATCAGAACATATCTTGAAAGCTATCAGCGCAAAGAAAAAAGCAACACACCACTTATAGGAGGGCTCGAAACTCCAACCTTTCGGTTAACAGCCGATTCAGCTAGTCAATTGCGCCAAAGAGACAGTGTTGCTCCACTCTAACCACCATCAGAACATATCTTCAAAGTTATCAGCCCAAAGAAAAAAAAGCACCGCACCACCACCAGGTGGGCTCGAACCTCCAACCTTTCGGTTAACAGCCGATCGCGCTAGCCAATTGCGCCACGAAGATAGTCGTGCTCCACTCTCACCACCATCAGAACATATCTTCAAAGCTATCAGCGCAAAGAAAAAAGCAACACACCACTCCCGGGAGGGCTCGAACCTCCAACTTTTCGGTTACCAGCCGATCGCGCTAGCCAATTGCGCCATGGAGACAGTCCTGCTCCACTCTCACCACCATCAGAACTTATCTTCAAAGCTATCAGCCCAAAGAAAAAAAAGCGCCGCACAACCATCGGGTGGGCTCTAACCTCCAACCTTTCGGTCAACAGCCGATCGCGCTAGCCAATTGCGCCACGGAGACAGTCGTGCTCCACTTTCAACACCATCAGAACGTATCTTCAAAGCTATCATTGCAAAGAAAAAAGCAACACACCACTCCTGGTAGGGCTCGAAACTCCAACCTTTCGGTTAACAGCCGATCGCGCTGGCCAATTGCGCCACGGAGACAGTCCTGCTGCACTCTCACCACCATCAGAACATATCTTCAAAGCCATCAGCCCAAAGAAAAAAAAAGCGCCGCATCACCACCAGGTGGGCTCGAAACTCCAACGCTTCGGTTAACAGCCGGTCGCCCCAGCCAATTGCGCCACGGAGACAGTCGTGCTGTACTCTCACCACCATCAGAACATATCTTCAAACCTATCAGCGCAAAGATAAAAGCAACACACCACTCCCGGGAGGGCTCGAAACTCCAACCTTTCGGTTAACAGCCGATCGCGCTAGCGAATTGCGCCACAGAGACAGTCCTGCTCCACTCTCACCACCATCAGAACATATCTTCAAAGCTATTAGCCCAAAGAAAAAAAAGCGCCGCGCCACCACAGGGTGGGCTCGAAACTCCAACCTTTCGGTTAACAGCCAATCACGCTAGCCAATTGCGCCACGGAAACAGTCCTGCTCTACTCTCACCACCATCAGAACATATCTTCAAAGCTATCAGCCTAAAGAAAAAAAAGCGCCGCACCACCATCGGGTGGGCTCGAACCTCCAACCTTTCGGTTAACAGCCGATCGCGCTAGCCAATTGCGCCACATAGACAGTCGTGCTCCACACTCACCAACATCAGAACATATCTTCAAAGCTATCAGCGCAAAGAAAAAAGCAACACACCACTTATAGGAGGGCTCGAAACTCCAACCTTTCGGTTAACAGCCGATTCAGCTAGTCAATTGCGCCAAGGAGACAGTCTTGCTCCACTCTAACCACCATCAGAACATATCTTCAAAGTTATCAGCCCAAAGAAAAAAAAGCGCCGCACCACCACCAGGTGGGCTCGAACCTCCAACCTTTCGGTTAACAGCCAATCGCGTAAGCCAATTGCGCCACGAAGATAGTCGTGCTCCACTCTCACCACCATCAGAACATATCTTCAAAGCTATCAGCGCAAAGAAAAAAGCAACACACCACTCCCGGGAGGGCTCAAACCTCAACCTTTTCGGTTAACAGCCGATCGCGCTAGCCAATCGCGCCACGGAGACAGTCCTGCTCCACTCTCACTACCATCAGAACTTATCTTCAAAGCTATCAGCCCAAAGAAAAAAAAGCGCCGCAACACCACCGGGTGGGCTCTAACCTCCAACCTTTCGGTTAACAGCCGATCGCGCTAGCCGATTGCGCCATGGAGACAGTCGTCACCGTGGCGTCACTCTCACCACCGTCAGAACATTTCTTCAGAGTTATCAGCCCAAAGAGAAAAAAAACCCCGCACCACCACCGGGTGGGCTCGAATCTCCAACCTTTCGGTTAACAGCCAATCGCGCTAGCCAATTGCGCCACGGAGACAGTCGTGCTCCACTCTCAACACCATCAGAACTTATCTTCAAAGCTATCAGCGCAAAAAAAAGCAACACACCACTCCCGGGAAGGCTCAAACCTGCAAGTTTTCGGTTAACAGCCTAACGTGCTAGCCGATTGCGCCATGGAGACAGTCGTGCTCCAATCTCACCACCGTCAAAATATTTCTCCAAAGCTATCAGCGCAAAGAAAAAAAGCGACACACCATCCCCGGGTGGGCTCAAACCTCCAACCTTTCGGTTAACAGCTAATCGCGCTAGCCAATTGCGCCACGGAGACAGTCGCGCTCCACTCTCACCACCATCAGAACATATCTTCAAAGCTATCAGCGCAAAGAAAAAAGCGCCACGCCACCACCGGGTGGGCTCGAACCTCCAACTTTTCGGTTAACAGCCGATCGCGCTAGACAATTGCGCCATGGAGACAGTCGTGCTCCACTCTCACCACTGTCAGAACATATCTACAAAGCTATCAGCGCAAAGAAAAAAGCAACACACCACTCCCGGGAGGGCTCGAAACTCCAACCTTTCGGTTAACAGCCGATCGCGCTAGCGAATTGCGCCACAGAGACAGTCCTGCTCCACTCTCACCACCATCAGAACATATCTTCAAAGCTATTAGCCCAAAGAAAAAAAAGCGCCGCGCCACCACAGGGTGGGCTCGAAACTCCAACCTTTCGGTTAACAGCCAATCACGCTAGCCAATTGCGCCACGGAAACAGTCCTGCTCTACTCTCACCACCATCAGAACATATCTTCAAAGCTATCAGCCTAAAGAAAAAAAAGCGCCGCACCACCATCGGGTGGGCTCGAACCTCCAACCTTTCGGTTAACAGCCGATCGCGCTAGCCAATTGCGCCACATAGACAGTCGTGCTCCACACTCACCAACATCAGAACATATCTTCAAAGCTATCAGCGCAAAGAAAAAAGCAACACACCACTCCCGGGAGGGCTCAAACCTCAACCTTTTCGGTTAACAGCCGATCGCGCTAGCCAATTGCGCCACGGAGACAGTCCTGCTCCACTCTCACTACCATCAGAACTTATCTTCAAAGCTATCAGCCCAAAGAAAAAAAAGCGCCGCAACACCACCGGGTGGGCTCTAACCTCCAACCTTTCGGTTAACAGCCGATCGCGCTAGCCGATTGCGCCATGGAGACAGTCGTCACCGTGGCGTCACTCTCACCACCGTCAGAACATTTCTTCAGAGTTATCAGCCCAAAGAGAAAAAAAACCCCGCACCACCACCGGGTGGGCTCGAATCTCCAACCTTTCGGTTAACAGCCAATCGCGCTAGCCAATTGCGCCACGGAGACAGTCGTGCTCCACTCTCCACACCATCAGAACATATCTTCAAAGCTATCAGCGCAAAAAAAAAGCAACACACCACTCCCGGGAAGGCTCAAACCTGCAAGTTTTCGGTTAACAGCCTAACGTGCTAGCCGATTGCGCCATGGAGACAGTCGTGCTCCAATCTCACCACCGTCAAAATATTTCTCCAAAGCTATCAGCGCAAAGAAAAAAAGCGACACACCATCCCCGGGTGGGCTCAAACCTCCAACCTTTCGGTTAACAGCTAATCGCGCTAGCCAATTGCGCCACGGAGACAGTCGTGCTCCACTCTCACCACCATCAGAACATATCTTCAAAGCTATCAGCGCAAAGAAAAAAGCGCCACGCCACCACCGGGTGGGCTCGAACCTCCAACTTTTCGGTTAACAGCCGATCGCGCTAGACAATTGCGCCATGGAGACAGTCGTGCTCCACTCTCACCACTGTCAGAACATATCTACAAAGCTATCAGCGCAAAGAAAAAAGCAACACACCACTCCCGGGAGATCTCGAAACTTCAATTTTTCGGTTAACAGCCAAACGTGCTAGCCAATTGCGCTACGGAGACAGTCGTGCTCTACTCTCACCGCCGTCAGAACATTTCTTCAGAGTTATCAGCCTAAACAAAAAAAAGCGCCGCACCACCACCGGGTGGGCTCGAATCTCCAACCTTTCGGTTAACAGCCGATCGCGCTAGCCAATTGCGCCACGGAGACAGTCGTGCTCCACTCTCACCACCATCATAACATATCTTCAAAGCTATCAGCGCAAAGAAAAAAAGCAACACACCACTCCCGGGAAGGCTCAAACCTCCAAGTTTTCGGTTAACAGCCTCACGTGCTAGCCAATTGCGCCATGGAGACATTCGTGCTCCAATCTCACCATTGTCAAAATATATCTCCAAAGCTATCAGCGCAAAGAAAAAAGAAACACACCACTCACGGGAGGGCTCGAAACTCCAACCTTTTGGTTAACAGCCGATCACGCTAGCCAATTGCGCCATGGAGACAGTCGTGCTCCACTCTCACCACCGTCAGAACATTTCTCCAAAGCTATCAGCGCAAAGAAAAAAAAGCGACACACCGTCCCCGGGTGGTCTCAAACCTCCAACCTTTCGGTTAACAGCTAATCGCGCTAGCCAATTGCGCCACGGAGACAGTCCTGCTCCACTCTCACCACCATCAGAACATATCTTCAAAGCTATCAGCCTAAAGAAAAAAAAGCGCCGCTCCACCAAAGGGTGGGCTCGAACCTCCAACTTTCGGTTAACAGCCAATCGCGCTAGCCAATTGCGCCATGGAGACAGTCGTGCTCCACTCTCTCCACCATCACAACATATCTTCAAAGCTATCAGCGCAAAGAAAAAAGCAACACACCACTCCCGCGAGGGCTCGAAACTCCAACCTTTTGGTTAACAGCCGATCGCGCTAGCCAATTGCGCCACGGAGACAGTCCTGCTCCACTCTCATCACCATCAGAACATATCTTCAAAGCTATCAGCCTAAAGAAAAAAAGCGCCGCGCCACCACCGGTTGGGCTCGAACCTCCAACTTTTCGGTTAACAGCCGATCGTGCTAGACAATTGCGCCACGGAGACAGTCGTGCGCAACTCTCACCACCATCACAAAATATCTTCAAAGCTATCAGCGCAAAAAAAAAGCAACAAACCACTCACGGGAGGGCTCGAAACTTCATTTTTTCGGTTAACAGCCGAACGTGCTAGCCAATTGCGCCACGGAGACAGTCGTGCTCCAATCTCACCATCGTCAGAACATTTCTCCAAACCTATCAGCGCAAAGAAAAAAATAGCACCGCGTCACCACCGGGTGGGCTCGTGCCTCAACCTTTTCGGTTAACAGCCCATCGCGCTAGACGTTTGCGCCACGGAGACAGTCGTGCTCCACTCTCACTACCATCAGAACATATTTCCAAAGCTATCAGCGCAAAAAAAGCGGCACACCACTTCCGGGAGGGCTCGAAACTTCAAATATTCGGTTAACAGCCGAAGGTGCTAGCCAATTGCGCCACGGAGACAGTCGTGCTCCTCTATCACCACCGTCAGAACATTTCTTCAGAGCTATCAGCCCAAACAAAAAAAAGCGCCGCACCCCCACGGGGAGGGCTCGAAACTCCAACCTCTCGGTTAACAGCTTATCGCGCCAGCCAATTGCGCCACAGAGACAGTCGTGTTCTACTCTCACCACCATCAGAACATATCTTCAAAGCTATCAGCCTAAAGAAAAAAAAGCGCCGCAGCACCACCGGGTGGGCTCCAACCTCCAACTTTTCGGTTAACAGCCGATCGCGCTAGCCCATTGCGCCACGGAGACAGTCGTGCTCCACTCTCACCACCAACAGAACATATATTCAAAGCTATCAGCGCAAAGAAAAAAAAGCGCCGCACCACCACCGGGTGGGCTCGAACCTCCAACATTTCGGTTAACAGCCGATCGCGCTAGCCAATTGCGCCACGGAGACGGTCCTGCTCCACTCTCACCACCATCAGAACATATCTTCAAAGCTTTCAGCCCGAAGAAAAAAAAAGCAACACACCACTCCCGGGAGGGCTTGGAACTCCAATTTTTCGGTTAACAGCCGAACGTGCTATCCAATTGCGCCACGGAGACAGTCGTGCTCCAATCTCACCACCGTGAGAACATTTCTCCAAAGCCAACAGCGCAAAGAAAAAGAAGCGCCGCATCACCACCGGGTGGGCTCGAACCTTCAACCTTTCAGTTAACAGCCGATCGCGCTAGCCAATTGTGCCACGGAGACAGTCGTGCTCCACTCTCACCACCATCAGAACATATCTTCAAAGCTATCAGCGCAAAGAAAAAAGAAACACACCACTCCTGGGAGGGCTCGAAACTCCAATTCTACGGTTAACAGCCGAACGTGCTAGGCAATTGTGCTACGGAGACAGTCGTGCTCCACTCTCACCACCGTCAGAACATTTCTTCAGAGCTATCAGCCCATAGAAAAAAAAGCGCCGCACCACCACCGGGTAGGCTCGAACCTCTTACCTTTCGGTTAACAGCCGATAGCGCCAGCCAATTGCGCCACGGAGACAGTCGTCACCGTGGCGTCACTCTCACCACCGTCAGAACATTTCTTCAGAGTTATCAGCCCAAAGAAAAAAGCAACACACCACTCCCGGGAAGGCTCAAGCCTCCAAGTTTTCGGTTAACAGCCTAACGTGCTAGCCAATTGCGCCATGGAGACAGTCGTGCTCCAATCTCACCACCGTCAAAATATTTCTCCAAAGCTATCAGCGCAATGAAAAAAAAAGCGACACATCATCCCCGGGTGGGCTCAAACCTCCAACCTTTCGGTTAACAGCTAATTGCGCTAGCCAATTGCGCCACGGAGACAGTCGTGCTCCACTCTCACCACCATCAGAACATATCTTCAAAGCTATCAGCCTAAAGAAAAAAAGCGCCGCGCCACCACCGGTTGGGCTCGAACCTCCAACTTTTCGGTTAACAGCCGATCGTGCTAGACAATTGCGCCACGGAGACAGTCGTGCGCAACTCTCACCACCATCACAAAATATCTTCAAAGCTATCAGCGCAAAGAAAAAAGCAACAAACCACTCACGGGAGGGCTCGAAACTTCATTTTTTCGGTTAACAGCCGAACGTGCTAGCCAATTGCGCCACGGAGACAGTCGTGCTCCAATCTCACCATCGTCAGAACATTTCTCCAAACCTATCAGCGCAAAGAAAAAATAGCACCGCGTCACCACCGGGTGGGCTCGAGCCTCAACCTTTTCGGTTAACAGCCCATCGCGCTAGACGATTGCGCCACGGAGACAGTCGTGCTCCACTCTCACTACCATCAGAACATATTTCCAAAGCTATCAGCGCAAAAAAAGCGGCACACCACTTCCGGGAGGGCTCGAAACTTCAAATATTCGGTTAACAGCCGAAGGTGCTAGCCAATTGCGCCACGGAGACAGTCGTGCTCCTCTATCACCACCGTCAGAACATTTCTTCAGAGCTATCAGCCCAAACAAAAAAAAGCGCCGCACCCCCACGGGGAGGGCTCGAAACTCCAACCTCTCGGTTAACAGCTTATCGCGCCAGCCAATTGCGCCACAGAGACAGTCGTGTTCTACTCTCACCACCATCAGAACATATCTTCAAAGCTATCAGCCTAAAGAAAAAAAAAGCGCCGCAGCACCACCGGGTGGGCTCCAACCTCCAATTTTTCGGTTAACAGCCGAACGTGCTATCCAATTGCGCCACGGAGACAGTCGTGCTCCAATCTCACCACCGTGAGAACATTTCTCCAAAGCCAACAGCGCAAAGAAAAAGAAGCGCCGCATCACCACCGGGTGGGCTCGAACCTTCAACCTTTCAGTTAACAGCCGATCGCGCTAGCCAATTGTGCCACGGAGACAGTCGTGCTCCACTCTCACCTCCATCAGAACATATCTTCAAAGCTATCAGCGCAAAGAAAAAAGAAACACACCACTCCCGGGAGGGCTCGAAACTCCAATTCTACGGTTAACAGCCGAACGTGCTAGGCAATTGTGCTACGGAGACAGTCGTGCTCCACTCTCACCACCGTCAGAACATTTCTTCAGAGCTATCAGCCCATAGAAAAAAAAGCGCCGCACCACCACCGGGTAGGCTCGAACCTCTTACCTTTCGGTTGACAGCCGATCGCGCTAGCCAATTGCGCCACGGAGACAGTCGTCACCGTGGCGTCACTCTCACCACCGTCAGAACATTTCTTCAGAGTTATCAGCCCAAAGAAAAAAAAGCGCCGCACCACCACCGGGTGGGCTCGAATCTCCAACCTTTCGGTTAACAGCCGATCGCGCTAGCCAATTGCGCCACGGAGACAGTCGTGTTCCACTCTCACCACCATCAGAACATATCTTCAAAGCTATCAGCGCAAAGAAAAAAGCAACACACCACTCCCGGGAAGGCTCAAGCCTCCAAGTTTTCGGTTAACAGCCTAACGTGCTAGCCAATTGCGCCATGGAGACAGTCGTGCTCCAATCTCACCACCGTCAAAATATTTCTCCAAAGCTATCAGCGCAATGAAAAAAAAGGCGACACATCATCCCCGGGTGGGCTCAAACCTCCAACCTTTCGGTTAACAGCTAATTGCGCTAGCCAATTGCGCCACGGAGACAGTCGTGCTCCACTCTCACCACCATCAGAACATATCTTCAAAGCTATCAGCGCAAAGAAAAAAGCGCCAAGCAACCACCGGGTGGGCTCGAACCTCCAACTTTTCGGTTAACAGCCGATCGCGCTAGACAATTGCGCCATGGAGACAGTCGTGCTCCACTCTCACCACCGTCAGAACATATCTACAAAGCTATCAGCGCAAAGAAAAAAGCAACACACTACTCCCGGGAGATCTCGAAACTCCAACCTTTTGGTTAACAGCCGATCACGCTAGCCAATTGCGCCATGGAGACAGTCGTGCTCCACTCTCACCACCGTCAGAACATTTCTCCAAAGCTATCAGCGCAAGCAAAAAAAAGCGACACACCGTCCCCGGGTGGTCTCAAACCTCCAACCTTTCGGTTAACAGCCGATCGCGCTAGCCAATTGCGCCACATAGACTGTCGTGCTCCACACTCACCAACATCAGAACATATCTTCAAAGCTATCAGCGCAAAGAAAAAAGCAACACACCACTTATAGGAGGGCTCGAAACTCCAACCATTCGGTTAACAGCCGATTCAGCTAGTCAATTGCGCCAAAGAGACAGTGTTGCTCCACTCTAACCACCATCAGAACATATCTTCAAAGTTATGAGCCCAAAGAAAAAAAAGCACCGCACCACCACCAGGTGGGCTCGAACCTCCAACCTTTCGGTTAACAGCCGATCGCGCTAGCCAATTGCGCCACGAAGATAGTCGTGCTCCACTCTCACCAACATCAGAACATATCTTCAAAGCTATCAGCGCAAAGAAAAAAGCAACACACCACTCCCGGGAGCGCTCGAACCTCCAACTTTTCGGTTACCAGCCGATCGCGCTAGCCAATTGCGCCATGGAGACAGTCCTGCTCCACTCTCACCACCATCAGAACTTATCTTCAAAGCTATCAGCCCAAAGAAAAAAAAGCGCCGCACAACCACCGGGTGGGCTCTAACCTCCAACCTTTCGGTCAACAGCCGATCGCGCTAGCCAATTGCGCCACGGAGACAGTCGTGCTCCACTTTCAACACCATCAGTACGTATCTTCAAAGCTATCAGCGCAAAGAAAAAAGCAACACACCACTCCTGGTAGGGCTCGAAACTCCACCCTTTCGGTTAACAGCCGATCGCGCTGGCCAATTGCGCCACGGAGACAGTCCTGCTGCACTCTCACCACCATCAGAACATATCTTCAAAGCCATCAGCCCAAAGAAAAAAAAAGCGCCGCATCACCACCAGGTGGGCTCGAAACTCCAACGCTTCGGTTAACAGCCGGTCGCCCCAGCCAATTGCGCCACGGAGACAGTCGTGCTGTACTCTCACCACCATCAGAACATATCTTCAAACCTATCAGCGCAAAGATAAAAGCAACACACCACTCCCGGGAGGGCTCGAAACTCCAACCTTTCGGTTAACAGCCGATCGCGCTAGCGAATTGCGCCACAGAGACAGTCCTGCTCCACTCTCACCACCATCAGAACATATCTTCAAACCTATTAGCCCAAAGAAAAAAAAGCACCGCGCCACCACCGGGTGGGCTCGAAACTCCAACCTTTCGGTTAACAGACAATCACGCTAGCCAATTGCGCCACGGAAATAGTCCTGCTCTACTCTCACCACCATCAGAACATATCTTCAAAGCTATCAGCCCTAAGAAAAAAAAAGCGCCGCACCACCATCGGGTGGGCTCGAACCTCCAACCTTTCTGTTAACAGCCGATCGCGCTAGCCAATTGCGCCACATAGACAGTCGTGCTCCACACTCACCAACATCAGAACATATCTAGACAGTCGTGCTCCACACTCACCAACATCAGAACATATCTTCAAAGCTATCAGCGCAAAGAAAAAAGCAACACACCACTTATAGCAGGGCTCGAAACTCCAACCTTTCGGTTAACAGCCGATTCAGCTAGTCAATTGCGCCAAGGAGACAGTCTTGCTTCACTCTAACCACCATCAGAACATATCTTCAAAGTTATCAGCCCAAAGAAAAAAAAGCGCCGCACCACCACCAGGTGGGCTCGAACCTCCAACCTTTCGGTTAACAGCCAATCGCGCAAGCCAATTGCGCCACGAAGATAGTCGTGCTCCACTCTCACCACCATCAGAACATATCTTCAAAGCTATCAGCGCAAAGAAAAAAGCAACACACCACTCCCGGGAGGGCTCAAACCTCAACCTTTTCGGTTAACAGCCGATCGCGCTAGCCAATTGCGCCACGGAGACAGTCCTGCTCCACTCTCACTACCATCAGAACTTATCTTCAAAGCTATCAGCCCAAAGAAAAAAAAGCGCCGCAACACCACCGGGTGGGCTCTAACCACCAACCTTTCGGTTAACAGCCGATCGCGCTAGCCGATTGCGCCATGGAGACAGTCGTCACCGTGGCGTCACTCTCACCACCGTCAGAAAATTTCTTCAGAGTTATCAGCCCAAAGAAAAAAAAGCGCCGCACCACCACCGGGTGGGCTCGAATCTCCAACCTTTCGGTTAACAGCCGATCGCGCTAGCCAATTGCGCCACGGAGATAGTCGTGCGCAACTCTCACCACCATCACAAAATATCTTCAAAGCTATCAGCGCAAAGAAAAAAGCAACAAACCACTCACGGGAGGGCTCGAAACTTCATTTTTTCGGTTAACAGCCGAACGTGCTAGCCAATTGCGCCACGGAGACAGTCGTGCTCCAATCTCACCATCGTCAGAACATTTCTCCAAACCTATCAGCGCAAAGAAAAAATAGCACCGCGTCACCACCGGGTGGGCTCGAGCCTCAACCTTTTCGGTTAACAGCCCATCGCGCTAGACGATTGCGCCACGGAGACAGTCGTGCTCCACTCTCACTACCATCAGAACATATTTCCAAAGCTATCAGCGCAAAAAAAGCGGCACACCACTTCCGGGAGGGCTCGAAACTTCAAATATTCGGTTAACAGCCGAAGGTGCTAGCCAATTGCGCCACGGAGACAGTCGTGCTCCTCTATCACCACCGTCAGAACATTTCTTCAGAGCTATCAGCCCAAACAAAAAAAAGCGCCGCACCCCCACGGGGAGGGCTCGAAACTCCAACCTCTCGGTTAACAGCTTATCGCGCCAGCCAATTGCGCCACAGAGACAGTCGTGTTCTACTCTCACCACCATCAGAACATATCTTCAAAGCTATCAGCCTAAAGAAAAAAAAAGCGCCGCAGCACCACCGGGTGGGCTCCAACCTCCAATTTTTCGGTTAACAGCCGAACGTGCTATCCAATTGCGCCACGGAGACAGTCGTGCTCCAATCTCACCACCGTGAGAACATTTCTCCAAAGCCAACAGCGCAAAGAAAAAGAAGCGCCGCATCACCACCGGGTGGGCTCGAACCTTCAACCTTTCAGTTAACAGCCGATCGCGCTAGCCAATTGTGCCACGGAGACAGTCGTGCTCCACTCTCACCTCCATCAGAACATATCTTCAAAGCTATCAGCGCAAAGAAAAAAGAAACACACCACTCCCGGGAGGGCTCGAAACTCCAATTCTACGGTTAACAGCCGAACGTGCTAGGCAATTGTGCTACGGAGACAGTCGTGCTCCACTCTCACCACCGTCAGAACATTTCTTCAGAGCTATCAGCCCATAGAAAAAAAAGCGCCGCACCACCACCGGGTAGGCTCGAACCTCTTACCTTTCGGTTGACAGCCGATCGCGCTAGCCAATTGCGCCACGGAGACAGTCGTCACCGTGGCGTCACTCTCACCACCGTCAGAACATTTCTTCAGAGTTATCAGCCCAAAGAAAAAAAAGCGCCGCACCACCACCGGGTGGGCTCGAATCTCCAACCTTTCGGTTAACAGCCGATCGCGCTAGCCAATTGCGCCACGGAGACAGTCGTGTTCCACTCTCACCACCATCAGAACATATCTTCAAAGCTATCAGCGCAAAGAAAAAAGCAACACACCACTCCCGGGAAGGCTCAAGCCTCCAAGTTTTCGGTTAACAGCCTAACGTGCTAGCCAATTGCGCCATGGAGACAGTCGTGCTCCAATCTCACCACCGTCAAAATATTTCTCCAAAGCTATCAGCGCAATGAAAAAAAAGGCGACACATCATCCCCGGGTGGGCTCAAACCTCCAACCTTTCGGTTAACAGCTAATAGCGCTAGCCAATTGCGCCACGGAGACAGTCGTGCTCCACTCTCACCACCATCAGAACATATCTTCAAAGCTATCAGCGCAAAGAAAAAAGCGCCAAGCAACCACCGGGTGGGCTCGAACCTCCAACTTTTCGGTTAACAGCCGATCGCGCTAGACAATTGCGCCATGGAGACAGTCGTGCTCCACTCTCACCACCGTCAGAACATATCTACAAAGCTATCAGCGCAAAGAAAAAAGCAACACACTACTCCCGGGAGATCTCGAAACTCCAACCTTTTGGTTAACAGCCGATCACGCTAGCCAATTGCGCCATGGAGACAGTCGTGCTCCACTCTCACCACCGTCAGAACATTTCTCCAAAGCTATCAGCGCAAGCAAAAAAAAGCGACACACCGTCCCCGGGTGGTCTCAAACCTCCAACCTTTCGGTTAACAGCCGATCGCGCTAGCCAATTGCGCCACATAGACTGTCGTGCTCCACACTCACCAACATCAGAACATATCTTCAAAGCTATCAGCGCAAAGAAAAAAGCAACACACCACTTATAGGAGGGCTCGAAACTCCAACCATTCGGTTAACAGCCGATTCAGCTAGTCAATTGCGCCAAAGAGACAGTGTTGCTCCACTCTAACCACCATCAGAACATATCTTCAAAGTTATGAGCCCAAAGAAAAAAAAGCACCGCACCACCACCAGGTGGGCTCGAACCTCCAACCTTTCGGTTAACAGCCGATCGCGCTAGCCAATTGCGCCACGAAGATAGTCGTGCTCCACTCTCACCAACATCAGAACATATCTTCAAAGCTATCAGCGCAAAGAAAAAAGCAACACACCACTCCCGGGAGCGCTCGAACCTCCAACTTTTCGGTTACCAGCCGATCGCGCTAGCCAATTGCGCCATGGAGACAGTCCTGCTCCACTCTCACCACCATCAGAACTTATCTTCAAAGCTATCAGCCCAAAGAAAAAAAAGCGCCGCACAACCACCGGGTGGGCTCTAACCTCCAACCTTTCGGTCAACAGCCGATCGCGCTAGCCAATTGCGCCACGGAGACAGTCGTGCTCCACTTTCAACACCATCAGAACGTATCTTCAAAGCTATCAGCGCAAAGAAAAAAGCAACACACCACTCCTGGTAGGGCTCGAAACTCCACCCTTTCGGTTAACAGCCGATCGCGCTGGCCAATTGCGCCACGGAGACAGTCCTGCTGCACTCTCACCACCATCAGAACATATCTTCAAAGCCATCAGCCCAAAGAAAAAAAAAGCGCCGCATCACCACCAGGTGGGCTCGAAACTCCAACGCTTCGGTTAACAGCCGGTCGCCCCAGCCAATTGCGCCACGGAGACAGTCGTGCTGTACTCTCACCACCATCAGAACATATCTTCAAACCTATCAGCGCAAAGATAAAAGCAACACACCACTCCCGGGAGGGCTCGAAACTCCAACCTTTCGGTTAACAGCCGATCGCGCTAGCGAATTGCGCCACAGAGACAGTCCTGCTCCACTCTCACCACCATCAGAACATATCTTCAAACCTATTAGCCCAAAGAAAAAAAAGCACCGCGCCACCACCGGGTGGGCTCGAAACTCCAACCTTTCGGTTAACAGACAATCACGCTAGCCAATTGCGCCACGGAAATAGTCCTGCTCTACTCTCACCACCATCAGAACATATCTTCAAAGCTATCAGCCCTAAGAAAAAAAAAGCGCCGCACCACCATCGGGTGGGCTCGAACCTCCAACCTTTCTGTTAACAGCCGATCGCGCTAGCCAATTGCGCCACATAGACAGTCGTGCTCCACACTCACCAACATCAGAACATATCTAGACAGTCGTGCTCCACACTCACCAACATCAGAACATATCTTCAAAGCTATCAGCGCAAAGAAAAAAGCAACACACCACTTATAGCAGGGCTCGAAACTCCAACCTTTCGGTTAACAGCCGATTCAGCTAGTCAATTGCGCCAAGGAGACAGTCTTGCTTCACTCTAACCACCATCAGAACATATCTTCAAAGTTATCAGCCCAAAGAAAAAAAAGCGCCGCACCACCACCAGGTGGGCTCGAACCTCCAACCTTTCGGTTAACAGCCAATCGCGCAAGCCAATTGCGCCACGAAGATAGTCGTGCTCCACTCTCACCACCATCAGAACATATCTTCAAAGCTATCAGCGCAAAGAAAAAAGCAACACACCACTCCCGGGAGGGCTCAAACCTCAACCTTTTCGGTTAACAGCCGATCGCGCTAGCCAAGTGCGCCACGGAGACAGTCCTGCTCCACTCTCACTACCATCAGAACTTATCTTCAAAGCTATCAGCCCAAAGAAAAAAAAGCGCCGCAACACCACCGGGTGGGCTCTAACCTCCAACCTTTCGGTTAACAGCCGATCGCGCTAGCCGATTGCGCCATGGAGACAGTCGTCACCGTGGCGTCACTCTCACCACCGTCAGAACATTTCTTCAGAGTTATCAGCCCAAAGAAAAAAAAGCGCCGCACCACCACCGGGTGGGCTCGAATCTCCAACCTTTCGGTTAACAGCCGATCGCGCTAGCCAATTGCGCCACGGAGATAGTCGTGCTCCACTCTCACCACCATCAGAACATATCTTCAAAGCTATCAGCGCAAAAAAAAAGCAACACACCACTCCCGGGAAGGCTCAAACCTGCAAGTTTTCGGTTAACAGCCTAACGTGCTAGCCAATTGCGCCATGGAGACAGTCGTGCTCCAATCTCACCACCGTCAAAATATTTCTCCAAAGCTATCAGCGCAAAGAAAAAAAAGCGACACACCATCCCCGGGTGGGCTCAAACCTCCAACCTTTCGGTTAACAGCTAATCGCGCTAGCCAATTGCGCCACGGAGACAGTCGTGCTCCACTCTCACCACCATCAGAACATATCTTCAAAGCTATCAGCGCAAAGAAAAAAGGGCCACGCCACCACCGGGTGGGCTCGAACCTCCAACTTTTCGGTTAACAGCCGATCGCGCTAGACAATTGCGCCATGGAGACAGTCGTGCTCCACTCTCACCACCGTCAGAACATATCTACAAAGCTATCAGCGCAAAGAAAAAAGCAACACACCACTCCCGGGAGATCTCGAAACTCCAATTTTTTGATTAACAGCCGAACGTGCTAGCCAATTGCGCCATGAAGACAGTCGTGCTCCATTCTCACCACCGTAAGAACATTTCTCTAAAGCTATCAGCGCAAACAAAAAAAAGCGACACACCATCCCCGGGTGGGCTCAAACCTCCAACCTTTCGGTTAACAGCTAATCGCGCTAGCCAATTGCGCCACAGAGACAGTCCTGCTCCACTCTCACCACCATCAGAACATTTCTTCAAAGCTATCAGCGCAAAGAAAAAAGCGACACACCACTCCCGGGAGGGCTCAAAACTTCAATTTTTCGGTTAACAGCCAAACGTGCTAGCCAATTGCGCTACGGAGACAGTCGTGCTCCACTCTCACCGCCGTCAGAACATTTCTTCAGAGTTATCAGCCTAAACAAAAAAAAGCGCCGCACCACCACCGGGTGGGCTCGAATCTCCAACCTTTCGGTTAACAGCCGATCGCGCTAGCCAATTGCGCCACGGAGACAGTCGTGCTCCACTCTCACCACCATCAGAACATATCTTCAAAGCTATCAGCGCAAAGAAAAAAAGCAACACACCACTCCCGGGAAGGCTCAAACCTCCAAGTTTTCGGTTAACAGCCTCACGTGCTAGCCAATTGCGCCATGGAGACATTCGTGCTCCAATCTCACCATTGTCAAAATATATCTCCAAAGCTATCAGCGCAAAGAAAAAAGAAACACAACACCCACGGGAGGGCTCGAAACTCGAACCTTTTGGTTAACAGCCGATCACGCTAGCCAATTGCGCCATGGAGACAGTCGTGCTCCACTCTCACCACCGTCAGAACATTTCTCCAAAGCTATCAGCGCAAAGAAAAAAAAAAGCGACACACCGTCCCCGGGTGGTCTCAAACCTCCAACCTTTCGGTTAACAGCTAATCGCGCTAGCCAATTGCGCCACGGAGACAGTCCTGCTCCACTCTCATCACCATCAGAACATATCTTCAAAGCTATCAGCCTAAAGAAAAAAAAAGCGCCGCACCACCACCAGGTAGGCTCGAACCTCCAATATTTCGGTTAACAGCCGATCGCGCTAGCAAATTGCGCCACAGAGACAGTCGTGCTCCACTCTCACCATCATCAGAACATATCTTCAAAGCTATCAGCGCAAAGAAAAAGCGACACACCACTCCCGGGAGGGCTCGAAACTTCAAATTTTCGGTTAACAGCCGAACGTGCTAGCCAATTGTGCCACGGAGACAGTCGTGCTTCTATCTCACCACCGTCAGAATATTTCTCCAAAGCTATCAGCGCAAAGAAAAAAAGCGCCGCGCCACCACCGGTTGGGCTCGAACCTCCAACTTTTCGGTTAACAGCCGATCGTGCTAGACAATTGCGCCACGGAGACAGTCGTGCGCAACTCTCACCACCATCACAAAATACCTTCAAAGCTATCAGCGCAAAGAAAAAAGCAACAAACCACTCACGGGGGGGCTCGAAACTTCAGTTTTTCGGTTAACAGCCGAACGTGCTAGCCAATTGCGCCACGGAGACAGTCGTGCTCCAATCTCACCATCGTCAGAACATTTCTCCAAACCTATCAGCGCAAAGAAAAAATAGCACCGCGTCACCACCGGGTGGGCTCGAGCCTCAAACTTTTCGGTTAACAGCCCATCGCGCTAGACAATTGCGCCACGGAGACAGTCGTGCTCCACTCTCACCACCATCAGAACATATTTTCAAAGCTATCAGCGCAAAAAAAGCGGCACACCACTCCCGGGAGGGCTCGAAACTTCAAATATTCGGTTAACAGCCGAACGTGCTAGCCAATTGCGCCACGGAGACAGTCGTGCTCCTCTATCACCACCGCCAGAACATTTCTTCAGAGCTATCAGCCCAAACAAAAAAACGCGCCGCACCCCCACGGGGAGGGCTCGAAACTCCAACCTCTCGGTTAACAGCTGATCGCGCCAGCCAATTGCGCCACAGAGACAGTCGTGCTCTACTCTCACCACCATCAGAACATATCTTCAAAGCTATCAGCTTAAAGAAAAAAAAAGCGCCGCAGCACCACCGGGTGGGCTCGAACCTCCAACTTTTCGGTTAACAGCCGATCGCGCTAGCCCATTGCGCCACGGAGACAGTCGTGCTCCACTCTCACCACCATCAGAACATATATTCAAAGCTATCAGCGCAAAGAAAAAAAAGCGCCGCACCACCACCGGGTGGGCTCGAACCTCCAACCTTTCGGTTAACAGCCGATCGCGCTAGCCAATTGCGCCACGTAGACGGTCCTGCTCCACTCTCACCCCCATCAGAACATATCTTCAAAGCTTTCAGCCCGAAGAAAAAAAAAGCAACACACCACTCCCGGGAGGGCTCGGAACTCCAATTTTTCGGTTAACAGCCGAACGTGCTATCCAATTGCGCCACGGAGACAGTCGTGCTCCAATCTCACCACCGTCAGAACATTTCTCCAAAGCCAACAGCGCAATGAAAAAGAAGCGCCGCATCACCACCGGGTGGGCTCGAAACTCCAATTCTACGGTTAACAGCCGAACGTGCTAGCCAATTGTGCTACGGAGACAGTCGTGCTGCACTCTCACCACCGTCAGAACATTTCTTCAGAGCTATCAGCCCATAGAAAAAAAAGCGCCGCACCACCACCGGGTAGGCTCGAACCTCTAACCTTTCGGTTAACAGCCGATCGCGCTAGCCAATTGCGCCACGGAGACAGTCGTGCTCCACTCTCACCACCATCAGAACATATCTTGAAAGCTATCAGCGCAAAGAAAAAGCAACACACCACTCCCGGGAAGGCTCAAGCCTCCAAGTTTTTGGTTAACAGCCTAACGTGCTAGCCAATTGCGCCATGGAGACAGACGTGCTCCAATCTCACCACCGTCAAAATATTTCTCCAAAGCTATCAGCGCAAAGAAAAAAAAAGCGACACATCATCCCCGGGTGGGCTCAAACCTCCAACCTTTCGGTTAACAGCTAATTGCGCTAGCCAATTGCGGCACGGAGACAGTCGTGCTCCACTCTCACCACCATCAGAACATATCTTCAAAGCTATCAGCGCAAAGAAAAAAGCGCCAAGCAACCACCGGGTGGGCTCGAACCTCCAACTTTTCGGTTAACAGCCGATCGCGCTAGACAATTGGGCCATGGAGACAGTCGTGCTCCACTCTCACCACCGTCAGAACATATCTACAAAGCTATCAGCGCAAAGAAAAAAGCAACACACTACTCCCGGGAGATCTCGAAACTCCAACCTTTTGGTTAACAGCCGATCACGCTAGCCAATTGCGCCATGGAGACAGTCATGCTCCACTCTCACCACCGTCAGAACATTTCTCCAAAGCTATCAGCGCAAAGAAAAAAAAGCGAAACACCGTCCCCGGGTGGTCTCAAACCTCCAACCTTTCGGTTAACAGCTAATCGCGCTAGCCAATTGCGCCACGGAGACAGTCGTGCTCCACTCTCACCACCATCAGAACATATCTTCAAAGCTATCAGCGCAAAGAAAAAAGGGCCACGCCACCACCGGGTGGGCTCGAACCTCCAACTTTTCGGTTAACAGCCGATCGCGCTAGACAATTGCGCCATGGAGACAGTCGTGCTCCACTCTCACCACCGTCAGAACATATCTACAAAGCTATCAGCGCAAAGAAAAAAGCAACACACCACTCCCGGGAGATCTCGAAACTCCAATGTTTTGATTAACAGCCGAACGTGCTAGCCAATTGCGCCATGAAGACAGTCGTGCTCCATTCTCACCGCCGTAAGAACATTTCTCTAAAGCTATCAGCGCAAAGAAAAAAAAGCGACACACCATCCCCGGGTGGGCTCAAACCTCCAACCTTTCGGTTAACAGCTAATCGCGCTAGCCAATTGCGCCACAGAGACAGTCCTGCTCCACTCTCACCACCATCAGAACATTTCTTCAAAGCTATCAGCGCAAAGAAAAAAGCGACACACCACTCCCGGGAGGGCTCAAAACTTCAATTTTTCGGTTAACAGCCAAACGTGCTAGCCAATTGCGCTACGGAGACAGTCGTGCTCCACTCTCACCGCCGTCAGAACATTTCTTCAGAGTTATCAGCCTAAACAAAAAAAAGCGCCGCACCACCACCGGGTGGGCTCGAATCTACAACCTTTCGGTTAACAGCCGATCGCGCTAGCCAATTGCGCCACGGAGACAGTCGTGCTCCACTCTCACCACCATCAGAACATATCTTCAAAGCTATCAGCGCAAAGAAAAAAAGCAACACACCACTCCCGGGAAGGCTCAAACCTCCAAGTTTTCGGTTAACAGCCTCACGTGCTAGCCAATTGCGCCATGGAGACATTCGTGCTCCAATCTCACCATTGTCAAAATATATCTCCAAAGCTATCAGCGCAAAGAAAAAAGAAACACACCACCCACGGGAGGGCTCGAAACTCGAACCTTTTGGTTAACAGCCGATCACGCTAGCCAATTGCGCCATGGAGACAGTCGTGCTCCACTCTCACCACCGTCAGAACATTTCTCCAAAGCTATCAGCGCAAAGAAAAAAAAAGCGACACACCGTCCCCGGGTGGTCTCAAACCTCCAACCTTTCGGTTAACAGCTAATCGCGCTAGCCAATTGCGCCACGGAGACAGTCCTGCTCCACTCTCATCACCATCAGAACATATCTTCAAAGCTATCAGCCTAAAGAAAAAAAAAGCGCCGCACCACCACCAGGTAGGCTCGAACCTCCAATATTTCGGTTAACAGCCGATCGCGCTAGCAAATTGCGCCACAGAGACAGTCGTGCTCCACTCTCACCACCATCAGAACATATCTTCAAAGCTATCAGCGCAAAGAAAAAGCGACACACCACTCCCGGGAGGGCTCGAAACTTCAATTTTTCGGTTAACAGCCGAACGTGCTAGCCAATTGTGCCACGGAGACAGTCGTGCTTCTATCTCACCACCGTCAGAATATTTCTCCAAAGCTATCAGCGCAAAGAAGAAAAGCGCCGCGCCACCACCGGTTGGGCTCGAACCTCCAACTTTTCGGTTAACAGCCGATCGTGCTAGACAATTGCGCCACGGAGACAGTCGTGCGCAACTCTCACCACCATCACAAAATACCTTCAAAGCTATCAGCGCAAAGAAAAAAGCAACAAACCACTCACGGGAGGGCTCGAAACATCAGTTTTTCGGTTAACAGCCGAACGTGCTAGCCAATTGCGCCACGGAGACAGTCGTGCTCCAATCTCACCATCGTCAGAACATTTCTCCAAACCTATCAGCGCAAAGAAAAAATAGCACCGCGTCACCACCGGGTGGGCTCGAGCCTCAAACTTTTCGGTTAACAGCCCATCGCGCTAGACAATTGCGCCACGGAGACAGTCGTGCTCCCCTCTCACCACCATCAGAACATATTTTCAAAGCTATCAGCGCAAAAAAAGCGGCACACCACTCCCGGGAGGGCTCGAAACTTCAAATATTCGGTTAACAGCCGAACGTGCTAGCCAATTGCGCCACGGAGACAGTCGTGCTCCTCTATCACCACCGCCAGAACATTTCTTCAGAGCTATCAGCCCAAACAAAAAAAAGCGCCGCACCCCCACGGGGAGGGCTCGAAACTCCAACCTCTCGGTTAACAGCTGATCGCGCCAGCCAATTGCGCCACAGAGACAGTCGTGCTCCACTCTCACCACCATCAGAACATATCTTCAAAGCTATCAGCGCAAAGAAAAAAGCGCCAAGCAACCACCGGGTGGGCTCGAACCTCCAACTTTTCGGTTAACAGCCGATCGCGCTAGACAATTGGGCCATGGAGACAGTCGTGCTCCACTCTCACCACCGTCAGAACATATCTACAAAGCTATCAGCGCAAAGAAAAAAGCAACACACTACTCCCGGGAGATCTCGAAACTCCAACCTTTTGGTTAACAGCCGATCACGCTAGCCAATTGCGCCATGGAGACAGTCATGCTCCACTCTCACCACCGTCAGAACATTTCTCCAAAGCTATCAGCGCAAAGAAAAAAAAGCGAAACACCGTCCCCGGGTGGTCTCAAACCTCCAACCTTTCGGTTAACAGCTAATCGCGCTAGCCAATTGCGCCACGGAGACAGTCGTGCTCCACTCTCACCACCATCAGAACATATCTTCAAAGCTATCAGCGCAAAGAAAAAAGGGCCACGCCACCACCGGGTGGGCTCGAACCTCCAACTTTTCGGTTAACAGCCGATCGCGCTAGACAATTGCGCCATGGAGACAGTCGTGCTCCACTCTCACCACCGTCAGAACATATCTACAAAGCTATCAGCGCAAAGAAAAAAGCAACACACCACTCCCGGGAGATCTCGAAACTCCAATGTTTTGATTAACAGCCGAACGTGCTAGCCAATTGCGCCATGAAGACAGTCGTGCTCCATTCTCACCGCCGTAAGAACATTTCTCTAAAGCTATCAGCGCAAAGAAAAAAAAGCGACACACCATCCCCGGGTGGGCTCAAACCTCCAACCTTTCGGTTAACAGCTAATCGCGCTAGCCAATTGCGCCACAGAGACAGTCCTGCTCCACTCTCACCACCATCAGAACATTTCTTCAAAGCTATCAGCGCAAAGAAAAAAGCGACACACCACTCCCGGGAGGGCTCAAAACTTCAATTTTTCGGTTAACAGCCAAACGTGCTAGCCAATTGCGCTACGGAGACAGTCGTGCTCCACTCTCACCGCCGTCAGAACATTTCTTCAGAGTTATCAGCCTAAACAAAAAAAAGCGCCGCACCACCACCGGGTGGGCTCGAATCTACAACCTTTCGGTTAACAGCCGATCGCGCTAGCCAATTGCGCCACGGAGACAGTCGTGCTCCACTCTCACCACCATCAGAACATATCTTCAAAGCTATCAGCGCAAAGAAAAAAAGCAACACACCACTCCCGGGAAGGCTCAAACCTCCAAGTTTTCGGTTAACAGCCTCACGTGCTAGCCAATTGCGCCATGGAGACATTCGTGCTCCAATCTCACCATTGTCAAAATATATCTCCAAAGCTATCAGCGCAAAGAAAAAAGAAACACACCACCCACGGGAGGGCTCGAAACTCGAACCTTTTGGTTAACAGCCGATCACGCTAGCCAATTGCGCCATGGAGACAGTCGTGCTCCACTCTCACCACCGTCAGAACATTTCTCCAAAGCTATCAGCGCAAAGAAAAAAAAAGCGACACACCGTCCCCGGGTGGTCTCAAACCTCCAACCTTTCGGTTAACAGCTAATCGCGCTAGCCAATTGCGCCACGGAGACAGTCCTGCTCCACTCTCATCACCATCAGAACATATCTTCAAAGCTATCAGCCTAAAGAAAAAAAAAGCGCCGCACCACCACCAGGTAGGCTCGAACCTCCAATATTTCGGTTAACAGCCGATCGCGCTAGCAAATTGCGCCACAGAGACAGTCGTGCTCCACTCTCACCACCATCAGAACATATCTTCAAAGCTATCAGCGCAAAGAAAAAGCGACACACCACTCCCGGGAGGGCTCGAAACTTCAATTTTTCGGTTAACAGCCGAACGTGCTAGCCAATTGTGCCACGGAGACAGTCGTGCTTCTATCTCACCACCGTCAGAATATTTCTCCAAAGCTATCAGCGCAAAGAAGAAAAGCGCCGCGCCACCACCGGTTGGGCTCGAACCTCCAACTTTTCGGTTAACAGCCGATCGTGCTAGACAATTGCGCCACGGAGACAGTCGTGCGCAACTCTCACCACCATCACAAAATACCTTCAAAGCTATCAGCGCAAAGAAAAAAGCAACAAACCACTCACGGGAGGGCTCGAAACATCAGTTTTTCGGTTAACAGCCGAACGTGCTAGCCAATTGCGCCACGGAGACAGTCGTGCTCCAATCTCACCATCGTCAGAACATTTCTCCAAACCTATCAGCGCAAAGAAAAAATAGCACCGCGTCACCACCGGGTGGGCTCGAGCCTCAAACTTTTCGGTTAACAGCCCATCGCGCTAGACAATTGCGCCACGGAGACAGTCGTGCTCCCCTCTCACCACCATCAGAACATATTTTCAAAGCTATCAGCGCAAAAAAAGCGGCACACCACTCCCGGGAGGGCTCGAAACTTCAAATATTCGGTTAACAGCCGAACGTGCTAGCCAATTGCGCCACGGAGACAGTCGTGCTCCTCTATCACCACCGCCAGAACATTTCTTCAGAGCTATCAGCCCAAACAAAAAAAAGCGCCGCACCCCCACGGGGAGGGCTCGAAACTCCAACCTCTCGGTTAACAGCTGATCGCGCCAGCCAATTGCGCCACAGAGACAGTCGTGCTCTACTCTCACCACCATCAGAACATATCTTCAAAGCTATCAGCCTAAAGAAAAAAAAAGCGCCGCAGCACCACCGGGTGGGCTCGAACCTCCAACTTTTCGGTTAACAGCCGATCGCGCTAGCCCATTGCGCCACGGAGACAGTCGTGCTCCACTCTCACCACCATCAGAACATATATTCAAAGCTATCAGCGCAAAGAAAAAAAAGCGCCGCACCACCACCGGGTGGGCTCGAACCTCCAACCTTTCGGTTAACAGCCGATCGCGCTAGCCAATTGCGCCACGGAGACGGTCCTGCTCCACTCTCACCACCATCAGAACATATCTTCAAAGCTTTCAGCCCGAAGAAAAAAAAAGCAACACACCACTCCCGGGAGGGCTCGGAACTCCAATTTTTCGGTTAACAGCCGAACGTGCTATCCAATTGCGCCACGGAGACAGTCGTGCTCCAATCTCACCACCGTCAGAACATTTCTCCAAAGCCAACAGCGCAATGAAAAAGAAGCGCCGCATCACCACCGGGTGGGCTCGAACCTTCAAACTTTCAGTTAACAGCCGATCGCGCTAGCCAATTGTGCCACGGAGACAGTCGTGCTCCACTCTCACCACCATCAGAACATATCTTCAAAGCTATCAGCGCAAAGAAAAAAGAAACACACCACTCCCGGGAGGGCTCGAAACTCCAATTCTACGGTTAACAGCCGAACGTGCTAGCCAATTGTGCTACGGAGACAGTCGTGCTCCACTCTCACCACCGTCAGAACATTTCTTCAGAGCTATCAGCCCATAGAAAAAAAAGCGCCGCACCACCACCGGGTAGGCTCGAACCTCTAACCTTTCGGTTAACAGCCGATCGCGCTAGCCAATTGCGCCACGGAGACAGTCGTGCTCCACTCTCACCACCATCAGAACATATCTTCAAAGCTATCAGCGCAAAGAAAAAAGCAACACACCACTCCCGGGAAGGCTCAAGCCTCCAAGTTTTCGGTTAACAGCCTAACGTGCTAGCCAATTGCGCCATGGAGACAGACGTGCTCCAATCTCACCACCGTCAAAATATTTCTCCAAAGCTATCAGCGCAAAGAAAAAAAAAGCGACACATCATCCCCGGGTGGGCTCAAACCTCCAACCTTTCGGTTAACAGCTAATTGCGCTAGCCAATTGCGGCACGGAGACAGTCGTGCTCCACTCTCACCACCATCAGAACATATCTTCAAAGCTATCAGCGCAAAGAAAAAAGCGCCAAGCAACCACCGGGTGGGCTCGAACCTCCAACTTTTCGGTTAACAGCCGATCGCGCTAGCCCATTGCGCCACGGAGACAGTCGTGCTCCACTCTCACCACCATCAGAACATATATTCAAAGCTATCAGCGCAAAGAAAAAAAAGCGCCGCACCACCACCGGGTGGGCTCGAACCTCCAACCTTTCGGTTAACAGCCGATCGCGCTAGCCAATTGCGCCACGGAGACGGTCCTGCTCCACTCTCACCACCATCAGAACATATCTTCAAAGCTTTCAGCCCGAAGAAAAAAAAAGCAACACACCACTCCCGGGAGGGCTCGGAACTCCAATTTTTCGGTTAACAGCCGAACGTGCTATCCAATTGCGCCACGGAGACAGTCGTGCTCCAATCTCACCACCGTCAGAACATTTCTCCAAAGCCAACAGCGCAATGAAAAAGAAGCGCCGCATCACCACCGGGTGGGCTCGAACCTTCAAACTTTCAGTTAACAGCCGATCGCGCTAGCCAATTGTGCCACGGAGACAGTCGTGCTCCACTCTCACCACCATCAGAACATATCTTCAAAGCTATCAGCGCAAAGAAAAAAGAAACACACCACTCCCGGGAGGGCTCGAAACTCCAATTCTACGGTTAACAGCCGAACGTGCTAGCCAATTGTGCTACGGAGACAGTCGTGCTCCACTCTCACCACCGTCAGAACATTTCTTCAGAGCTATCAGCCCATAGAAAAAAAAGCGCCGCACCACCACCGGGTAGGCTCGAACCTCTAACCTTTCGGTTAACAGCCGATCGCGCTAGCCAATTGCGCCACGGAGACAGTCGTGCTCCACTCTCACCACCATCAGAACATATCTTCAAAGCTATCAGCGCAAAGAAAAAAGCAACACACCACTCCCGGGAAGGCTCAAGCCTCCAAGTTTTCGGTTAACAGCCTAACGTGCTAGCCAATTGCGCCATGGAGACAGACGTGCTCCAATCTCACCACCGTCAAAATATTTCTCCAAAGCTATCAGCGCAAAGAAAAAAAAAGCGACACATCATCCCCGGGTGGGCTCAAACCTCCAACCTTTCGGTTAACAGCTAATTGCGCTAGCCAATTGCGGCACGGAGACAGTCGTGCTCCACTCTCACCACCATCAGAACATATCTTCAAAGCTATCAGCGCAAAGAAAAAAGCGCCAAGCAACCACCGGGTGGGCTCGAACCTCCAACTTTTCGGTTAACAGCCGATCGCGCTAGACAATTGGGCCATGGAGACAGTCGTGCTCCACTCTCACCACCGTCAGAACATATCTACAAAGCTATCAGCGCAAAAAAAAGCAACACACTACTCCCGGGAGATCTCGAAACTCCAACCTTTTGGTTAACAGCCGATCACGCTAGCCAATTGCGCCATGGAGACAGTCGTGCTCCACTCTCACCACCGTCAGAACATTTCTCCAAAGCTATCAGCGCAAAGAAAAAAAAGCGACACACCGTCCCCGGGTGGTCTCAAACCTCCAACCTTTCGGTTAACAGCTAATCGCGCTAGCCAATTGCGCCACGGAGACAGCCGTGCTCCACTCTCACCACCATCAGAACATATCTTCAAAGCTATCAGCGCAAAGAAAAAAGGGCCACGCCACCACCGGGTGGGCTCGAACCTCCAACTTTTCGGTTAACAGCCGATCGCGCTAGACAATTGCGCCATGGAGACAGTCGTGCTCCACTCTCACCACCGTCAGAACATATCTACAAAGCTATCAGCGCAAAGAAAAAAGCAACACACCACTCCCGGGAGATCTCGAAACTCCAATGTTTTGATTAACAGCCGAACGTGCTAGCCAATTGCGCCATGAAGACAGTCGTGCTCCATTCTCACCACCGTAAGAACATTTCTCTAAAGCTATCAGCGCAAAGAAAAAAAAGCGACACACCATCCCCGGGTGGGCTCAAACCTCCAACCTTTCGGTTAACAGCTAATCGCGCTAGCCAATTGCGCACAGAGACAGTCCTGCTCCACTCTCACCACCATCAGAACATATCTTCAAAGCTATCAGCGCAAAGAAAAAAGCGACACACCACTCCCGGGAGGGCTCAAAACTTCAATTTTTCGGTTAACAGCCAAACGTGCTAGCCAATTGCGCTACGGAGACAGTCGTGCTCCACTCTCACCGCCGTCAGAACATTTCTTCAGAGTTATCAGCCTAAACAAAAAAAAAGCGCCGCACCACCACCGGGTGGGCTCGAATCTCCAACCTTTCGGTTAACAGCCGATCGCGCTAGCCAATTGCGCCACGGAGACAGTCGTGCTCCACTCTCACCACCATCAGAACATATCTTCAAAGCTATCAGCGCAAAGAAAAAAAGCAACACACCACTCCCGGGAAGGCTCAAACCTCCAAGTTTTCGGTTAACAGCCTCACGTGCTAGCCAATTGCGCCATGGAGACATTCGTGCTCCAATCTCACCATTGTCAAAATATATCTCCAAAGCTATCAGCGCAAAGAAAAAAGAAACACACCACTCACGGGAGGGCTCGAAACTCGAACCTTTTGGTTAACAGCCGATCACGCTAGCCAATTGCGCCATGGAGACAGTCGTGCTCCACTCTCACCACCGTCAGAACATTTCTCCAAAGCTATCAGCGCAAAGAAAAAAAAAGCGACACACCGTCCCCGGGTGGGCTCGAACCTCCAACCTTTCGGTTAACAGCCGATCGCGCTAGCCAATTGCGCCACGGAGACGGTCCTGCTCCACTCTCACCACCATCAGAACATATCTTCAAAGCTTTCAGCCCGAAGAAAAAAAAAGCAACACACCACTCCCGGGAGGGCTCGGAACTCCAATTTTTCGGTTAACAGCCGAACGTGCTATCCAATTGCGCCACGGAGACAGTCGTGCTCCAATCTCACCACCGTCAGAACATTTCTCCAAAGCCAACAGCGCAATGAAAAAGAAGCGCCGCATCACCACCGGGTGGGCTCGAACCTTCAAACTTTCAGTTAACAGCCGATCGCGCTAGCCAATTGTGCCACGGAGACAGTCGTGCTCCACTCTCACCACCATCAGAACATATCTTCAAAGCTATCAGCGCAAAGAAAAAAGAAACACACCACTCCCGGGAAGGCTCAAGCCTCCAAGTTTTCGGTTAACAGCCTAACGTGCTAGCCAATTGCGCCATGGAGACAGACGTGCTCCAATCTCACCACCGTCAAAATATTTCTCCAAAGCTATCAGCGCAAAGAAAAAAAAAGCGACACATCATCCCCGGGTGGGCTCAAACCTCCAACCTTTCGGTTAACAGCTAATTGCGCTAGCCAATTGCGGCACGGAGACAGTCGTGCTCCACTCTCACCACCATCAGAACATATCTTCAAAGCTATCAGCGCAAAGAAAAAAGCGCCAAGCAACCACCGGGTGGGCTCGAACCTCCAACTTTTCGGTTAACAGCCGATCGCGCTAGCCCATTGCGCCACGGAGACAGTCGTGCTCCACTCTCACCACCATCAGAACATATATTCAAAGCTATCAGCGCAAAGAAAAAAAAGCGCCGCACCACCACCGGGTGGGCTCGAACCTCCAACCTTTCGGTTAACAGCCGATCGCGCTAGCCAATTGCGCCACGGAGACGGTCCTGCTCCACTCTCACCACCATCAGAACATATCTTCAAAGCTTTCAGCCCGAAGAAAAAAAAAGCAACACACCACTCCCGGGAGGGCTCGGAACTCCAATTTTTCGGTTAACAGCCGAACGTGCTATCCAATTGCGCCACGGAGACAGTCGTGCTCCAATCTCACCACCGTCAGAACATTTCTCCAAAGCCAACAGCGCAATGAAAAAGAAGCGCCGCATCACCACCGGGTGGGCTCGAACCTTCAAACTTTCAGTTAACAGCCGATCGCGCTAGCCAATTGTGCCACGGAGACAGTCGTGCTCCACTCTCACCACCATCAGAACATATCTTCAAAGCTATCAGCGCAAAGAAAAAAGAAACACACCACTCCCGGGAGGGCTCGAAACTCCAATTCTACGGTTAACAGCCGAACGTGCTAGCCAATTGTGCTACGGAGACAGTCGTGCTCCACTCTCACCACCGTCAGAACATTTCTTCAGAGCTATCAGCCCATAGAAAAAAAAGCGCCGCACCACCACCGGGTAGGCTCGAACCTCTAACCTTTCGGTTAACAGCCGATCGCGCTAGCCAATTGCGCCACGGAGACAGTCGTGCTCCACTCTCACCACCATCAGAACATATCTTCAAAGCTATCAGCGCAAAGAAAAAAGCAACACACCACTCCCGGGAAGGCTCAAGCCTCCAAGTTTTCGGTTAACAGCCTAACGTGCTAGCCAATTGCGCCATGGAGACAGACGTGCTCCAATCTCACCACCGTCAAAATATTTCTCCAAAGCTATCAGCGCAAAGAAAAAAAAAGCGACACATCATCCCCGGGTGGGCTCAAACCTCCAACCTTTCGGTTAACAGCTAATTGCGCTAGCCAATTGCGGCACGGAGACAGTCGTGCTCCACTCTCACCACCATCAGAACATATCTTCAAAGCTATCAGCGCAAAGAAAAAAGCGCCAAGCAACCACCGGGTGGGCTCGAACCTCCAACTTTTCGGTTAACAGCCGATCGCGCTAGACAATTGGGCCATGGAGACAGTCGTGCTCCACTCTCACCACCGTCAGAACATATCTACAAAGCTATCAGCGCAAAAAAAAGCAACACACTACTCCCGGGAGATCTCGAAACTCCAACCTTTTGGTTAACAGCCGATCACGCTAGCCAATTGCGCCATGGAGACAGTCGTGCTCCACTCTCACCACCGTCAGAACATTTCTCCAAAGCTATCAGCGCAAAGAAAAAAAAGCGACACACCGTCCCCGGGTGGTCTCAAACCTCCAACCTTTCGGTTAACAGCTAATCGCGCTAGCCAATTGCGCCACGGAGACAGCCGTGCTCCACTCTCACCACCATCAGAACATATCTTCAAAGCTATCAGCGCAAAGAAAAAAGGGCCACGCCACCACCGGGTGGGCTCGAACCTCCAACTTTTCGGTTAACAGCCGATCGCGCTAGACAATTGCGCCATGGAGACAGTCGTGCTCCACTCTCACCACCGTCAGAACATATCTACAAAGCTATCAGCGCAAAGAAAAAAGCAACACACCACTCCCGGGAGATCTCGAAACTCCAATGTTTTGATTAACAGCCGAACGTGCTAGCCAATTGCGCCATGAAGACAGTCGTGCTCCATTCTCACCACCGTAAGAACATTTCTCTAAAGCTATCAGCGCAAAGAAAAAAAAGCGACACACCATCCCCGGGTGGGCTCAAACCTCCAACCTTTCGGTTAACAGCTAATCGCGCTAGCCAATTGCGCACAGAGACAGTCCTGCTCCACTCTCACCACCATCAGAACATATCTTCAAAGCTATCAGCGCAAAGAAAAAAGCGACACACCACTCCCGGGAGGGCTCAAAACTTCAATTTTTCGGTTAACAGCCAAACGTGCTAGCCAATTGCGCTACGGAGACAGTCGTGCTCCACTCTCACCGCCGTCAGAACATTTCTTCAGAGTTATCAGCCTAAACAAAAAAAAAGCGCCGCACCACCACCGGGTGGGCTCGAATCTCCAACCTTTCGGTTAACAGCCGATCGCGCTAGCCAATTGCGCCACGGAGACAGTCGTGCTCCACTCTCACCACCATCAGAACATATCTTCAAAGCTATCAGCGCAAAGAAAAAAAGCAACACACCACTCCCGGGAAGGCTCAAACCTCCAAGTTTTCGGTTAACAGCCTCACGTGCTAGCCAATTGCGCCATGGAGACATTCGTGCTCCAATCTCACCATTGTCAAAATATATCTCCAAAGCTATCAGCGCAAAGAAAAAAGAAACACACCACTCACGGGAGGGCTCGAAACTCGAACCTTTTGGTTAACAGCCGATCACGCTAGCCAATTGCGCCATGGAGACAGTCGTGCTCCACTCTCACCACCGTCAGAACATTTCTCCAAAGCTATCAGCGCAAAGAAAAAAAAAGCGACACACCGTCCCCGGGTGGGCTCGAACCTCCAACCTTTCGGTTAACAGCCGATCGCGCTAGCCAATTGCGCCACGGAGACGGTCCTGCTCCACTCTCACCACCATCAGAACATATCTTCAAAGCTTTCAGCCCGAAGAAAAAAAAAGCAACACACCACTCCCGGGAGGGCTCGGAACTCCAATTTTTCGGTTAACAGCCGAACGTGCTATCCAATTGCGCCACGGAGACAGTCGTGCTCCAATCTCACCACCGTCAGAACATTTCTCCAAAGCCAACAGCGCAATGAAAAAGAAGCGCCGCATCACCACCGGGTGGGCTCGAACCTTCAAACTTTCAGTTAACAGCCGATCGCGCTAGCCAATTGTGCCACGGAGACAGTCGTGCTCCACTCTCACCACCATCAGAACATATCTTCAAAGCTATCAGCGCAAAGAAAAAAGAAACACACCACTCCCGGGAGGGCTCGAAACTCCAATTCTACGGTTAACAGCCGAACGTGCTAGCCAATTGTGCTACGGAGACAGTCGTGCTCCACTCTCACCACCGTCAGAACATTTCTTCAGAGCTATCAGCCCATAGAAAAAAAAGCGCCGCACCACCACCGGGTAGGCTCGAACCTCTAACCTTTCGGTTAACAGCCGATCGCGCTAGCCAATTGCGCCACGGAGACAGTCGTGCTCCACTCTCACCACCATCAGAACATATCTTCAAAGCTATCAGCGCAAAGAAAAAAGCAACACACCACTCCCGGGAAGGCTCAAGCCTCCAAGTTTTCGGTTAACAGCCTAACGTGCTAGCCAATTGCGCCATGGAGACAGACGTGCTCCAATCTCACCACCGTCAAAATATTTCTCCAAAGCTATCAGCGCAAAGAAAAAAAAAGCGACACATCATCCCCGGGTGGGCTCAAACCTCCAACCTTTCGGTTAACAGCTAATTGCGCTAGCCAATTGCGGCACGGAGACAGTCGTGCTCCACTCTCACCACCATCAGAACATATCTTCAAAGCTATCAGCGCAAAGAAAAAAGCGCCAAGCAACCACCGGGTGGGCTCGAACCTCCAACTTTTCGGTTAACAGCCGATCGCGCTAGACAATTGGGCCATGGAGACAGTCGTGCTCCACTCTCACCACCGTCAGAACATATCTACAAAGCTATCAGCGCAAAAAAAAGCAACACACTACTCCCGGGAGATCTCGAAACTCCAACCTTTTGGTTAACAGCCGATCACGCTAGCCAATTGCGCCATGGAGACAGTCGTGCTCCACTCTCACCACCGTCAGAACATTTCTCCAAAGCTATCAGCGCAAAGAAAAAAAAGCGACACACCGTCCCCGGGTGGTCTCAAACCTCCAACCTTTCGGTTAACAGCTAATCGCGCTAGCCAATTGCGCCACGGAGACAGCCGTGCTCCACTCTCACCACCATCAGAACATATCTTCAAAGCTATCAGCGCAAAGAAAAAAGGGCCACGCCACCACCGGGTGGGCTCGAACCTCCAACTTTTCGGTTAACAGCCGATCGCGCTAGACAATTGCGCCATGGAGACAGTCGTGCTCCACTCTCACCACCGTCAGAACATATCTACAAAGCTATCAGCGCAAAGAAAAAAGCAACACACCACTCCCGGGAGATCTCGAAACTCCAATGTTTTGATTAACAGCCGAACGTGCTAGCCAATTGCGCCATGAAGACAGTCGTGCTCCATTCTCACCACCGTAAGAACATTTCTCTAAAGCTATCAGCGCAAAGAAAAAAAAGCGACACACCATCCCCGGGTGGGCTCAAACCTCCAACCTTTCGGTTAACAGCTAATCGCGCTAGCCAATTGCGCACAGAGACAGTCCTGCTCCACTCTCACCACCATCAGAACATATCTTCAAAGCTATCAGCGCAAAGAAAAAAGCGACACACCACTCCCGGGAGGGCTCAAAACTTCAATTTTTCGGTTAACAGCCAAACGTGCTAGCCAATTGCGCTACGGAGACAGTCGTGCTCCACTCTCACCGCCGTCAGAACATTTCTTCAGAGTTATCAGCCTAAACAAAAAAAAAAGCGCCGCACCACCACCGGGTGGGCTCGAATCTCCAACCTTTCGGTTAACAGCCGATCGCGCTAGCCAATTGCGCCACGGAGACAGTCGTGCTCCACTCTCACCACCATCAGAACATATCTTCAAAGCTATCAGCGCAAAGAAAAAAAGCAACACACCACTCCCGGGAAGGCTCAAACCTCCAAGTTTTCGGTTAACAGCCTCACGTGCTAGCCAATTGCGCCATGGAGACATTCGTGCTCCAATCTCACCATTGTCAAAATATATCTCCAAAGCTATCAGCGCAAAGAAAAAAGAAACACACCACTCACGGGAGGGCTCGAAACTCGAACCTTTTGGTTAACAGCCGATCACGCTAGCCAATTGCGCCATGGAGACAGTCGTGCTCCACTCTCACCACCGTCAGAACATTTCTCCAAAGCTATCAGCGCAAAGAAAAAAAAAGCGACACACCGTCCCCGGGTGGTCTCAAACCTCCAACCTTTCGGTTAACAGCTAATCGCGCTAGCCAATTGCGCCACGGAGACAGTCCTGCTCCACTCTCATCACCATCAGAACATATCTTCAAAGCTATCAGCCTAAAGAAAAAAAAAGCGCCGCACCACCACCAGGTAGGCTCGAACCTCCAATATTTCGGTTAACAGCCGATCGCGCTAGCAAATTGCGCCACAGAGACAGTCGTGCTCCACTCTCACCACCATCAGAACATATCTTCAAAGCTATCAGCGCAAAGAAAAAGCGACACACCGCTCCCGGGAGGGCTCGAAACTTCAATTTTTCGGTTAACAGCCGAACGTGCTAGCCAATTGTGCCACGGAGACAGTCGTGCTTCTATCTCACCACCGTCAGAATATTTCTCCAAAGCTATCAGCGCAAAGAAAAAAAGCGCCGCGCCACCACCGGTTGGGCTCGAACCTCCAACTTTTCGGTAACAGCCGATCGTGCTAGACAATTGCGCCACGGAGACAGTCGTGCGCAACTCTCACCACCATCACAAAATATCTTCAAAGCTATCAGCGCAAAGAAAAAAGCAACAAACCACTCACGGGAGGGCTCGAAACTTCAGTTTTTCGGTTAACAGCCGAACGTGCTAGCCAATTGCGCCACGGAGACAGTCGTGCTCCAATCTCACCATCGTCAGAACATTTCTCCAAACCTATCAGCGCAAAGAAAAAATAGCACCGCGTCACCACCGGGTGGGCTCGAGCCTCAAACTTTTCGGTTAACAGCCCATCGCGCTAGACAATTGCGCCACGGAGACAGTCGTGCTCCACTCTCACCACCATCAGAACATATTTTCAAAGCTATCAGCGCAAAAAAAGCGGCACACCACTCCCGGGAGGGCTCGAAACTTCAAATATTCGGTTAACAGCCGAACGTGCTAGCCAATTGCGCCACGGAGACAGTCGTGCTCCTCTATCACCACCGCCAGAACATTTCTTCAGAGCTATCAGCCCAAACAAAAAAAAGCGCCGCACCCCCACGGGGAGGGCTCGAAACTCCAACCTCTCGGTTAACAGCTGATCGCGCCAGCCAATTGCGCCACAGAGACAGTCGTGCTCTACTCTCACCACCATCAGAACATATCTTCAAAGCTATCAGCCTAAAGAAAAAAAAAGCGCCGCAGCACCACCGGGTGGGCTCGAACCTCCAACATTTCGGTTAACAGCCGATCGCGCTAGCCCATTGCGCCACGGAGACAGTCGTGCTCCACTCTCACCACCATCAGAACATATATTCAAAGCTATCAGCGCAAAGAAAAAAAAGCGCCGCACCACCACCGGGTGGGCTCGAACCTCCAACCTTTCGGTTAACAGCCGATCGCGCTAGCCAATTGCGCCACGGAGACGGTCCTGCTCCACTCTCACCACCATCAGAACATATCTTCAAAGCTTTCAGCCCGAAGAAAAAAAAAGCAACACACCACTCCCGGGAGGGCTCGGAACTCCAATTTTTCGGTTAACAGCCGAACGTGCTATCCAATTGCGCCACGGAGACAGTCGTGCTCCAATCTCACCACCGTCAGAACATTTCTCCAAAGCCAACAGCGCAATGAAAAAGAAGCGCCGCATCACCACCGGGTGGGCTCGAACCTTCAACCTTTCAGTTAACAGCCGATCGCGCTAGCCAATTGTGCCACGGAGACAGTCGTGCTCCACTCTCACCACCATCAGAACATATCTTCAAAGCTATCAGCGCAAAGAAAAAAGAAACACACCACTCCCGGGAGGGCTCGAAACTCCAATTCTACGGTTAACAGCCGAACGTGCTAGCCAATTGTGCTACGGAGACAGTCGTGCTCCACTCTCACCACCGTCAGAACATTTCTTCAGAGCTATCAGCCCATAGAAAAAAAAGCGCCGCACCACCACCGGGTAGGCTCGAACCTCTAACCTTTCGGTTAACAGCCGATCGCGCTAGCCAATTGCGCCACGGAGACAGTCGTGCTCCACTCTCACCACCATCAGAACATATCTTCAAAGCTATAAGCGCAAAGAAAAAAGCAACACACCACTCCCGGGAAGGCTCAAGCCTCCAAGTTTTCGGTTAACAGCCTAACGTGCTAGCCAATTGCGCCATGGAGACAGACGTGCTCCAATCTCACCACCGTCAAAATATTTCTCCAAAGCTATCAGCGCAAAGAAAAAAAAAGCGACACATCATCCCCGGGTGGGCTCAAACCTCCAAACTTTCGGTTAACAGCTAATTGCGCTAGCCAATTGCGGCACGGAGACAGTCGTGCTCCACTCTCACCACCATCAGAACATATCTTCAAAGCTATCAGCGCAAAGAAAAAAGCGCCAAGCAACCACCGGGTGGGCTCGAACCTCCAACTTTTCGGTTAACAGCCGATCGCGCTAGACAATTGGGCCATGGAGACAGTCGTGCTCCACTCTCACCACCGTCAGAACATATCTACAAAGCTATCAGCGCAAAGAAAAAAGCAACACACTACTCCCGGGAGATCTCGAAACTCCAACCTTTTGGTTAACAGCCGATCACGCTAGCCAATTGCGCCATGGAGACAGTCGTGCTCCACTCTCACCACCGTCAGAACATTTCTCCAAAGCTATCAGCGCAAAGAAAAAAAAGCGACACACCGTCCCCGGGTGGTCTCAAACCTCCAACCTTTCGGTTAACAGCTAATCGCGCTAGCCAATTGCGCCACGGAGACAGTCGTGCTCCACTCTCACCACCATCAGAACATATCTTCAAAGCTATCAGCGCAAAGAAAAAAGGGCCACGCCACCACCGGGTGGGCTCGAACCTCCAACTTTTCGGTTAACAGCCGATCGCGCTAGACAGTTGCGCCATGGAGACAGTCGTGCTCCACTCTCACCACCGTCAGAACATATCTACAAAGCTATCAGCGCAAAGAAAAAAGCAACACACCACTCCCGGGAGATCTCGAAACTCCAATTTTTTGATTAACAGCCGAACGTGCTAGCCAATTGCGCCATGAAGACAGTCGTGCTCCATTCTCACCACCGTAAGAACATTTCTCTAAAGCTATCAGCGCAAAGAAAAAAAAGCGACACACCATCCCCGGGTGGGCTCAAACCTCCAACCTTTCGGTTAACAGCTAATCGCGCTAGCCAATTGCGCCACAGAGACAGTCCTGCTCCACTCTCACCACCATCAGAACATATCTTCAAAGCTATCAGCGCAAAGAAAAAAGCGACACACCACTCCCGGGAGGGCTCAAAACTTCAATTTTTCGGTTAACAGCCAAACGTGCTAGCCAATTGCGCCACGGAGACAGTCGTGCTCCACTCTCACCGCCGTCAGAAGATTTCTTCAGAGTTATCAGCCTAAACAAAAAAAAGCGCCGCACCACCACCGGGTGGGCTCGAATCTCCAACCTTTCGGTTAACAGCCGATCGCGCTAGCCAATTGCGCCACGGAGACAGTCGTGCTCCACTCTCACCACCATCAGAACATATCTTCAAAGCTATCAGCGCAAAGAAAAAAAGCAACACACCACTCCCGGGAAGGCTCAAACCTCCAAGTTTTCGGTTAACAGCCTCACGTTCTAGCCAATTGCGCCATGGAGACATTCGTGCTCCAATCTCACCATTGTCAAAATATATCTCCAAAGCTATCAGCGCAAAGAAAAAAGAAACACACCACTCACCGGAGGGCTCGAAACTCGAACCTTTTGGTTAACAGCCGATCACGCTAGCCAATTGCGCCATGGAGACAGTCGTGCTCCACTCTCACCACCGTCAGAACATTTCTCCAAAGCTATCAGCGCAAAGAAAAAAAAAGCGACACACCGTCCCCGGGTGGTCTCAAACCTCCAACCTTTCGGTTAACAGCTAATCGCGCTAGCCAATGGCGCCACGGAGACAGTCCTGCTCCACTCTCATCACCATCAGAACATATCTTCAAAGCTATCAGCCTAAAGAAAAAAAAAGCGCCGCACCACCACCAGGTAGGCTCGAACCTCCAATATTTCGGTTAACAGTCGATCGCGCTAGCAAATTGCGCCACAGAGACAGTCGTGCTCCACTCTCACCACCATCAGAACATATCTTCAAAGCTATCAGCGCAAAGAAAAAGCGACACACCACTCCCGGGAGGGCTCGAAACTTCAATTTTTCGGTTAACAGCCGAACGTGCTAGCCAATTGTGCCACGGAGACAGTCGTGCTTCTATCTCACCACCGTCAGAATATTTCTCCAAAGCTATCAGCGCAAAAAAAAAAGCGCCGCGCCACCACCGGTTGGGCTCGAACCTCCAACTTTTCGGTTAACAGCCGATCGTGCTAGACAATTGCGCCACGGAGACAGTCGTGCGCAACTCTCACCACCATCACAAAATATCTTCAAAGCTATCAGCGCAAAGAAAAAAGCAACAAACCACTCACGGGAGGGCTCGAAACTTCAGTTTTTCGGTTAACAGCCGAACGTGCTAGCCAATTGCGCCACGGAGACAGTCGTGCTCCAATCTCACCATCGTCAGAACATTTCTCCAAACCTATCAGCGCAAAGAAAAAATAGCACCGCGTCACCACCGGGTGGGCTCGAGCCTCAAACTTTTCGGTTAACAGCCCATCGCGCTAGACAATTGCGCCACGGAGACAGTCGTGCTCCACTCTCACCACCATCAGAACATATTTTCAAAGCTATCAGCGCAAAAAAAGCGGCACACCACTCCCGGGAGGGCTCGAAACTTCAAATATTCGGTTAACAGCCGAACGTGCTAGCCAATTGCGCCACGGAGACAGTCGTGCTCCTCTATCACCACCGCCAGAACATTTCTTCAGAGCTATCAGCCCAAACAAAAAAAAGCGCCGCACCCCCACGGGGAGGGCTCGAAACTCCAACCTCTCGGTTAACAGCTGATCGCGCCAGCCAATTGCGCCTCAGAGACAGTCGTGCTCTACTCTCACCACCATCAGAACATATCTTCAAAGCTATCAGCCTAAAGAAAAAAAAAGCGCCGCAGCACCACCGGGTGGGCTCGAACCTCCAATTTTTCGGTTAACAGCCGAACGTGCTATCCAATTGCGCCACGGAGACATTCGTGCTCCAATCTCACCACCGTCAGAACATTTCTCCAAAGCCAACAGCGCAATGAAAAAGAAGCGCCGCATCACCACCGGGTGGGCTCGAACCTTCAACCTTTCAGTTAACAGCCGATCGCGCTAGCCAATTGTGCCACGGAGGCAGTCGTGCTCCACTCTCACCACCATCAGAACATATCTTCAAAGCTATCAGCGCAAAGAAAAAAGAAACACACCACTCCCGGGAGGGCTCGAAACTCCAATTCTACGGTTAACACCCGAACGTGCTAGCCAATTGTGCTACGGAGACAGTCGTGCTCCACTCTCACCACCGTCAGAACATTTCTTCAGAGCTATTAGCCCATAAAAAAAAGCGCCGCACCACCACCGGGTAGGCTCGAACCTCCAACCTTTTCGGTTAACAGCCGATCGCTCTAGCCAATTGCGCCACGGAGACAGTCGTGCTCCACTCTCACCACCATCAGAACATATCTTCAAAGCTATCAGCGCAAAGAAAAAAGCAACACACCACTCCCGGGAAGGCTCAAGCCTCCAAGTTTTCGGTTAACAGCCTAACGTGCTAGCCAATTGCGCCATGGAGACAGACGTGCTCCAATCTCACCACCGTCAAAATATTTCTCCAAAGCTATCAGCGCAAAGAAAAAAAAAGCGACACATCATCCCCGGGTGGGCTCAAACCTCCAACCTTTCGGTTAACAGCTAATTGCGCTAGCCAATTGCGGCACGGAGACAGTCGTGCTCCACTCTCACCACCATCAGAACATATCTTCAAAGCTATCAGCGCAAAGAAAAAAGCGCCAAGCAACCACCGGGTGGGCTCGAACCTCCAACTTTTCGGTTAACAGCCGATCGCGCTAGACAATTGCGCCATGGAGACAGTCGTGCTCCACTCTCACCACCGTCAGAACATATCTACAATGCTATCAGCGCAAAGAAAAAAGCAACACACTACTCCCGGGAGATCTCGAAACTCCAACCTTTTGGTTAACAGCCGATCACGCTAGCCAATTGCGCCATGGAGACAGTCGTGCTCCACTCTCACCACCGTCAGAACATTTCTCCAAAGCTATCAGCGCAAAGAAAAAAAAGCGACACACCGTCCCCGGGTGGTCTCAAACCTCCAACCTTTCGGTTAACAGCTAATGGCGCTAGCCAATTGCGCCACGGAGACAGTCCTGCTCCACTCTCACCACCATCAGAACATATCTTCAAAGCTATCAGCCTAAAGAAAAAAAAGCGCCGCCCCACCACCGGGTAGGCTCGAACCTCCTACTTTCGGTTAACAGCCAATCGCGCTAGCCAATTGCGCCACGGAGACAGTCGTGCTCCACTCTCTTCACCATCACAACATATCTTCAAAGCTATCAGCGCAAAGAAAAAAACAACACACCACTCCCGCGAGGGCTCGAAACTCCAACCTTTTGGTTAACAGCCGATCGCGCTAGCCAATTGCGCCACGGAGACAGTCCTGCTCGACTCTCATCACCATCAGAACATATCTTCAAAGCTATCAGCCTAAAGAAAAAAAAGCGCCGCACCACCACCAGGTAGGCTCGAACCTCCAATCTTTGGTTAACAGCCGATCGCGCTAGCAAATTGCGCCACAGAGACAGTCGTGCTTCACTCTCACCACCATCAGAACATTTCTTCAGAGCTATCAGCCCAAAGAAAAAAAAGCGCCGCATCACCACAGGGTGGGCTCCAAACTCCGACGTTTCGGTTAACAGCCGGTCGCGCCAGCCAATTGCGCCACGGAGACAGTCGTGCTGTACTCTCACCACCATCAGAACATATCTTCAAAGCTATCAGCCTAAAGAAAAAAAAAGCGCCGCACCAACACCGGGTGGGCTCGAACCTCCAACTTTTCAGTTAACAGCCGATCGCGCTAGCCCATTGCGCCAGGAAAACAGTCGTGCTCCACTCTCACCACCATCACAACATATCTTCAAAGCTATCAGCGCAAAGAAAAAAAAGCGCCGCACCACCACCGGGTGGGTTCGAACCTCTAACCTTTCGGTTAACAGCCGATCGCGCTAGCCAATTGCGCCACGAAGGCAGTCCTGCTCCACTCTCACCACCATCAGAACATAACTTCAAAGCTTTCAGACCGAAGAAAAAAAACCGCCGCACCACCACAGGGTGAGCTCGAACCTCCAACTTTCGGTTAACAGCCGATAGCGCTAGCCAATTGCGCCACGGAGACAGTCGTGCTCCACTCTCACCACCGTCAGAACATTTCTTCAGAGCTATCAGCCCAAAGAAAAAAAAGCGCCGCCCCACCACGGGGTGGCCTCGAAACTCCAACCTTTCGGTTAACAGCCGGTCGTGCCAGCCAATTGTGCCACGGAGACAGTCGTGCTCTACTCTCACGACCATCAGAAAATATCTTCAAAGCTATCAGCCTAAAGAAAAAAAAACCGCCGCACCACCACCGGGTGGGCTCGAACCTCCAACTTTTCTGTTAACAGCCGATCGCGCTAGCCCATTGCGCCACTGAGACAGTCGTGTTCCACGCTCACCACCATCAGAACATATCTTCAAAGCTATCAGCGCAAAGAAAAAAAAGCGCCGCACCACCACCGGGTGGGCTCGAACCTCCAACCTTTCGGTTAACAGCCGATCTCGCTAGCCAATTGCGCCACGGAGACAGTCCTGTTCCACTCTCAGCACCATCAGAACATACCTTCAAAGCTTTCAGCCCGAAGAAAAAAAAGCGCCGCACCACCACCGGATGGGCTCGAAACTCCAACCTTTCGGTTAACAGCCGATCGCGCTGGCCAAGTGCGCCACGGAGAAAGTCGTGCTCCACTCTCACCACCATCAGAACATATCTACAAAGCTTTCAGCGCAAAGAAAAAAGCAACACACCACTCTCGGGAGATCTCGAAACTCCAATTTTTTGATTAACAGTCGAACGTGCTAGCCAATTGCGCCACGGCGACAGCCGTGCTCCTCTCTCACCAACATCAGAACATTTCTTCAAAGCTATCAGCGCAAAGAAAAAAGCAACGCACCACTCCCGGTAGGGCTCGAAACTCCAACGTTTCGGTTAACAGCCGATCGCGCTGGCCAAGTGCGCCACGGAGACAGTCCTGCTCCACTCTCACAACCATCAGAACATATCTTCAAAGCTATCAGCCCAAAGAAAAAAAAGCGCCGCACCACCACCAGATGGGCTCGAAACTCCAACATTTCGGTTAACAGCCGATCGCGCTCCCAATTGCGCCACGGAGACAGTCCTGCTCCACTCTCACCACCATCAGAACATATCTTGAAAGCTATCAGCCCGAAGAAAAAGAAGCGCCGCACCACCACCGGGTGGGCTCGAACCTCCAACCTTTCGGTTAACAGCCGATCGCGCTAGCCGATTGCGCCACAAAGACAGTCGTGCTCCACTCTCACCACCATCAGAACATATCTTCAAAGGTATCAGTGCAAAGAAAGGGGCAACGCACCACTCCCGGGAGGGCTCGAAACTCCAACCTTTCGGTTAAAAGCCGATCACGCTACCAATTGCACCACGGAGACAGTCCTGCTCCACTCTCAAAACCATCAGAACATATCTTCAAAGCTATCAGCGCAAAGAAAAAAGCAACGCACCACTCCCGGGAGGGCTCGAAACTCCAACCTTTCGGTTAACAGCCGATCGCGCTAGCCAATTGCACCACCGAGACAGTCCTGCTCTACTCTAACCACCATCAGAACATATCTTCAAAGCTATCAGCGCAAAGAAAAAAGCAACACCACTCCCGGGAGATCTCGAAACTCCAATTTTTTGATTAACAGCCGAACGTGCTAGCCAATTTCGCCACGGAGACAGTCGTGCTCCTCTCTCACCACCGTCAGAACATTTCTTCAGAGCTATCAGCCCAAAGAAAAAAAAGCGCCGCACCACCACGGGGTGGGCTCGATACTCCAACCTTTCGGTTAACAGCCGGTCGCGTCAGCCAATTGCGCCACGGAGACAGTCGTGCTCTACTCTCACCACCATCAGAACATATCTTCAAAGCTATCAGCCTAAAGAAAAAAAAGCGCCGCACCACCAACGGGTGGGCTCGAACCTCCAACTTTTCGGTTAACAGCCGATCGCGCTAGCCCATTGCGCCATGGAGACAGTCGTGCTCCACTCTCACCACCATCAGAACATATCTTCAAAGCTATCAGCCCAAAGAAAAAAAAGCGCCGCACCACCACCGGGTGGGCTCTAACCTCCAACCTTTCGGTTAACAGCCGATCGCGCTAGCCATTTGCGTCACGGAGACAGTCGTGCTCCACTCTCACCACCATCAGAACACTTCTTCAGAGCTATCAGCCCAAAAAAAAGCGCCGCACCACCACCGGGTGGGCTCGAAAACCTCCAACCTTTCGGTTAACAGCCAATCGCGCTAGCCAATTGCGCCACGGAGACAGTCGTGCTCCACTTTCAACACCATCAGAACATGTCTTCAAAGCTATCAGCGCAAAGAAAAAAGCGACACACCACTCCCGGTAGGGCTCGAAACTCCAACTTTTCGGTTAACAGCTGATCGCGCTAGACAATCGCGCCATGGAGACAGTCGTGCTCCACTCTCACCACCGTCAGAACATATCTACAAAGTTATCAACGCTAAGAAAAAAGCAACACACCACTCCCGGGAGATCTCGAAACTTCAAATATTCGGTTAACAGCCGATCGTGCTAGACAATTGCGCCACGGAGACAGTCGTGCGCAACTCTCACCACCATCACAAAATATCTTCAAAGCTATCAGCGCAAAGAAAAAAGCAACAAACCACTCACGGGAGGGCTCGAAACTTCAGTTTTTCGGTTAACAGCCGAACGTGCTAGCCAATTGCGCCACGGAGACAGTCGTGCTCCAATCTCACCATCGTCAGAACATTTCTTCAAACCTATCAGCGCAAAGAAAAAATAGCACCGCGTCACCACCGGGTGGGCTCGAGCCTCAAACTTTTCGGTTAACAGCCCATCGCGCTAGACAATTGCGCCACGAAAACAGTCGTGCTCCACTCTCACCACCATCAGAACATATTTTCAAAGCTATCAGCGCAAAAAAAGCGGCACACCACTCCCGGGAGGGCTCGAAACTTCAAATATTCGGTTAACAGCCGAACGTGCTAGCCAATTGCGCCACGGAGACAGTCGTGCTCCTCTATCACCACCGCCAGAACATTTCTTCAGAGCTATCAGCGCAAAGAAAAAAGCAACACACCACTCTCGGGAGATCTCGAAACTCCAATTTTTTGATTAACAGTCGAACGTGCTAGCCAATTGCGCCACGGCGACAGCCGTGCTCCTCTCTCACCACCATCAGAACATTTCTTCAAAGCTATCAGCGCAAAGAAAAAAGCAACGCACCACTCCCGGTAGGGCTCGAAACACCAACGTTTCGGTTAACAGCCGATCGCGCTGGCCAAGTGCGCCACGGAGACAGTCCTGCTCCACTCTCACAACCATCAGAACATATCTTCAAAGCTATCAGCCCAAAGAAAAAAAAGCGCCGCACCACCACCAGATGGGCTCGAAACTCCAACATTTCGGTTAACAGCCGATCGCGCTCCCAATTGCGCCACGGAGACAGTCCTGCTCCACTCTCACCACCATCAGAACATATCTTGAAAGCTATCAGCCCGAAGAAAAAGAAGCGCCGCACCACCACCGGGTGGGCTCGAACCTCCAACCTTTCGGTTAACAGCCGATCGCGCTAGCCGATTGCGCCACAAAGACAGTCGTGCTCCACTCTCACCACCATCAGAACATATCTTCAAAGGTATCAGTGCAAAGAAAGGGGCAACGCACCACTCCCGGGAGGGCTCGAAACTCCAACCTTTCGGTTAAAAGCCGATCACGCTACCAATTGCACCACGGAGACAGTCCTGCTCCACTCTCAAAACCATCAGAACATATCTTCAAAGCTATCAGCGCAAAGAAAAAAGCAACGCACCACTCCCGGGAGGGCTCGAAACTCCAACCTTTCGGTTAACAGCCGATCGCGCTAGCCAATTGCACCACCGAGACAGTCCTGCTCTACTCTAACCACCATCAGAACATATCTTCAAAGCTATCAGCGCAAAGAAAAAAGCAACACCACTCCCGGGAGATCTCGAAACTCCAATTTTTTGATTAACAGCCGAACGTGCTAGCCAATTTCGCCACGGAGACAGTCGTGCTCCTCTCTCACCACCGTCAGAACATTTCTTCAGAGCTATCAGCCCAAAGAAAAAAAAGCGCCGCACCACCACGGGGTGGGCTCGAAACTCCAACCTTTCGGTTAACAGCCGGTCGCGTCAGCCAATCGCGCCACGGAGACAGTCGTGCTCTACTCTCACCACCATCAGAACATATCTTCAAAGCTATCAGCCTAAAGAAAAAAAAGCGCCGCACCACCAACGGGTGGGCTCGAACCTCCAACTTTTCGGTTAACAGCCGATCGCGCTAGCCCATTGCGCCATGGAGACAGTCGTGCTCCACTCTCACCACCATCAGAACATATCTTCAAAGCTATCAGCCCAAAGAAAAAAAAGCGCCGCACCACCACCGGGTGGGCTCTAACCTCCAACCTTTCGGTTAACAGCCGATCGCGCTAGCCATTTGCGTCACGGAGACAGTCGTGCTCCACTCTCACCACCATCAGAACACTTCTTCAGAGCTATCAGCCCAAAAAAAAGCGCCGCACCACCACCGGGTGGGCTCGAAAACCTCCAACCTTTCGGTTAACAGCCAATCGCGCTAGCCAATTGCGCCACGGAGACAGTCGTGCTCCACTTTCAACACCATCAGAACATGTCTTCAAAGCTATCAGCGCAAAGAAAAAAGCGACACACCACTCCCGGTAGGGCTCGAAACTCCAACTTTTCGGTTAACAGCTGATCGCGCTAGACAATCGCGCCATGGAGACTGTCGTGCTCCACACTCACCACCGTCAGAACATATCTACAAAGTTATCAACGCTAAGAAAAAAGCAACACACCACTCCCGGGAGATCTCGAAACTTCAAATATTCGGTTAACAGCCGATCGTGCTAGACAATTGCGCCACGGAGACAGTCGTGCGCAACTCTCACCACCATCACAAAATATCTTCAAAGCTATCAGCGCAAAGAAAAAAGCAACAAACCACTCACGGGAGGGCTCGAAACTTCAGTTTTTCGGTTAACAGCCGAACGTGCTAGCCAATTGCGCCACGGAGACAGTCGTGCTCCAATCTCACCATCGTCAGAACATTTCTCCAAACCTATCAGCGCAAAGAAAAAATAGCACCGCGTCACCACCGGGTGGGCTCGAGCCTCAAACTTTTCGGTTAACAGCCCATCGCGCTAGACAATTGCGCCACGAAAACAGTCGTGCTCCACTCTCACCACCATCAGAACATATTTTCAAAGCTATCAGCGCAAAAAAAGCGGCACACCACTCCCGGGAGGGCTCGAAACTTCAAATATTCGGTTAACAGCCGAACGTGCTAGCCAATTGCGCCACGGAGACAGTCGTGCTCCTCTATCACCACCGCCAGAACATTTCTTCAGAGCTATCAGCCCAAACAAAAAAAAGCGCCGCACCCCCACGGGGAGGGCTCGAAACTCCAACCTCTCGGTTAACAGCTGATCGCGCCAGCCAATTGCGCCTCAGAGACAGTCGTGCTCTACTCTCACCACCATCAGAACATATCTTCAAAGCTATCAGCCTAAAGAAAAAAAAAGCGCCGCAGCACCACCGGGTGGGCTCGAACCTCCAATTTTTCGGTTAACAGCCGAACGTGCTATCCAATTGCGCCACGGAGACATTCGTGCTCCAATCTCACCACCGTCAGAACATTTCTCCAAAGCCAACAGCGCAATGAAAAAGAAGCGCCGCATCACCACCGGGTGGGCTCGAACCTTCAACCTTTCAGTTAACAGCCGATCGCGCTAGCCAATTGTGCCACGGAGGCAGTCGTGCTCCACTCTCACCACCATCAGAACATATCTTCAAAGCTATCAGCGCAAAGAAAAAAGAAACACACCACTCCCGGGAGGGCTCGAAACTCCAATTCTACGGTTAACACCCGAACGTGCTAGCCAATTGTGCTACGGAGACAGTCGTGCTCCACTCTCACCACCGTCAGAACATTTCTTCAGAGCTATTAGCCCATAAAAAAAACCGCCGCACCACCACCGGGTAGGCTCGAACCTCCAACCTTTCGGTTAACAGCCGATCGCGCTAGCCAATTGCGCCACGGAGACAGTCGTGCTCCACTCTCACCACCATCAGAACATATCTTCAAAGCTATCAGCGCAAAGAAAAAAGCAACACACCACTCCCGGGAAGGCTCAAGCCTCCAAGTTTTCGGTTAACAGCCTAACGTGCTAGCCAATTGCGCCATGGAGACAGACGTGCTCCAATCTCACCACCGTCAAAATATTTCTCCAAAGCTATCAGCGCAAAGAAAAAAAAAGCGACACATCATCCCCGGGTGGGCTCAAACCTCCAACCTTTCGGTTAACAGCTAATTGCGCTAGCCAATTGCGGCACGGAGACAGTCGTGCTCCACTCTCACCACCATCAGAACATATCTTCAAAGCTATCAGCGCAAAGAAAAAAGCGCCAAGCAACCACCGGGTGGGCTCGAACCTCCAACTTTTCGGTTAACAGCCGATCGCGCTAGACAATTGCGCCATGGAGACAGTCGTGCTCCACTCTCACCACCGTCAGAACATATCTACAATGCTATCAGCGCAAAGAAAAAAGCAACACACTATTCCCGGGAGATCTCGAAACTCCAACCTTTTGGTTAACAGCCGATCACGCTAGCCAATTGCGCCATGGAGACAGTCGTGCTCCACTCTCACCACCGTGAGAACATTTCTCCAAAGCTATCAGCGCAAAGAAAAAAAAGCGACACACCGTCCCCGGGTGGTCTCAAACCTCCAACCTTTCGGTTAACAGCTAATGGCGCTAGCCAATTGCGCCACGGAGACAGTCCTGCTCCACTCTCACCACCATCAGAACATATCTTCAAAGCTATCAGCCTAAAGAAAAAAAAAGCGCCGCCCCACCACCGGGTAGGCTCGAACCTCCTACTTTCGGTTAACAGCCAATCGCGCTAGCCAATTGCGCCACGGAGACAGTCGTGCTCCACTCTCTTCACCATCACAACATATCTTCAAAGCTATCAGCGCAAAGAAAAAAACAACACACCACTCCCGCGAGGGCTCGAAACTCCAACCTTTTGGTTAACAGCCGATCGCGCTAGCCAATTGCGCCACGGAGACAGTCCTGCTCGACTCTCATCACCATCAGAACATATCTTCAAAGCTATCAGCCTAAAGAAAAAAAAGCGCCGCACCACCACCAGGTAGGCTCGAACCTCCAATCTTTGGTTAACAGCCGATCGCGCTAGCAAATTGCGCCACAGAGACAGTCGTGCTTCACTCTCACCACCATCAGAACATTTCTTCAGAGCTATCAGCCCAAAGAAAAAAAAGCGCCGCATCACCACAGGGTGGGCTCCAAACTCCGATGTTTCGGTTAACAGCCGGTCGCGCCAGCCAATTGCGCCACGGAGACAGTCGTGCTGTACTCTCACCACCATCAGAACATATCTTCAAAGCTATCAGCCTAAAGAAAAAAAAAAGCGCCGCACCAACACCGGGTGGGCTCGAACCTCCAACTTTTCAGTTAACAGCCGATCGCGCTAGCCCATTGCGCCAGGAAAACAGTCGTGCTCCACTCTCACCACCATCACAACATATCTTCAAAGCTATCAGCGCAAAGAAAAAAAAGCGCCGCACCACCACCGGGTGGGTTCGAACCTCTAACCTTTCGGTTAACAGCCGATCGCGCTAGCCAATTGCGCCACGAAGGCAGTCCTGCTCCACTCTCACCACCATCAGAACATAACTTCAAAGCTTTCAGACCGAAGAAAAAAAACCGCCGCACCACCACAGGGTGAGCTCGAACCTCCAACTTTCGGTTAACAGCCGATAGCGCTAGCCAATTGCGCCACGGAGACAGTCGTGCTCCACTCTCACCACCGTCAGAACATTTCTTCAGAGCTATCAGCCCAAAGAAAAAAAAGCGCCGCCCCACCACGGGGTGGGCTCGAAACTCCAACCTTTCGGTTAACAGCCGGTCGTGCCAGCCAATTGTGCCACGGAGACAGTCGTGCTCTACTCTCACGACCATCAGAAAATATCTTCAAAGCTATCAGCCTAAAGAAAAAAAAAGCGCCGCACCACCACCGGGTGGGCTCGAACCTCCAACTTTTCTGTTAACAGCCGATCGCGCTAGCCCATTGCGCCACTGAGACAGTCGTGTTCCACGCTCACCACCATCAGAACATATCTTCAAAGCTATCAGCGCAAAGAAAAAAAAGCGCCGCACCACCACCGGGTGGGCTCGAACCTCCAACCTTTCGGTTAACAGCCGATCTCGCTAGCCAATTGCGCCACGGAGACAGTCCTGCTCCACTCTCAGCACCATCAGAACATACCTTCAAAGCTTTCAGCCCGAAGAAAAAAAAGCGCCGCACCACCACCGGATGGGCTCGAAACTCCAACCTTTCGGTTAACAGCCGATCGCGCTGGCCAAGTGCGCCACGGAGAAAGTCGTGCTCCACTCTCACCACCATCAGAACATATCTACAAAGCTATCAGCGCAAAGAAAAAAGCAACACACCACTCTCGGGAGATCTCGAAACTCCAATTTTTTGATTAACAGTCGAACGTGCTAGCCAATTGCGCCACGGCGACAGCCGTGCTCCTCTCTCACCACCATCAGAACATTTCTTCAAAGCTATCAGCGCAAAGAAAAAAGCAACGCACCACTCCCGGTAGGGCTCGAAACTCCAACGTTTCGGTTAACAGCCGATCGCGCTGGCCAAGTGCGCCACGGAGACAGTCCTGCTCCACTCTCACAACCATCAGAACATATCTTGAAAGCTATCAGCCCGAAGAAAAAGAAGCGCCGCACCACCACCGGGTGGGCTCGAACCTCCAACCTTTCGGTTAACAGCCGATCGCGCTAGCCGATTGCGCCACAAAGACAGTCGTGCTCCACTCTCACCACCATCAGAACATATCTTCAAAGGTATCAGTGCAAAGAAAGGGGCAACGCACCACTCCCGGGAGGGCTCGAAACTCCAACCTTTCGGTTAAAAGCCGATCACGCTACCAATTGCACCACGGAGACAGTCCTGCTCCACTCTCAAAACCATCAGAACATATCTTCAAAGCTATCAGCGCAAAGAAAAAAGCAACGCACCACTCCCGGGAGGGCTCGAAACTCCAACCTTTCGGTTAACAGCCGATCGCGCTAGCCAATTGCACCACCGAGACAGTCCTGCTCTACTCTAACCACCATCAGAACATATCTTCAAAGCTATCAGCGCAAAGAAAAAAGCAACACCACTCCCGGGAGATCTCGAAACTCCAATTTTTTGATTAACAGCCGAACGTGCTAGCCAATTTCGCCACGGAGACAGTCGTGCTCCTCTCTCACCACCGTCAGAACATTTCTTCAGAGCTATCAGCCCAAAGAAAAAAAAGCGCCGCACCACCACGGGGTGGGCTCGAAACTCCAACCTTTCGGTTAACAGCCGGTCGCGTCAGCCAATTGCGCCACGGAGACAGTCGTGCTCTACTCTCACCACCATCAGAACATATCTTCAAAGCTATCAGCCTAAAGAAAAAAAAGCGCCGCACCACCAACGGGTGGGCTCGAACCTCCAACTTTTCGGTTAACAGCCGATCGCGCTAGCCCATTGCGCCATGGAGACAGTCGTGCTCCACTCTCACCACCATCAGAACATATCTTCAAAGCTATCAGCCCAAAGAAAAAAAAGCGCCGCACCACCACCGGGTGGGCTCTAACCTCCAACCTTTCGGTTAACAGCCGATCGCGCTAGCCATTTGCGTCACGGAGACAGTCGTGCTCCACTCTCACCACCATCAGAACACTTCTTCAGAGCTATCAGCCCAAAAAAAAGCGCCGCACCACCACCGGGTGGGCTCGAAAACCTCCAACCTTTCGGTTAACAGCCAATCGCGCTAGCCAATTGCGCCACGGAGACAGTCGTGCTCCACTTTCAACACCATCAGAACATGTCTTCAAAGCTATCAGCGCAAAGAAAAAAGCGACACACCACTCCCGGTAGGGCTCGAAACTCCAACTTTTCGGTTAACAGCTGATCGCGCTAGACAATCGCGCCATGGAGACAGTCGTGCTCCACTCTCACCACCGTCAGAACATATCTACAAAGTTATCAACGCTAAGAAAAAAGCAACACACCACTCCCGGGAGATCTCGAAACTCCAATTTTTTGATTAACAGCTGAACGTGCTAGCCAATTGCGCCATGGAGACAGTCGTGCTCCATTCTCACCACCGTCAGAAAATTTCTCCAAAGCTATCAGCGCAAAGAAAAAAAAGCGACACACCATCCCCGGGTGGGCTCGAAACTCCAACCTTTCGGTTAACAGCCGATCACACTAGCCAATTGCGCCACGGAGACAGTACTGCTCCACTTTCACCACCATCAGAACATGTCTTCAAAGCTATCAGCCCAAAGAAAAAAAAAAGCGCCGCACCACCACCGGGGGGGCTCGAAACTCCAACGTTTCGGTTAAAAGCCGATCGCCCCAGCCAATTGCGCCACGGAGACAGTCGTGCTGTACTCTCACCACCATCAGAACATATCATCAAACCTATCAGCGCAAAGATAAAAGCAACACACCACTCCCGGGAGGGCTCGAAACTCCAACCTTTCGGTTAACAGCCGATCGCGCTAGCGAATTGCGCCACAGAGACAGTCCTGCTCCACTCTAACCACCATCAGAACATATCTTCAAAGCTATTAGTTCAAAGAAGAAAAAGCGCCGCGCCACCACCGGGTGGGCTCGAAACTCCAACCTTTCGGTCAACAGCCGATCGCGCTAGCCAATTGCGCCACGGAGACAGTCGTGCTCCACTTTCAACACCATCAGAACATATCTTCAAAGCTATCAGCGCAAAAGGAAAAAGCAACACACCACTCCCGGTAGGGCTCGAAACTCCAACCTTTCGGTTAACAGCCGATCGCGCTGGCCAAATGCGCCACGGAGACAGTCCTGCTGCACTCTCACCACCATCAGAACATGTCTTCAAAGCCATCAGCCTAAAGAAAAAAAAAGCGCCGCACCACCACCGGGGGGGCTCGAAACTCCAACGTTTCGGTTAAAAGCCGGTCGCCCCAGCCAATTGCGCCACGGAGACAGTCGTGCTGTACTCTCAGCACCATCAGAACATATCATCAAACCTATCAGCGCAAAGATAAAAGCAACACACCACTCCCGGGAGGGCTCGAAACTCCAACCTTTCGGTTAACAGCCGATCGCGCTAGCGAATTGCGCCACAGAGACAGTCCTGCTCCACTCTCACCACCATCAGAACATATCTTCAAAGCTATTAGTTCAAAGAAAAAAAAGCGCCGCGCCACCACCGGGTGGGCTCGAACCTCCAACCTTTCGGTTAACAGCCGATCTCGCTAGCCAATTGCGCCATGGAGACATTCGTGCTCCAATCTCACGATTGTCAAAATATATCTCCAAAGCTATCAGCGCAAAGAAAAAAGAAACACACCACTCACGGGAGGGCTCGAAACTCGAACCTTTTGGTTAACAGCCGATCACGCTAGCCAATTGCGCCATGGAGACAGTCGTGCTCCACTCTCACCACCGTCAGAACATTTCTCCGAAGCTATCAGCGCAAAGAAAAAAAAGCGACACACCGTCCCCGGGTGGTCTCAAACCTCCAACCTTTCGGTTAACAGCTAATCGCGCTAGCCAATTGCGCCACGGAGACAGTCCTGCTCCACTCTCATCACCATCAGAACATATCTTCAAAGCTATCAGCCTAAAGAAAAAAAAAGCGCCGCACCACCACCAGGTAGGCTCGAACCTCCAATATTTCGGTTAACAGCCGATCGCGCTAGCAAATTGCGCCACAGAGACAGTCGTGCTCCACTCTCACCACCATCAGAACATATCTTCAAAGCTATCAGCGCAAAAAAAAAAGCGACACACCACTCCCGGGAGGGCTCGAAACTTCAATTTTTCGGTTAACAGCCGAACGTGCTAGCCAATTGTGCCACGGAGACAGTCGTGCTTCTATCTCACCACCGTCAGAATATTTCTCCAAAACTATCAGCGCAAAGAAAAAAAGCGCCGCGCCACCACCGGTTGGGCTCGAACCTCCAACTTTTCGGTTAACATCCGATCGTGCTAGACAATTGCGCCACGGAGACAGTCGTGCGCAACTCTCACCACCATCACAAAATATCTTCAAAGCTATCAGCGCAAAGAAGAAAGCAACAAACCACTCACGGGAGGGCTCGAAACTTCAGTTTTTCGGTTAACAGCCGAACGTGCTAGCCAATTGCGCCACGGAGACAGTCGTGCTCCAATCTCACCATCGTCAGAACATTTCTCCAAACCTATCAGCGCAAAGAAAAAATAGCACCGCGTCACCACCGGGTGGACTCGAGCCTCAAACTTTTCGGTTAACAGCCCATCGCGCTAGACAATTGCGCCACGGAGACAGTCGTGCTCCACTCTCACCACCATCAGAACATATTTTCAAAGCTATCAGCGCAAAAAAAGCGGCACACCACTCCCGGGAGGGCTCGAAACTTCAAATATTCGGTTAACAGCCGAACGTGCTAGCCAATTGCGCCACGGAGACAGTCGTGCTCCTCTATCACCACCGCCAGAACATTTCTTCAGAGCTATCAGCCCAAACAAAAAAAAGCGCCGCACCCCCACGGGGAGGGCTCGAAACTCCAACCTCTCGGTTAACAGCTGATCGCGCCAGCCAATTGCGCCACAGAGACAGTCGTGCTCTACTCTCACCACCATCAGAACATATCTTCAAAGCTATCAGCCTAAAGAAAAAAAAGCGCCGCAGCACCACCGGGTGGGCTCGAACCTCCAACTTTTCGGTTAACAGCCGATCGCGCTAGCCCATTGCGCCACGGAGACAGTCGTGCTCCACTCTCACCACCATCAGAACATATATTCAAAGCTATCAGCGCAAAGAAAAAAAAGCGCCGCACCACCACCGGGTGGGCTCGAACCTCCAACCTTTCGGTTAACAGCCGATCGCGCTAGCCAATTGCGCCACGGAGACGGTCCTGCTCCACTCTCACCACCATCAGAACATATCTTCAAAGCTTTCAGCCCGAAGAAAAAAAAGCAACACACCACTCCCGGGAGGGCTCGGAACTCCAATTTTTCGGTTAACAGCCGAACGTGCTATCCAATTGCGCCACGGAGACAGTCGTGCTCCAATCTCACCACCGTCAGAACATTTCTCCAAAGCCAACAGCGCAATGAAAAAGAAGCGCCGCATCACCACCGGGTGGGCTCGAACCTTCAACCTTTCAGTTAACAGCCGATCGCGCTAGCCAATTGTGCCACGGAGACAGTCGTGCTCCACTCTCACCACCATCAGAACATATCTTCAAAGCTATCAGCGCAAAGAAAAAAGCAACACACCACTCCCGGGAAGGCTCAAGCCTCCAAGTTTTCGGTTAACAGCCTAACGTACTAGCCAATTGCGCCATGGAGACAGACGTGCTCCAATCTCACCACCGTCAAAATATTTCTCCAAAGCTATCAGCGCAAAGAAAAAAAAAGCGACACATCATCCCCGGGTGGTCTAAAACCTCCAACCTTTCGGTTAACAGCTAATCGCGCTAGCCAATTGCGGCACGGAGACAGTCGTGCTCCACTCTCACCACCATCAGAACATATCTTCAAAGCTATCAGCGCAAAGAAAAAAGCGCCAAGCAACCACCGGGTGGGCTCGAACCTCCAACTTTTCGGTTAACAGCCGATCGCGCTAGACAATTGGGCCATGGAGACAGTCGTGCTCCCCTCTCACCACCGTCAGAACATATCTACAAAGCTATCAGCGCAAAGAAAAAAGCAACACACTACTCCCGGGAGATCTCGAAACTCCAATTTTTTGATTAACAGCCGAACGTGCTAGCCAATTGCGCCACGGAGACAGTCGTGCTCCACTCTCACCACCGTAAGAACATTTCTCTAAAGCTATCAGCGCAAAGAAAAAAAAGCGACACACCATTCCCGGGTGGGCTCAAACCTCCAACCTTTCGGTTAACAGCTAATCGCGCTAGCCAATTGCGCCACAGAGACAGTCCTGCTCCCCTCTCACCACCGTCAGAACATATCTACAAAGCTATCAGCGCAAAGAAAAAAGCAACACACTACTCCCGGGAGATCTCGAAACTCCAACCTTTTGGTTAACAGCCGATCACGCTAGCCAATTGCGCCATGGAGACAGTCGTGCTCCACTCTCACCACCGTCAGAACATTTCTCCAAAGCTATCAGCGCAAAGAAAAAAAAGCGACACACCGTCCCCGGGTGGTCTAAAACCTCCAACCTTTCGGTTAACAGCTAATCGCGCTAGCCAATTGCGCCACGGAGACAGTCGTGCTCCACTCTCACCACCGTAAGAACATTTCTCTAAAGCTATCAGCGCAAAGAAAAAAAAGCGACACACCATTCCCGGGTGGGCTCAAACCTCCAACCTTTCGGTTAACAGCTAATCGCGCTAGCCAATTGCGCCACAGAGACAGTCCTGCTCCACTCTCACCACCATCAGAACATATCTTCAAAGCTATCAGCGCAAAGAAAAAAGCGACACACCACTCCCGGGAGGGCTCAAAACTTCAATTTTTCGGTTAACAGCCAAACGTGCTAGCCAATTGCGCTACGGAGACAGTCGTGCTCCACTCTCACCGCCGTCAGAACATTTCTTCAGAGTTATCAGCCTAAACAAAAAAAAGCGCCGCACCACCACCGGGTGGGCTCGAATCTCCAACCTTTCGGTTAACAGCCGATCGCGCTAGCCAATTGCGCCACGGAGACAGTCGTGCTCCACTCTCATCACCATCAGAACATATCTTCAAAGCTATCAGCGCAAAGAAAAAAGAAACACACCACTCACGGGAGGGCTCGAAACTCGAACCTTTTGGTTAACAGCCGATCACGCTAGCCAATTGCGCCATGGAGACAGTCGTGCTCCACTCTCACCACCGTCAGAACATTTCTCCAAAGCTATCAGCGCAAAGAAAAAAAAAGCGACACACCGTCCCCGGGTGGTCTCAAACCTCCAACCTTTCGGTTAACAGCTAATCGCGCTAGCCAATTGCGCCACGGAGACAGTCCTGCTCCACTCTCATCACCATCAGAACATATCTTCAAAGCTATCAGCCTAAAGAAAAAAAAAGGGCCGCACCACCACCAGGTAGGCTCGAACCTCCAATATTTCGGTTAACAGCCGATCGCGCTAGCAAATTGCGCCACAGAGACAGTCGTGCTCCACTCTCACCACCATCAGAACATATCTTCAAAGCTATCAGCGCAAAGAAAAAGCGACACACCACTCCCGGGAGGGCTCGAAACTTCAATTTTTCGGTTAACAGCCGAACGTGCTAGCCAATTGTGCCACGGAGACAGTCGTGCTTCTATCTCACCACCGTCAGAATATTTCTCCAAAGCTATCAGCGCAAAAAAAAAGCGCCGCGCCACCACCGGTTGGGCTCGAACCTCCAACTTTTCGGTTAACAGCCGATCGTGCTAGACAATTGCGCCACGGAGACAGTCGTGCGCAACTCTCACCACCATCACAAAATATCTTCAAAGCTATCAGCGCAAAGAAAAAAGCAACAAACCACTCACGGGAGGGCTCGAAACTTCAGTTTTTCGGTTAACAGCCGAACGTGCTAGCCAATTGCGCCACGGAGACAGTCGTGCTCCAATCTCACCATCGTCAGAACATTTCTCCAAACCTATCAGCGCAAAGAAAAAATAGCACCGCGTCACCACCGGGTGGGCTCGAGCCTCAAACTTTTCGGTTAACAGCCCATCGCGCTAGACAATTGCGCCACGGAGACAGTCGTGCTCCACTCTCACCACCATCAGAACATATTTTCAAAGCTATCAGCGCAAAAAAAGCGGCACACCACTCCCGGGAGGGCTCGAAACTTCAAATATTCGGTTAACAGCCGAACGTGCTAGCCAATTGCGCCACGGAGACAGTCGTGCTCCTCTATCACCACCGCCAGAACATTTCTTCAGAGCTATCAGCCCAAACAAAAAAAGCGCCGCACCCCCACGGGGAGGGCTCGAAACTCCAACCTCTCGGTTAACAGCTGATCGCGCCAGCCAATTGCGCCTCAGAGACAGTCGTGCTCTACTCTCACCACCATCAGAACATATCTTCAAAGCTATCAGCCTAAAGAAAAAAAAAAGCGCCGCAGCACCACCGGGTGGGCTCGAACCTCCAACTTTTCGGTTAACAGCCGATCGCGCTAGCCCATTGCGCCACGGAGACAGTCGTGCTCCACTCTCACCACCATCAGAACATATATTCAAAGCTATCAGCGCAAAGAAAAAAAAGCGCCGCACCACCACCGGGTGGGCTCGAACCTCCAACCTTTCGGTTAACAGCCGATCGCGCTAGCCAATTGCGCCACGGAGACGGTCCTGCTCCACTCTCACCACCATCAGAACATATCTTCAAAGCTTTCAGCCTGAAGAAAAAAAAAGCAACACACCACTCCCGGGAGGGCTCGGAACTCCAACTTTTCGGTTAACAGCCGAACGTGCTATCCAATTGCGCCACGGAGACATTCGTGCTCCAATCTCACCACCGTCAGAACATTTCTCCAAAGCCAACAGCGCAATGAAAAAGAAGCGCCGCATCACCACCGGGTGGGCTCGAACCTTCAACCTTTCAGTTAACAGCCGATCGCGCTAGCCAATTGTGCCACGGAGACAGTCGTGCTCCACTCTCACCACCATCAGAACATATCTTCAAAGCTATCAGCGCAAAGAAAAAAGAAACACACCACTCCCGGGAGGGCTCGAAACTCCAATTCTACGGTTAACAGCCGAACGTGCTAGCCAATTGTGCTGCGGAGACAGTCGTGCTCCACTCTCACCACCGTCAGAACATTTCTTCAGAGCTATCAGCCCATAAAAAAAAAGCGCCGCACCACCACCGGGTAGGCTCGAACCTCTAACCTTTCGGTTAACAGCCGATCGCGCTAGCCAATTGCGCCACGGAGACAGTCGTGCTCCACTCTCACCACCATCAGAACATATCTTCAAAGCTATCAGCGCAAAGAAAAAAGCAACACACCACTCCCGGGAAGGCTCAAGCCTCCAAGTTTTCGGTTAACAGCCTAACGTGCTAGCCAATTGCGCCATGGAGACAGACGTGCTCCAATCTCACCACCGTCAAAATATTTCTCCAAAGCTATCAGCGCAAAGAAAAAAAAAGCGACACATCATCCCCGGGTGGGCTCAAACCTCCAACCTTTCGGTTCACAGCTAATTGCGCTAGCCAATTGCGGCACGGAGACAGTCGTGCTCCACTCTCACCACCATCAGAACATATCTTCAAAGCTATCAGCGCAAAGAAAAAAGCGCCAAGCAACCACCGGGTGGGCTCGAACCTCCAACTTTTCGGTTAACAGCCGATCGCGCTAGACAATTGCGCCATGGAGACAGTCGTGCTCCACTCTCACCACCGTCAAAACATATCTACAATGCTATCAGCGCAAAGAAAAAAGCAACACACTACTCCCGGGAGATCTCGAAACTCCAACCTTTTGGTTAACAGCCGATCACGCTAGCCGATTGCGCCATGGAGACAGTCGTGCTCCACTCTCACCACCGTCAGAACATTTCTCCAAAGCTATCAGCGCAAAGAAAAAAAAGCGACACACCGTCCCCGGGTGGTCTCAAACCTCCAACCTTTCGGTTAACAGCTAATCGCGCTAGCCAATTGCGCCACGGAGACAGTCCTGCTCCACTCTCACCACCATCAGAACATATCTTCAAAGCTATCAGCCTAAAGAAAAAAAAGCGCCGCCCCACCACCGGGTAGGCTCGAACCTCCTACTTTCGGTTAACAGCCAATCGCGCTAGCCAATTGCGCCACGGAGACAGTCGTGCTCCACTCTCTTCATCATCACAACATATCTTCAAAGCTATCAGCGCAAAGAAAAAAACAACACACCACTCCCGCGAGGGCTCGAAACTCCAACCTTTTGGTTAACAGCCGATCGCGCTAGCCAATTGCGCCACGGAGACAGTCCTGCTCGACTCTCATCACCATCAGAACATATCTTCAAAGCTATCAGCCTAAAGAAAAAAAAGCGCCGCACCACCACCAGGTAGGCTCGAACCTCCAATCTTTGGTTAACAGCCGATCGCGCTAGCAAATTGCGCCACAGAGACAGTCGTGCTTCACTCTCACCACCATCAGAACATTTCTTCAGAGCTATCAGCCCAAAGAAAAAAAAGCGCCGCATTACCACAGGGTGGGCTCGAAACTCCGACGTTTCGGTTAACAGCCGGTCGCGCCAGCCAATTGCGCCACGGAGACAGTCGTGCTGTACTCTCACCACCATCAGAACATATCTTCAAAGCTATCAGCCTAAAGAAAAAAAAAGCGCCGCACCAACACAAGGTGGGCTCGAACCTCCAACGTTTCAGTTAACAGCCGATCGCGCTAGCCCATTGCGCCAGGAAAACAGTCGTGCTCCACTCTCACCACCATCACAACATATCTTCAAAGCTATCAGCGCAAAGAAAAAAAAGCGCCGCACCACCACCGGGTGGGTTCGAACCTCTAACCTTTCGGTTAACAGCCGATCGCGCTAGCCAATTGCGCCACGGAGACAGTCCTGCTCCACTCTCACCACCATCAGAACATATCTTCAAAGCTATCAGCCTAAAGAAAAAAAAGCGCCGCCCCACCACCGGGTAGGCTCGAACCTCCTACTTTCGGTTAACAGCCAATCGCGCTAGCCAATTGCGCCACGGAGACAGTCGTGCTCCACTCTCTTCATCATCACAACATATCTTCAAAGCTATCAGCGCAAAGAAAAAAACAACACACCACTCCCGCGAGGGCTCGAAACTCCAACCTTTTGGTTAACAGCCGATCGCGCTAGCCAATTGCGCCACGGAGACAGTCCTGCTCGACTCTCATCACCATCAGAACATATCTTCAAAGCTATCAGCCTAAAGAAAAAAAAGCGCCGCACCACCACCAGGTAGGCTCGAACCTCCAATCTTTGGTTAACAGCCGATCGCGCTAGCAAATTGCGCCACAGAGACAGTCGTGCTTCACTCTCACCACCATCAGAACATTTCTTCAGAGCTATCAGCCCAAAGAAAAAAAAGCGCCGCATTACCACAGGGTGGGCTCGAAACTCCGACGTTTCGGTTAACAGCCGGTCGCGCCAGCCAATTGCGCCACGGAGACAGTCGTGCTGTACTCTCACCACCATCAGAACATATCTTCAAAGCTATCAGCCTAAAGAAAAAAAAAGCGCCGCACCAACACAAGGTGGGCTCGAACCTCCAACGTTTCAGTTAACAGCCGATCGCGCTAGCCCATTGCGCCAGGAAAACAGTCGTGCTCCACTCTCACCACCATCACAACATATCTTCAAAGCTATCAGCGCAAAGAAAAAAAAGCGCCGCACCACCACCGGGTGGGTTCGAACCTCTAACCTTTCGGTTAACAGCCGATCGCGCTAGCCAATTGCGCCACGAAGGCAGTCCTGCTCCACTCTCACCACCATCAGAACATAACTTCAAAGCTTTCAGCCCGAAGAAAAAAAACCGCCGCACCACCACAGGGTGAGCTCGAACCTCCAACTTTCCGTTAACAGCCGATAGCGCTAGCCAATTGCGCCACGGAGACAGTCGTGCTCCACTCTCACCACCGTCAGAACATTTCTTCAGAGCTATCAGCCCAAAGAAAAAAAAGCGCCGCCCCACCACGGGGTGGGCTCGAAACTCCAACCTTTCGGTTAACAGCCGGTCGTGCCAGCCAATTGTGCCACGGAGACAGTCGTGCTCTACTCTCACGACCATCAGAAAATATCTTCAAAGCTATCAGCCTAAAGAAAAAAAAGCGCCGCACCACCACCGGGTGGGCTCGAACCTCCAACTTTTCTGTTAACAGCCGATCGCGCTAGCCCATTGCGCCACTGAGACAGTCGTGTTCCACGCTCACCACCATCAGAACATATCTTCAAAGCTATCAGCGCAAAGAAAAAAAAGCGCCGCACCACCACCGGGTGGGCTCGAACCTCCAACCTTTCGGTTAACAGCCGATCTCGCTAGCCAATTGCGCCACGGAGACAGTCCTGCTCCACTCTCAGCACCATCAGAACATACCTTCAAAGCTTTCAGCCCGAAGAAAAAAAAGCGCCGCACCACCACCGGATGGGCTCGAAACTCCAACCTTTCGGTTACCAGCCGATCGCGCTTGACAATTGCGCCACGGAGAAAGTCGTGCTCCACTCTCACCACCATCAGAACATATCTACAAAGCTATCAGCGCAAAGAAAAAAGCAACACACCACTCTCGGGAGATCTCGAAACTCCAATTTTTTGATTAACAGTCGAACGTGCTAGCCAATTGCGCCACGGCGACAGCCGTGCTCCTCTCTCACCACCATCAGAACATTTCTTCAAAGCTATCAGCGCAAAGAAAAAAGCAACGCACCACTCCCGGTAGGGCTTGAAACTCCAACGTTTCGGTTAACAGCCGATCGCGCTGGCCAAGTGCGCCACGGAGACAGTCCTGCTCCACTCTCACAACCATCAGAACATATCTTCAAAGCTATCAGCCCAAAAAAAAAGCGCCGCACCACCACCAGATGGGCTCGAAACTCCAACATTTCGGTTAACAGCCGATCGCGCTCCCAATTGCGCCACGGAGACAGTCCTGCTCCACTCTCACCACCATCAGAACATATCTTGAAAGCTATCAGCCCGAAGAAAAAGAAGCGCCGCACCACCACCGGGTGGGCTCGAACCTCCAACCTTTCGGTTAACAGCCGATCGCGCTAGCCGATTGCGCCACAAAGACAGTCGTGCTCCACTCTCACCACCATCAGAACATATCTTCAAAGGTATCAGTGCAAAGAAAGGGGCAACGCACCACTCCCGGGAGGGCTCGAAACTCCAACCTTTCGGTTAAAAGCCGATCACGCTACCAATTGCACCACGGAGACAGTCCTGCTCCACTCTCAAAACCATCAGAACATATCTTCAAAGCTATCAGCGCAAAGAAAAAAGCAACGCACCACTCCCGGGAGGGCTCGAAACTCCAACCTTTCGGTTAACAGCCGATCGCGCTAGCCAATTGCACCACCGAGACAGTCCTGCTCTACTCTAACCACCATCAGAACATATCTTCAAAGCTATCAGCGCAAAGAAAAAAGCAACACCACTCCCGGGAGATCTCGAAACTCCAATTTTTTGATTAACAGCCGAACGTGCTAGCCAATTTCGCCACGGAGACAGTCGTGCTCCTCTCTCACCACCGTCAGAACATTTCTTCAGAGCTATCAGCCCAAAGAAAAAAAAGCGCCGCACCACCACGGGGTGGGCTCGAAACTCCAACCTTTCGGTTAACAGCCGGTCGCGTCAGCCAATTGCGCCACGGAGACAGTCGTGCTCTACTCTCACCACCATCAGAACATATCTTCAAAGCTATCAGCCTAAAGAAAAAAAAGCGCCGCACCACCAACGGGTGGGCTCGAACCTCCAACTTTTCGGTTAACAGCCGATCGCGCTAGCCCATTGCGCCATGGAGACAGTCGTGCTCCACTCTCACCACCATCAGAACATATCTTCAAAGCTATCAGCCCAAAGAAAAAAAAGCGCCGCACCACCACCGGGTGGGCTCTAACCTCCAACCTTTCGGTTAACAGCCGATCGCGCTAGCCATTTGCGTCACGGAGACAGTCGTGCTCCACTCTCACCACCATCAGAACACTTCTTCAGAGCTATCAGCCCAAAAAAAAGCGCCGCACCACCACCGGGCGGGCTCGAAAACCTCCAACCTTTCGGTTAACAGCCAATCGCGCTAGCCAATTGCGCCACGGAGACAGTCGTGCTCCACTTTCAACACCATCAGAACATGTCTTCAAAGCTATCAGCGCAAAGAAAAAAGCGACACACCACTCCCGGTAGGGCTCGAAACTCCAATTTTTTGATTAACAGCTGAACGTGCTAGCCAATTGCGCCATGGAGACAGTCGTGCTCCATTCTCACCACCGTCAGAAAATTTCTCCAAAGCTATCAGCGCAAAGAAAAAAAAGCGACACACCATCCCCGGGTGGGCTCGAAACTCCAACCTTTCGGTTAACAGCCGATCACGCTAGCCAATTGCGCCACGGAGACAGTACTGCTCCACTCTCACCACCATCAGAACATTTCTTCAAAGCTATCAGCCCAAAGAAAAAAAAAGCGCCGCACCACCACCGGGGGGGCTCGAAACTCCAACGTTTCGGTTAAAAGCCGATCGCCCCAGCCAATTGCGCCACGGAGACAGTCGTGCTGTACTCTCACCACCATCAGAACATATCATCAAACCTATCAGCGCAAAGATAAAAGCAACACACCACTCCCGGGAGGGCTCGAAACTCCAACCTTTCGGTTAACAGCCGATCGCGCTAGCGAATTGCGCCACAGAGACAGTCCTGCTCCACTCTCACCACCATCAGAACATATCTTCAAAGCTATTAGTTCAAAGAAAAAAAAGCGCCGCGCCACCACCGGGTGGGCTCGAAACTCCAACCTTTCGGTCAACAGCCGATCGCGCTAGCCAATTGCGCCACGGAGACAGTCGTGCTCCACTTTCAACACCATCAGAACATATCTTCAAAGCTATCAGCGCAAAAGGAAAAAGCAACACACCACTCCCGGTAGGGCTCGAAACTCCAACCTTTCGGTTAACAGCCGATCGCGCTGGCCAAATGCGCCACGGAGACAGTCCTGCTGCACTCTCACCACCATCAGAACATGTCTTCAAAGCCATCAGCCTAAAGAAAAAAAAAGCGCCGCACCACCACCGGGGGGGCTCGAAACTCCAACGTTTCGGTTAAAAGCCGGTCGCCCCAGCCAATTGCGCCACGGAGACAGTCGTGCTGTACTCTCAGCACAATCAGAACATATCATCAAACCTATCAGCGCAAAGATAAAAGCAACACACCACTCCCGGGAGGGCTCGAAACTCCAACCTTTCGGTTAACAGCCGATCGCGCTAGCGAATTGCGCCACAGAGACAGTCCTGCTCCACTCTCAGCACCATCAGAACATACCTTCAAAGCTTTCAGCCCGAAGAAAAAAAAGCGCCGCACCACCACCGGATGGGCTCGAAACTCCAACCTTTCGGTTACCAGCCGATCGCGCTTGACAATTGCGCCACGGAGAAAGTCGTGCTCCACTCTCACCACCATCAGAACATATCTACAAAGCTATCAGCGCAAAGAAAAAAGCAACACACCACTCTCGGGAGATCTCGAAACTCCAATTTTTTGATTAACAGTCGAACGTGCTAGCCAATTGCGCCACGGCGACAGCCGTGCTCCTCTCTCACCACCATCAGAACATTTCTTCAAAGCTATCAGCGCAAAGAAAAAAGCAACGCACCACTCCCGGTAGGGCTTGAAACTCCAACGTTTCGGTTAACAGCCGATCGCGCTGGCCAAGTGCGCCACGGAGACAGTCCTGCTCCACTCTCACAACCATCAGAACATATCTTCAAAGCTATCAGCCCAAAAAAAAAAGCGCCGCACCACCACCAGATGGGCTCGAAACTCCAACATTTCGGTTAACAGCCGATCGCGCTCCCAATTGCGCCACGGAGACAGTCCTGCTCCACTCTCACCACCATCAGAACATATCTTGAAAGCTATCAGCCCGAAGAAAAAGAAGCGCCGCCCCACCACCGGGTGGGCTCGAACCTCCAACCTTTCGGTTAACAGCCGATCGCGCTAGCCGATTGCGCCACAAAGACAGTCGTGCTCCACTCTCACCACCATCAGAACATATCTTCAAAGGTATCAGTGCAAAGAAAGGGGCAACGCACCACTCCCGGGAGGGCTCGAAACTCCAACCTTTCGGTTAAAAGCCGATCACGCTACCAATTGCACCACGGAGACAGTCCTGCTCCACTCTCAAAACCATCAGAACATATCTTCAAAGCTATCAGCGCAAAGAAAAAAGCAACGCACCACTCCCGGGAGGGCTCGAAACTCCAACCTTTCGGTTAACAGCCGATCGCGCTAGCCAATTGCACCACCGAGACAGTCCTGCTCTACTCTAACCACCATCAGAACATATCTTCAAAGCTATCAGCGCAAAGAAAAAAGCAACACCACTCCCGGGAGATCTCGAAACTCCAATTTTTTGATTAACAGCCGAACGTGCTAGCCAATTTCGCCACGGAGACAGTCGTGCTCCTCTCTCACCACCGTCAGAACATTTCTTCAGAGCTATCAGCCCAAAGAAAAAAAAGCGCCGCACCACCACGGGGTGGGCTCGAAACTCCAACCTTTCGGTTAACAGCCGGTCGCGTCAGCCAATTGCGCCACGGAGACAGTCGTGCTCTACTCTCACCACCATCAGAACATATCTTCAAAGCTATCAGCCTAAAGAAAAAAAAGCGCCGCACCACCAACGGGTGGGCTCGAACCTCCAACTTTTCGGTTAACAGCCGATCGCGCTAGCCCATTGCGCCATGGAGACAGTCGTGCTCCACTCTCACCACCATCAGAACATATCTTCAAAGCTATCAGCCCAAAGAAAAAAAAGCGCCGCACCACCACCGGGTGGGCTCTAACCTCCAACCTTTCGGTTAACAGCCGATCGCGCTAGCCATTTGCGTCACGGAGACAGTCGTGCTCCACTCTCACCACCATCAGAACACTTCTTCAGAGCTATCAGCCCAAAAAAAAGCGCCGCACCACCACCGGGCGGGCTCGAAAACCTCCAACCTTTCGGTTAACAGCCAATCGCGCTAGCCAATTGCGCCACGGAGACAGTCGTGCTCCACTTTCAACACCATCAGAACATGTCTTCAAAGCTATCAGCGCAAAGAAAAAAGCGACACACCACTCCCGGTAGGGCTCGAAACTCCAATTTTTTGATTAACAGCTGAACGTGCTAGCCAATTGCGCCATGGAGACAGTCGTGCTCCATTCTCACCACCGTCAGAAAATTTCTCCAAAGCTATCAGCGCAAAGAAAAAAAAGCGACACACCATCCCCGGGTGGGCTCGAAACTCCAACCTTTCGGTTAACAGCCGATCACGCTAGCCAATTGCGCCACGGAGACAGTACTGCTCCACTCTCACCACCATCAGAACATTTCTTCAAAGCTATCAGCCCAAAGAAAAAAAAAGCGCCGCACCACCACCGGGGGGGCTCGAAACTCCAACGTTTCGGTTAAAAGCCGATCGCCCCAGCCAATTGCGCCACGGAGACAGTCGTGCTGTACTCTCACCACCATCAGAACATATCATCAAACCTATCAGCGCAAAGATAAAAGCAACACACCACTCCCGGGAGGGCTCGAAACTCCAACCTTTCGGTTAACAGCCGATCGCGCTAGCGAATTGCGCCACAGAGACAGTCCTGCTCCACTCTCACCACCATCAGAACATATCTTCAAAGCTATTAGTTCAAAGAAAAAAAAGCGCCGCGCCACCACCGGGTGGGCTCGAAACTCCAACCTTTCGGTCAACAGCCGATCGCGCTAGCCAATTGCGCCACGGAGACAGTCGTGCTCCACTTTCAACACCATCAGAACATATCTTCAAAGCTATCAGCGCAAAAGGAAAAAGCAACACACCACTCCCGGTAGGGCTCGAAACTCCAACCTTTCGGTTAACAGCCGATCGCGCTGGCCAAATGCGCCACGGAGACAGTCCTGCTGCACTCTCACCACCATCAGAACATGTCTTCAAAGCCATCAGCCTAAAGAAAAAAAAAGCGCCGCACCACCACCGGGGGGGCTCGAAACTCCAACGTTTCGGTTAAAAGCCGGTCGCCCCAGCCAATTGCGCCACGGAGACAGTCGTGCTGTACTCTCAGCACAATCAGAACATATCATCAAACCTATCAGCGCAAAGATAAAAGCAACACACCACTCCCGGGAGGGCTCGAAACTCCAACCTTTCGGTTAACAGCCGATCGCGCTAGCGAATTGCGCCACAGAGACAGTCCTGCTCCACTCTCACCACCATCAGAACATATCTTCAAAGCTATTAGTTCAAAGAAAAAAAAGCGCCGCGCCACCACCGGGTGGGCTCGAACCTCCAACCTTTCGGTTAACAGCCGATCTCGCTAGCCAATTGCGCCACATAGACAGTCGTGCTCCACACTCACCACCATCAGAACATATCTTCAAAGCTATCAGCGCAAAGAAAAAAGCAACACACCACTCACAGGAGGGCTCGAAACTCCAACCTTTCGGTTAACAGCCGATTCAGCTAGTCAATTGCGCCAAGGAGACAGTCTTGCTCCACTCTAACCACCATCAGAACATATCTTCAAAGTTGTCAGCCCAAAGAAAAAAAAGCGCCGCACCACCACCGGGTGGGCTCGAAACTCCAACATTTCGGTTAACAGCCGATCGCGCTATAACCAACTGCGCCACGGAGACAGTCCTGCTCCACTCTCACCACCATCAGAACATATCTTCAAAGCTATCAGCCCAAAGAAAAAAAAGCGCCGCACCACCACCGGGCGGGCTCGAACCTCCTACCTTTCGGTTAACAGCCGATCGCGCTAGCCGATTGCGCCACGGAGACAGTCGTGCTCCACTCTCTCCACCATCAGAACATATCTTCAAAGCTATCAGCGCAAAGAAAAAAGCAACACACCACTTCCGGGTGGGCTCTAACCTCCATCCTTTCGGTTAATAGCCGATCGCGCTAGCCATTTGCGTCACGGAGACAGACGTGCTCCACTCTCACCACCATCAGAACATTTCTTCAGAGCTATCAGCCCAAAGAAAAAAAAGCGCCGCACCACCACCGGGTGGGCTCGAAAACCTCCAACCTTTCAGTTAACAGCCGATCGCGCTAGCCAATTGCGCCATGGAGACAGTCGTGCTCCACTTTCAACACCATCAGAACATATCTTCAAAGCTATCAGCGCAAAGATAAGACGCACCCCACCACTCCCAGTAGGGCTCGAAACTCCAACCTTTCGGTTAACAGCCGATCGCGCTGGCCAATTGCGCCACGGAGACAGTCCTGCTCCACTCTCACCACCATCAGAACATATCTTCAAAGCTATCAGCCCAAAGAAAAAAAAGCGCCGCACCACCACCGGGTGGGCTCGAAACTCCAACATTTCGGTTAACAGCCGATCGCGCTAGCCAACTGCGCCACGGAGACAGTCCTGCTCCACTCTCATCACCATCAGAACATATCTTCAAAGCTATCAGCCCAAAGAAAAAAAAGCGCCGCACCACCACCGGGCGGGCTCGAACCTCCTACCTTTCGGTTAACAGCCGATCGCGCTAGCCGATTGCGCCACGGAGACAGTCGTGCTCCACTCTCTCCACCATCAGAACATATCTTCAAAGGTATCAGCGCAAAAAAAAACGCCGCACCACCACCAGATGGGCTCGAACCTCCAACCTTTCGGTTAACAGCTGATCGCGCTAGCCAATTGCGCCACATAGACAGTCGTGCTCCACACTCACCAACATCAGAACATATCTTCAAAGCTATCAGCGCAAGGAAAAAAGCAACACAGCACTCACAGGAGGGCTCGAAACTCCAACCTTTCGGTTAACAGCCGATTCAGCTAGTCAATTGCGCCAAAGAGACAGTCTTGCTCCACTCTAACCACCATCACAACATATCTTCAAAGTTATCAGCCCAAAGAAAAAAAAAGCACCGCACCACCACCAGGTGGGCTCGAACCTCCAACCTTTCGGTTAACAGCCGATCGCGCTAGCCAATTGCGCCACGAAGATAGTCGTGCTCCACTCTCACCACCATCAGAACATATCTTCAAAGCTATCAGCGCAAAGAAAAAAGCAACACACCACTCCCGGGAGGGCTCGAACCTCCAACTTTTCGGTTACCAGCCGATCGCGCTAGCCAATTGCGCCATGGAGACAGTCCTGCTCCACTCTCACCACCATCAGAACTTATCTTCAAAGCTATCAGCCCAAAGAAAAAAAAGCGCCGCACAACCACCGGGTGGGCTCTAACCTCCAACCTTTCCGTCAACAGCCGATCGCGCTAGCCAATTGCGCCACGGAGACAGTCGTGCTCCACTTTCAACACCATCAGAACATATCTTCAAAGCTATCAGCGCAAAAGGAAAAAGCAACACACCACTCCCGGTAGGGCTCGAAACTCCAACCTTTCGGTTAACAGCCGATCGCGCTGGCCAATTGCGCCACGGAGACAGTCCTGCTGCACTCTCACCACCATCAGAACATGTCTTCAAAGCCATCAGCCCAAAGAAAAAAAAAGCGCCGCACCACCACCGGGGGGGCTCGAAACTCCAACGTTTCGGTTAAAAGCCGGTCGCCCCAGCCAATTGCGCCACGGAGACAGTCGTGCTGTACTCTCGCCACCATCAGAACATATCATCAAACCTATCAGCGCAAAGATAAAAGCAACACACCACTCCCGGGAGGGCTCGAAACTCCAACCTTTCGGTTAACAGCCGATTGCGCTAGCGAATTGCGCCACAGAGACAGTCCTGCTCCACTCTCACCACCATCAGAACATATCTTCAAAGCTATTAGTTCAAAGCAAAAAAAGCGCCGCGCCACCACCGGGTGGGCTCGAAACTCCAACCTTTCGGTTAACAGCCGATTGCGCTAGCGATTTGCGCCACAGAGACAGTCCTGCTCCACTCTCACCACCATCAGAACATATCTTCAAAGCTATTAGTTCAAAGCAAAAAAAGCGCCGCGCCACCACCGGGTGGGCTCGAAACTCCAACCTTTCCGTTAACAGCCAATCACGCTAGCCAATTGCGCCACGGAAACGGTCCTGCTCTACTCTCACCACCATCAGAACATATCTTCAAAGCTATCAGCGCAAAGAAAAAAGCAACACACCACTTATAGGAGGGCTCGAAACTCCAACCTTTCGGTTAACAGCCGATTCAGCTAGTCAATTGCGCCAAGGAGACAGTCTTGCTCCACTCTAACCACCATCAGAACATATCTTCAAAGTTATCAGCCCAAAGAAAAAAAGCGCCGCACCACCACCGCGTGGGCTCAAACCTCAACCTTTTCGGTTAACAGCCGATCGCGCTAGCCAATTGCGCCACGGAGACAGTCCTGCTCCACTCTCACCACCATCAGAACTTATCTTCAAAGCTATCAGCCCAAAGAAAAAAAAGCGCCGCAACACCACCGGGTGGGCTTTAACCTCCAACCTTTCGGTTAACAGCCCATCGCGCTAGCCGATTGCGCCACCGAGACAGTCGTGCTCCACTCTCACCACCATCAGAACATATCTTCAAAGGTATGAGCGCAAAAAAAAAACAACGCACCACTCCTGGGAGGGCTCGAAACTCCAACCTTCTGGTTAAAAGCCGATCACGCTAGCCAATTGCGCCACGGAGACAGTCGTGCTCCACTTTCAACACCATCAGAACATATCTTCAAAGCTATCAGCGCAAAGAAAAAAGCAACACACCACTCCCGGTAGGGCTCGAAACTACAACCTTTCGGTTAACAGGCGATCGCGCTACCAATTGCGCCACGGAGACAGTGCTGCTCCACTCTCACCACCCTCAGAACATATCTTCAAACCTATCAGCGATAAGATAAAAGCAACACACCACTCCCGGGAGGGCTCGAAACTCGAACCTTTCGGTGAACAGCCGATCGCGCTAGCCAATTGCGCCACGGAGACAGTCCTCCTTCACTCTCACCACCATCAGAACATATCTTCAAAGCTATCAGCCCAAAGAAAAAAAAGCGCCGCACCACCACCGGGTGGGCTCGAAACTCCAACATTTCGGTTAACAGCCGATCGCGCTAGCCAATTGCGCCACGGAGACAGTCCTGCTCCACTCTCACCACCATCAGAACATATCTTCAAAGCTATCAGCCCAAAGAAAAAAAAGCGCCGCACCACCACCGGGTGGGCTCGAACCTCCAACTTTTCGGTTAACAGCCGATCGCGCTAGCCATTTGCGTCACGGAGACAGTCGTGCTCCACTCTCACCACCATCAGAACATTTCTTCAGAGCTATCAGCCCAAAGAAAAAAAAGCGCCGCACCACCACCGGGTGGGCTTGAAAACCTCCAACCTTTCGGTTAACAGCTTATCGCGCTAGCCAATTGTGCAACGGAGACAGTCGTGCTCCACTTTCACCAGCATCAGAACATATCTTCAAAGCTATCAGCGGAAAGACAAAAGCAACACACCACTCCCGGTAGGGCTCGAAACTCCAACCTTTCGGTTAACAACCGATCGCGCTAGCCAATTGCGCCACGGAGACAGTCCTGCTCCACTCTCACCACCATCAGAACATATCTTCAAAGCTATCAGCCCAAAAAAAGTGCTGCACCACCACCGGGTGGGCTCGAACCTCCAACCTTTTGGTTAACAGCCGATCGTGCTAGCCAGTTGCGCCACGGAGACTCTAACCACCATCACAACATATCTTCAAAGCTATCAGCGCATAGAAAAAAGCAACACACCACTCCCGGGAGGGCTCGTAACTCCAAACTTTTGATTAACAGCCGATTTAGCTAGTATATTTCGCCACGGAGACAGTCCTCCTCCACTCTCACCACCATCAGAACATATCTTCAAAGCTATCAGCCCAAAGAAAAAAAAGCGCCGCACCACCACCGGGTGGGCTCGAAACTCCAACATTTCGGTTAACAGCCGATCGCGCTAGCCAATTGCGCCACGGAGACAGTCCTGCTCCACTCTCACCACCATCAGAACATATCTTCAAAGCTATCAGCCCAAAGAAAAAAAAGCGCCGCACCACCACCGGGTGGGCTCGAATCTCCAACTTTTCGGTTAACAGCCGATCGCGCTAGCCATTTGCGTCACGGAGACAGTCGTGCTCCACTCTCACCACCGTAAGAACATTTCCTAAGAGCTATCAGCACAAAGAAAAAAGCAACATACCACTTCCGGGAGGGCTCGAAACTCCAACCTTTTGGTTAACAGCCGATCGCGCTAGCCTATTGCGCCACGAAGACTGTCCTGCTCCACTCTCACCACCATCAGAACATATCTTCAAAGCTATCAGCCCAAAGAAAAAAAAGCGCCGCACCACCACCGGGTGGGCTCGAACCTCCAACCTTTCGGTTAACAGCCGATCGCGTGAGCCATTTGCGTCACGGAGACAGTCGTGCTCCACTCTCACCACCATCAGAACATTTCTTCAGAGCTATCAGCCCAAAGAAAAAAAAGCGCCGCACCACCACCGGGTGGGCTTGAAAACCTCCAACCTTTCGGTTAACAGCCTATCGCGCTAGCCAATTGCGCCACGGAGACAGTCGTGCTCCACTTTCACCAGCATCAGAACATATCTTCAAAGCTATCAGCGGAAAGACAAAAGCAACACACCACTCCCGGTAGGGCTCGAAACTCCAACCTTTCGGTTAACAACCGATCGCGCTAGCCAATTGCGCCACGGAGACAGTCCTGCTCCACTCTCACCACCATCAGAACATATCTTCAAAGCTATCAGCCCAAAAAAAAGTGCTGCACCACCACCGGGTGGGCTCGAACCTCCAACCTTTTGGTTAACAGCCGATCGTGCTAGCCAATTGCGCCACGGAGACTCTAACCACCATCACAACATATCTTCAAAGCTATCAGCGCAAAGAAAAAAGCAACACACCACTTCCGGGAGGGCTTGTAACTCCAACCTTTTGATTAACAGCCGAACGTGCTACCCAACTGCGCCACGGAGACAGTCGTGCTCCACTCTCACCACCGTCAGAACATATCTTCAAAGCTATCAGCCCAAAGAAAAACAAAGCGCCGCACCACCACCAGGTGGGCTTGATCCTCCAACCTTCCGGTTAACAGCCGATCGCGCTAGCCAATTGCGCCACTGAGACAATCGCGCTCCACTCTCACCACCATCAGAACATATCTTCAAAGCTATCAGCGCAAAGAAAAAAGCAACACACCACTCCCGGGAGGGCTCGTAACTCCAAACTTTTGATTAACAGCCGATTCAGCTAGTATATTTCGCCACGGAGACAGTCTTGCTCCACTCTCACCACCATCAGAACATATCTTCAAAGCTATCAGCCCAAAGAAAAAAAAAGCGCCGCACCACCACCAGGTGGGCTTGATCCTCCAACCTTCCGGTTAACAGCCGATCGCGCTAGCCAATTGCGCCACGGAGACAATCGTGCTTCACTCTCACCACCATCAGAACGTATCTTCAAAGCTATCAGCGCAAAGAAAAAAGCAACACACCACTCCCGGGAGGGCTCGATTCTCCAACTTTTCGGTTAACAGCCGATCGCGCTAGCCAAATGCGCCACGGAGACAGTCCTGCTCCACTCTCACCACCATCAGAACATATCTTCAAAGCTATCAGCCCAAAGAAAAAAAAGCGCCGCACCACCACCGGGTGGGCTCGAACCTCCAACTTTTCGGTTAACAGCCAATCGCGCTAGCCATTTGCGTCACGGAGACAGTCGTGCTCCACTCTCACCACCGTAAGAACATTTCTTAAGAGCTATCAGCACAAAGAAAAAGCAACACACCACTTCCGGGAGGGCTCGAAACTCCAACCTTTTGGTTAACAGCCGATCGCGCTAGCCTATTGCGCCACGGAGACTGTCCTGCTCCACTCTCACCACCATCAGAACATATCTTCAAAGCTATCAGCCCAAAGAAAAAAAGCGCCGCACCACCACCGCGTGGGCTCGAACCTCCAACCTTTCGGTTAACAGCCGATCGCGGGAGCCATTTGCGTCACGGAGACAGTCGTGCTCCACTCTCACCACCATCAGAACATTTCTTCAGAGCTATCCGCCCAAAGAAAAAAAAGCGCCGCACCACCACCGGGTGGGCTTGAAAACCTCCAACCTTTCGGTTAACAGCCTATCGCGCTAGCGAATTGCGCCACGGAGACGGTCGTGCTCCACTTTCACCAGCATCAGAACATATCTTCAAAGCTATCAGCGGAAAGACAAAAGCAACACATCACTCCCGGTAGGGCTCGAAACTCCAACCTTTCGGTTAACAACCGATCGCGCTAGCAAATTGCGCCACGGAGACAGTCCTGCTCCACTCTCACCACCATCAGAACATATCTTCAAAGCTATCAGCCAAAAAAAAAGCGCCGCACCACCACCGGGTGGGCTCGAAACTCCAACCTTTCGGTTAACAGCTGATCGCGCTAGCCAATTGCGCCACGGAGACAGTCCTGCTCCACTCTCACCACCATCAGAACATATCTTCAAAGCTATCAGCCCGAAGAAAAAGAAGCGCCGCACCACCACCGGGTGGGCTCGAACCTCCAACCTTTCGGTTAACTGCCGATCGCGCTAGCCCATTTGCGCCACTGAGACAGTCGTGCTCCACTCTCACCACCATCAGAATATATCTTCAAAGGTATCAGCGCAAAGAAAAAAGCAACGCACCACTCCCGGAAGGGCTCGAAACTCCAACCTTTTGGTTAACACCCGATCACGCTAGCCAATTGCGCCACGGAGACAGTCCTACTCCACCCCCATCACCATCAAAACATATCTTTAAAGCTATCAGCGCAAAAAAAAGCGACACACCACTCCCGGGAGGGCTCGAAACTTCAATTTTCCGGTTAACAGCCGAACGTGCTAGCCAATTGCGCCACGAAGACAGTCATGCTCTAATCTCACCACCATCAGAACATATCTTCAAAGTTATCAACCCAAAGAAAAAAAGCGCCGCACCACCACCGGGTGGGCTCGAACCTCCCATTTTTCGGTTAACAGCTGATCGCGCTAGCCAATTGCGCCACGGAGACAGTCTTGCTCAACACTCACCATCATCAGAACATATCTTCAAAGCTATCAGCCCAAACAAAAAAAAGCGCTGCACCACCACCGGGTGGGCTCGAACCTCCAACCTTTTGGTTAACAGCCGATCGTGCTAGCCAATTGCGCCACGGAGACTCTCACCACCAACAGAACATATCTTCAAAGCTATCAGCGCAAAGAAAAAAGCAACACACCACTTCCGGGAGGGCTTGTAACTCCAACCTTTTGATTAACAGCCGAACGTGCTACCCAACTGCGCCACGGAGACAGTCGTGCTCCACTCTCACCACCGTCAGAACATATCTTCAAAGCTATCAGCCCAAAGAAAAACAAAGCGCTGCACCACCACCAGGTGGGCTTGATCCTCCAACCTTCCGGTTAACAGCCGATCGCGCTAGCCAATTGCGCCACGGAGACAGTCCTCTCCACTCTCACCACCATCAGAACTTATCTTCAAAGCTATCAGCCCAAAGAAAAAAAACGACACACCGTCCCCGGGTGGGCTCAAACCTCCAACCTTTTGGTTAACAGCTAATCACGCTAGCCAATTGCGCCACGGTGATAGTCCTGCTCCACTCTCACTACCATCAGAACATTTCTTCAGAGCTATCAGCCCAAACAAAAAAAGCGCCACACCACCACCGGGTGGGCTCGAAACTCCAACCTTTTGGTTAACAGCCGATCGCGCTAGCCAATTGCGCCACGGAGACTGTCCTGCTCCACTCTCACCACCATCAGAACATATTTTCAAAGCTATCAGCGCAAAGAAAAAAGCAACACACCACTCCCGGGAGGGCTCGAAACTCCAAGTTTTTGATAAACAGCCGAACGTGCTACCCAACTGCGCCACGGAGACAGTCGTGCTCCACTCTCACCACCGTCAGAACATATCTTCAAAGTTATCAGCCCAAAGAAAAAAAAGTGCCGCACCACCACCAGGTGGGCTCGAACCTCCCAATTTTTGGTTAACAGCTGATCGCGCTGGCCACTTGCTCCACGGAGACAGTCCTGCTCAACACTCACCACCATCAGAACATATCTTCAAAGCTATCAGCCCAAACAAAAAAAAGCGCTGCACCACCACGGGGTGGGCTCGAACCTCCATCCTTTCGGGTAACAGCCGATTGCGCTAGCCAATTGCGCCACGGAGACTCTCGCCACCATCAGAACATTTCTTCAAAGCTATCAGCACAAAGAAAAAGGCAACACACCACTCACGGGAGGGCTCGAAACTCCAACCTTTTGATTAACAGCCGATTCAGCTAGTCAATTTCGCCACGGAGAAGTCTTGCTCCACTCTCACCACCATCAGAACATATCTTCAAAGCTATCAGCCCAAAGAAAAAAAAAGCGCCGCACCACCACCAGGTGGGCTCGAACCTCCAACCTTCCGGTTAACAGCCGATTGCGCTAGACAATTGCGCCACGGAGACAGTCCTGCTCCACTCTCACCACCATCAGAACATATCTTCAAAGCTATCAGCCCAAAGAAAAAAAAAGCGCCGCACCAACACCGGGTGGGCTCGAACCTTCAACATTTCGGGTTAACAGCCGATCGCGCTAGCCAATTGCGCCACGCAGACAGTCGTGCTCCATACTCACCACCATCAGAACATATCTTCAAAGCTATCAGCGCAAAGAAAAAAGCAACACACCACTCACGGGATGGCTCGAAACTCCAACCTTTTGATTAACAGCCGATTCAGCTTGTCAATTTCGCCAAGGAGACAGTCTTGCTCCACTCTCACCACCATCAGAACATATCTTCAAAGCTATCAGCTCAAAGAGAAAAAAGCGCCGCACCAACACAGGGTGGGCTCAAACCTCCAACATTTCGGGTTAACAGCCGATCGCGCTAGCCAATTGCGCCACGCAGACAGCCGTGCTCCACACTCACCACCATCAGAACATATCTTCGAAGCTATCAGAGCAAAGAAAAAAGCAACACACCACTCACGGCATGGCTCAAAACTCCAACCTTTTGATTAACAGCCGATCGCGCTAGCCAATTGCGCCACGGAGACAGTCGTCCTCCAATCTCACCACCATCAGAACATATCTTCAAAGCTATCAGCGCAAAGAAAAAAGCAACACACCACTCCCGGGAGGGTTCGAACCTCCAACTTTTCGGTTAACCGCCGATCGCGCTAGCCAATTGCGCCACGGAGACAGTCCTGCTCCACTCTCACCACCATCAGAACATATCTTCAAAGCTATCAGCTCAAAGAAAAAAAAGCGCCGCACCACCACCGGGTGGGCTCGAACCTCCAACTTTTCGGTTTACAGCCGATCGCGCTAGCCATTTGCGTCACGGAGACAGTCGTGCTCCACTCTTACCACCGTCAGAACATTTCTTCAAAGTTATCAGCCCAAAGAAAAAAAAGCGCCGCACCACCACAGGGTGGGCTCAAAACCTCCAACCTTTCGGTTAACAGCCGATCGCGCTAGCCAATTGCGCCACGGAGACAGCCCTGCTCCACTCTCACCACCATGAGAACATATCTTCAAAGCTATCAGCCCAAAGAAAAAGAAGCGCCGCACCACCACCGGGTGGGCTCGAACCTCCAACCTTTCGGTTAACAGCCGATCGCGCTAGCTGATTGCGCCACGGAGACAGTCGTGCTCCACTCTCACCACCATCAGAACATATATTCAAAGGTATCAGCGTAAAGAAAAAAGCAACACACCACTCCCGGGAGGGCTCGAAACTCCAACATTTTGTCTAACAGCCGATCACGCTAGCCAATTGCGCCACGGAGACAGTCCTGCTCCACTCTCACCACCATCAGAACATATCTTCAAAGCTTTCAGCCCGAAGAAAAAAAACCAACACACCACTCCCGGGAGGGCTCGAAACTTCAAATTTTCGGTTAACAACCGATCGCGCTAGCCAATTGCGCCACGGGGATAGTCCTGCTCCACTCTCACCACCGTCAGAACATATCTTCAAAGCTATAAGCCCAAAGAAAAAAAAGCGCCGCACCACCAACAGGTGGGCTTGAACCTCCAGCCTTTCGGTTAACAGCCGATCGCGCTAGCCAATTGCGCCACGGAGACTGTCCTGCTCCACTCTCACCACCATCAGAACATATTTTCAAAGCTATCAGCGCAAAGAAAAAAGCAACACACCACTCCCGGGAGGGCTCGAAACTCCAAGTTTTTGATAAACAGCCGAACGTGCTACCCAATTGCGCCACGGAGACAGTCGTGCTCCACTCTCACCACCGTCAGAACATATCTTCAAAGTTATCAGCCCAAAGAAAAAAAAGCGCCGCACCGCCACCAGGTGGGCTCGAACCTCCCATTTTTCGGTTAACAGCTGATCGCGCTGGCCAATTGCTCCACGGTGACAGTCCTGCTCAACACTCACCACCATCAGAACATATCTTCAAAGCTATCAGCCCAAACAAAAAAAGCGCTGCACCACCACGGGGTGGGCTCGAACCTCCATCCTTTCGGGTAACAGCCGATCACGCTAGCCAATTGCGCCACGGAGACTCTCACCACCATCAGAACATATCTTCAAAGCTATCAGCACAAAGAAAAAAGCAACACACCACTCCCGGGAGGGCTCGTAACGCCAACCTTTCGGTTAACAGCCGATCGCGCTAGCCAATTGCGCCACGGAGACAGTCCTGCTCCACTCTCACCACCATCAGAACATATCTTCAAAGCTATCAGCCCAAAGAAAAAAAAGCGCCGCACCAACACCGGGTGGGCTCGAACCTCCAACCTTTCGGGTTAACAGCCGATCGCGCTAGCCAATTGCGCCACGTAGACAGTCGTGCTCCACACTCACCACCATCAGAACATATCTTCAAAGCTATAAGCGCAAAGAAAAAAGCAACACACCACTCACGGGAGGGCTCGAAACTCCAACCTTTTGATTAACAGCCGATTCAGCTAGTCAATTTCGCCACGGAGACAGTCTTGCTCCACTCTCACCACCATCAGAACATATCTTCAAAGCTATCAGCCCAAAGAAAAAAAAAGCGCCGCACCACCACCAGGTGGGCTCGAACCTCCAACCTTCCGGTTAACAGCCGATTGCGCTAGCCAATTGCGCCACTGAGACAGTCCTGCTCCACTCTCACCACCATCAGAACATATCTTCAAAGCTATCAGCCCAAAGAAAAAAAAGCGCCGCACCAACACCGGGTGGGCTCGAACCTTCAATATTTCGGGTTAACAGCCGATCGCGCTAGCCAATTGCGCCACGCAGACAGTCGTGCTCCACTCTCACCACCATCAGAACATATCTTCAAAGCTATCAGCGCAAAGAAAAAAGCAACACACCACTCACGGGATGGCTCGAAACTCCAAACTTTTGATTAGCAGCCGATTCAGCTAGTCAATTTCGCCAAGGAGACAGTCTTGCTCCACTCTCACTACCATCAGAACATATCTTCAAAGCTATCAGCCCAAAGAAAAAAAAGCGCCGCACCAACACCGGGTGGGCTCAAACCTCCAACATTTCGGGTTAACAGCCGATCGCGCTAGCCAATTGCGCCACGCAGACAGTCGTGCTCCACACTCACCACCATCAGAACATATCTTCAAAGCTATCAGCGCAAAGAAAAAAGCAACACACCACTCCCGGGAGGGTTTCAACACCCAACTTTTCGGTTAACAGCCGATCGCGCTAGCCAATTGCGCCACGGAGACAGTCCTGCTCCACTCTCACCACCATCAGAACATATCTTCAAAGCTATCAGCCCAAAGAAAAAGAAGCGCCGCACCACCACCGGGTGGGCTCGAACCTCCAACTTTTCGGTTTAGAGCCGATCGCGCTAGCCATTTGCGTCACGGAGACAGTCGTGCTGCACTCTTACCACCGTCAGAACATTTCTTCAAAGTTATCAGCCCAAAGAAAAAAAAAGCACCGCACCACCACCGGGTGGGCTCAAAACCTCCAACCTTTTGGTTAACAGCCGATCGTGCTAGCCGATTGCGCCACGGAGACAGCCCTGCTCCGCTCTCACCACCATGAGAACATATCTTCAAAGCTATCAGCCCAAAGAAAAAAAAGCGCCGCACCACCACCGGGTGGGCTCGAACCTCCAACCTTTCGGTTAACAGCCGATCGCGCTAGCTGATTGCGCCACGGAGACAGTCGTGCTCCACTCTCACCACCATCAAAACATATATTCAAAGGTATCAGCGCAAAGAAAAAAGCAACACACCACTCCCGGGAGGGCTCGAAACTCCAACATTTTGTCTAACAGCCGATCACGCAAGCCAATTGCGCCACGGAGACAGTCCTGCTCCACTCACATCACCATCAGAACGTATCTTCAAAGCTATCAGCGCAAAGAAAAAAGCAACACACCACTCTCGGGAGGGCTCGAAACTCTAACCTTTTGGTTAACAGCCGGTCGCGCTAGCCAATTGTACCACGGAGACAGTCCTGCTCCACTCTCACCACCATCAGAACATATCTTCAAAGCTATCAGCCTAAAGAAAAAAAAGCGCCGCCCCACCACCAGGTGGGCTCTAACCTCCAACCTTTCAGTTAACAGCCGATCGCGCTAGCCAATTGCGCCATGGAGACAGTCGTGCTCCACTATCACCACCATCAGAACATATCTTCAAAGCTATCAGCGCAAAGAAAAAGGCAACACACCACTCCCGGGAGGGCTCGAACCTCCAACCTTTCGGTTAACAGCCGATCGCGCTAGCCAATTGCGCCACGGAGACAGTCCTGCTCCACTCTCACCACCGTCAGAACATTTCTCCAAAGCTATCAGCGCAAAGAAAAAGAAGCGCCGGACCACCACCGGGTGGGCTCGAAACTCCAACATTTTGGTTAACAGCCGATCGCGCCAGCCAACTGCGCCACGGAGACAGTCGTGCTCTACTCTCACCACCATCAGAACATATCTTCAAAGCTATCAGCCTAAAGAAAAAAAGCGCCGCACCACCACCGGGTGGGCTCGAAACTCCAACCTTTCGGTTAACAGCCGATCGCGCTAGCCAATTGCGCCACGGAGACAGTCCTCTCCACTCTCACCACCATCAGAACTTATCTTCAAAGCTATCAGCCCAAAGAAAAAAAAGCGCCGCACCACCACCGAGTGGGCTCGAACCTCCAACTTTTCGGTTAACAACCGATCGCGCTAGCCAATTGCGCCACGGGGATAGTCCTGCTCCACTCTCACCACCATCAGAACATATCTTCAAAGCTATAAGCCCAAAGAAAAAAAAAGCGCCGCACCACCAACAGGTGGGCTTGAACCTCCAGCCTTTCAGTTAACAGCCGATCGCGCTAGCCAATTGCGCCACGGAGACAGTCGTGCTCCACTCTCACTACCGTCAGAACATTTCTCCAATGCTATCAGCGCAAAGAAAAAAAAACCACACAACCACCGTGTGGACTCGAATCTCCACCTTTCGGTTAACAGCCGATCGCGCTAGCCAATTGTGCCACGGAGACAGTCGTGCTCCACTCTCACCACCATCAGAACATACCTTCAAAGCTATCAGCGCAAAGAAAAAAGCAACACACCACTCCCGGGAGGGCTCGAAACTCCAACCTTTAGGTTAACAGCCGATCGCGCTAGCCCATTGCGCCACGGAGACAGTCCTGCTCCACTCTCATCACCATCAGAACATATCTTCAAAGCTATCAGCCCAAAGAAAAAAAAGCGCCGCACCACCGCCAGGTGGGCTCGAACCTCCACCTTTCGGTTAACAGCCGATCGTGCTAGCCAATTGCGCCACGGAGACTCTCACCACCGTCAGAACATATCTTCAAAGCTATCAGCGCAAAGAAAAAAGCAACACACCACTCCCGAGAGGGCTCGTAACTCCAACCTTTTGATTAACAGCCGATTCAGCTAGTCAATTTCGCCACGGAGACAGTCTTGCTCCACTCTCACCACCATCAGAACATATCTTCAAAGCTATCAGCCCAAAGAAAAAAAAAGCGCCGCACCACCACCAGGTGGGCTCGAACCTCCAACCTTCCGGTTAACAGCCGATTGCGCTAGCCAATTGCGCCACTGAGACAGTCCTGCTCCACTCTCACCACCATCAGAACATATCTTCAAAGCTATCAGCCCAAAGAAAAAAAAGCGCCGCACCAACACCGGGTGGGCTCGAACCTTCAACATTTCGGGTTAACAGCCGATCGCGCCAGCCAATTGCGCCACGCAGACAGTCGTGCTCCACTCTCACCACCATCAGAACATATCTTCAAAGCTATCAGCGCAAAGAAAAAAGCGACACACCACTCTCAGGAGGGCTCGAAACTTCAATTTTCCGGTTAACAGCCGAACGTGCTAGCCAATTGCGCCACGAAGACAGTCATGCTCCAATCTCACCACCATCAGAACATATCTTCAAAGTTATCAGCCCAAAGAAAAAAAGCGCCGCACCACCACCGGGTGGGCTCGAACCTCCCATTTTTAGGTTAACAGCTGATCGCGCTAGCCCATTGCGCCACGGAGACAGTCTTGCTCAACACTCACCATCATCAGAACATATCTTCAAAGCTATCAGCCCAAACAAAAAAAAGCGCTGCACCACCACCGGGTGGGCTCGAACCTCCAACCTTTTGGTTAACAGCCCATCGCGCTAGCCAAATTCACCACGGAGACAGTCGTGCTCCACTCTCACCACTGTCAGAACATTTCTCCAAAGCTATCAGCGCAAAGAAAAAAAAAAGCGACACACCGTCCCCGGGAGCGCTCGAACCTCCAACCTTTCGGTTAACGGCCGATCGCGCTAGCCAATTGCGCCACGGAGACAGTCCTCTCCACTCTCACCACCATCAGAACTTATCTTCAAAGCTATCAGCCCAAAGAAAAAAAGCGCCGCACCACCACCGAGTGGGCTCGAACCTCCAACTTTTCGGTTAACAACCGATCGCGCTAGCCAATTGCGCCACGGGGATAGTCCTGCTCCACTCTCACCACCATCAGAACATATCTTCAAAGCTATAAGCCCAAAGAAAAAAAAGCGCCGCACCACCAACAGGTGGGCTTGAACCTCCAGCCTTTCAGTTAACAGCCGATCGCGCTAGCCAATTGCGCCACGGAGACAGTCGTGCTCCACTCTCACTACCGTCAGAACATTTCTCCAATGCTATCAGCGCAAAGAAAAAAAAACGACCCACCACCACCGTGTGGACTCGAATCTCCACCTTTCGGTTAACAGCCGATCGCGCTAGCCAATTGTGCCACGGAGACAGTCGTGCTCCACTCTCACCACCATCAGAACATACCTTCAAAGCTATCAGCGCAAAGAAAAAAGCAACACACCACTCCCGGGAGGGCTCGAAACTCCAACCTTTAGGTTAACAGCCGATCGCGCTAGCCCATTGCGCCACGGAGACAGTCCTGCTCCACTCTCATCACCATCAGAACATATCTTCAAAGCTATCAGCCCAAAGAAAAAAAGCGCCGCACCACCGCCAGGTGGGCTCGAACCTCCACCTTTCGGTTAACAGCCGATCGTGCTAGCCAATTGCGCCACGGAGACTCTCACCACCATCAGAACATATCTTCAAAGCTATCAGCGCAAAGAAAAAAGCAACACACCACTCCCGGGAGGGCTCGTAACTCCAACCTTTTGATTAACAGCCGATTCAGCTAGTCAATTTCGCCACGGAGACAGTCTTGCTCCACTCTCACCACCATCAGAACATATCTTCAAAGCTATCAGCCCAAAGAAAAAAAACGCGCCGCACCACCACCAGGTGGGCTCGAACCTCCAACCTTCCGGTTAACAGCCGATTGCGCTAGCCAATTGCGCCACTGAGACAGTCCTGCTCCACTCTCACCACCATCAGAACATATCTTCAAAGCTATCAGCGCAAAGAAAAAAGCGACACACCACTCTCAGGAGGGCTCGAAACTTCAATTTTCCGGTTAACAGCCGAACGTGCTAGCCAATTGCGCCACGAAGACAGTCATGCTCCAATCTCACCACCATCAGAACATATCTTCAAAGTTATCAGCCCAAAGAAAAAAAGCGCCGCACCACCACCGGGTGGGCTCGAACCTCCCATTTTTAGGTTAACAGCTGATCGCGCTAGCCCATTGCGCCACGGAGACAGTCCTGCTCCACTCTCATCACCATCAGAACATATCTTCAAAGCTATCAGCCCAAACAAAAAAAAGCGCTGCACCACCAGCGGGTGGGCTCGAACCTCCAACCTTTTGATTAACAGCCGATCGTGCTAGCCAATTGCGCCACGGAGACTCTCACCACCATCAGAACATATCTTCAAAGCTATCAGCGCAAAGAAAAAAGACAAACACCACTCCCGGGAGGGCTCGTAACTCCAACCTTTTGATTAACAGCCGATTCAGCTAGTCAATTTCGCCACGGAGACAGTCTTGCTCCACTCTCACCACCATCAGAACATATCTTCAAAGCTATCAGCCCAAAGAAAAAAAAAAGCGCCGCACCACCACCAGGTGGGCTCGAACCTCCAACCTTCCGGTTAACAGCCGATTGCGCTAGCCAATTGCGCCACTGAGACAGTCCTGCTCCACTCTCACCACCATCAGAACATATCTTCAAAGCTATCAGCCCAAAGAAAAAAGCAACACACCACTCCCGGGAGGGCTCGAACCTCCAACTTTTCGGTTAACAGCCGATCGCGCTTGACAATTGCGCCACGGAGACAGTCCTGCTCCACTCTCACCACCATCAGAACATATCTTCAGTTGTGGAGTTTCTAGTTGCAGAGTCTCTAGTTGTGGAGTTTCTAGTTGTGGAGTTTCCAGTTGTGGAGTATCTAGTTGTGGAGTTTCCAGTTGTGAAGTATCTAGTTGTGGAGTTTCCAGTTCTGGAGTATCTAGCTGTGGAGTTTAAAGTTGTGAAGTTTCAAGTTGTGGAGTCTCTAGTTGTAGAGTTACTAGTTGCGGAGTTTCTACTTGTGAAGATTCAAGTTGCGGAGTCTCAAGTTGTTGAGTTTCCAGCTGTGGAGTTTCCAGTTGTGTAGTTTCTAGTTGTGGAGTTTCTAGTTGTGAAGTCTCTAGTTTTGCAGTTTCTAGTTGTAAAGTTTTTAGTTGTGGAGTTTCTAGATATGGAATTTCTAGTTGCCGAGTCTCTATTTGTGGAGTTTGTAGTTGTGGAGTTTCTAGTTGTGGAGTTTCTAGTTGTGGAGTCTCTAGTTGCGGAGTTTCTAGTTGTGGAGTTTCTAGTTGTGGAGTTTCTAGTTGTGAAGTTTCTGGTTGTGGAGTTTCTAGTTGTGGAGTTTCTAGTTGTGGAGTTTCTAGTTGTGGAGTCTCAAGTTGTGGAGTTTAAACTTGTGGAGTTCAAGTTGTGGACTCTATAGTTGTGGAGTTTCTAGTTGTGGAGTTTCTAGTTGTGGATTTTCTAGCTGTGGAGTATCTAGTTGTAGATTTTCCAGTTGTGGAGTTTCTAGTTGTGGAGTTTCTAGTTGCAGAGTCTCTAGTTGTGGAATTTCTAGTTGCCGAGTCTCTATTCGTGGAATTTCTAGTTGCCGAGTCTCTATTTGTGGAGTTTGTAGTTGTGGAGTTTCTAGTTGTGGAGTTTCTAGTTGCAGAGTCTCTAGTTGTGGAGTTTCAAGTTGTGGAGTCTCTAGATGTGGAGTTTCCAGTTGTCGAGTTTCCAGTTGTGGAGTATCTAGTAGTGGAGTTTCCAGTTGTGGAGTTTCTAGTTGTGGAGTTTCTAGTTGCGGAGTCCCTAGTTGTGGAGTTTCTAGTTGCGGAGTTTCTAGTGTTGGAGTTTCAAGTTGTGGAGTTTCAAGTTGCGGAGTCTCAAGCTGTGCAGTTTCTAGTTGTTGAGTTTTTAGTTGTGGAGTTTCTAGTTGTTGAGTTTCTAGTTTGAAGTCTCTACTTGTAGATTCTCTAGTTGTGGAGTCTCAAGTTTAGGAGTTTCTAGTTGAAGAGTTTTTAGTTGTGGAGTGTCTAGTTGTGGAGTTTCCAGTTGTGGAGTTTCGAGTTTTGGAGTTTCTAGTTGTGGAGTATCTAGTTGTGTAGTTTCTAGTTGTGGAGTTTCGAGTTGTGGAGTTTCTAGTTGTGGAGTTTCGAGTTGTGGAGTCTCTAGTTGTGGAGTTTCTAGTTGTGAAGTTTCCAGTTGTGAAGTATCTAGTTGTGGAGTTTCCAGTTGAGGAGTATCTAGTTGTGGAGTTTTAAGTTGTGGAGTTTCTAGTTGCGGAGTTTCTAGTTGTGGAGTTTTTAATAGCGGAGTTTCTACTTGTGAAGTTTCAAGTTGCGGAGTCTCAAGTTGTGGAGTTTCCAGCTGTGGAGTTTTTAGTTGTGGAGTTTCTAGTTGTTGAGTTTCTAGTTGTGAAGTCTCTAGTTTTGCAGTTTCTAGTTGCAAAGTTTTTAGTTGTGGAGTTTCTAGATATGGAATTTCTAGTTGCCGAGTCTCTATTTGTGGAGTTTGTAGTTGTGGAGTTTCTAGTTGTGGAGTTTCAAGTTGTGGAGTTTCTAGTTTTGGAGTCTCTAGTTGCGGAGTTTCAAGTTGTTGAGTTTCTAGTTGTGGAGTTTCTAGTTGTGGAGTTTCTAGTTGCGGAATCTCTAGCTGTGGATTTTCTATTTGCGTAACTTAAGGTTGTGAGGTTTCAAGTTGTGGAGTTTCTAGTTGTGGAGTCTCTAGTTGTGTAGTTTCTAGCTGCGGAGATTCTAGTTGCGGAGTTTCAAGTTGGGGAGTTTCTAGTTGTGGAGTTTCTAGTTGTGGAATTTCAAGTTGTGGACTCTATAGTTGTGGAGTTTCTAGTTGTGGAGTTTCTAGTTATGGATTTTCTAGTTGTGGAGTATCTAGTTGTAGATTTTCCAGTTGCGGAGTTTCTAGTTGTGGAGTTGCGGAGTGTCTAGTTGTGGAGTTTCTAGTTGCAGAGTCTCTAGTTGTGGAATTTCTAGTTTCCGAGTCTCTATTCATGGAATTTCTAGTTGCCGAGTCTCTATTTGTGGAGTTTGTAGTTGTGGAGTTTCAAGTGTTGGAGTTTCAAGTTGCGGAGTCTCAAGCTGTGCAGTTTCTAATTGTTGAGTTTTTAGTTGTGGAGTTTCTAGTTGTTGAGTTTCTAGTTTGAAGTCTCTACTTGTAGATTCTCTAGTTGTGGAGTCTCAAGTTTAGGAGTTTCTAGTTGAAGAGTTTTTAGTTGTGGAGTGTCTAGTTGTGGAGTTTCCAGTTGTGGAGTTTCGAGTTTTGGAGTTTCTAGTTGTGGAGTCTCTAGTTGTGTAGTTTCTAGCTGCGGAGTTTCTAGTTGCGGAGTTTCCATTTGTGGAGTTTCTAGCTGCGGAGTTTCTAGTTGCGGAGTTTCCATTTGTGGAGTTTTTAGTTGTGGAGTCTCTAGTTGTAGAGTTACTAGTTGCGGAGTATCTAGTTGTGGAGTCTCTAGTTGTAGAGTTACTAGTTGTGGAGTTGCGGAGTCACTGGCTGGGGAGTTTCTAGTTGTGGAGTTTCGAGTTGTGGAGTCTCTAGTTGTGGAGTTTCTAGTTGTGGAGTTTCCAGTTGTGGAGTATCTAGTTGTGGAGTTTCCAGTTGTGAAGTATCTAGTTGTGGAGTTTCCAGTTGTGGAGTATCTAGTTGTGGAGTTTTAAGTTGTGGAGTTTCTAGTTGCGGAGTTTCTAGTTGTGGAGTTTTTAATAGCGGAGTTTCTACTTGTGAAGTTTGAAGTTGCGGAGTCTCAAGTTGTGGAGTTTCCAGCTGTGGAGTTTTTAGTTGTGGAGTTTCTAGTTGTTGAGTTTCTAGTTGGGAAGTCTCTAGTTTTGCAGTTTCTAGTTGTAAAGTTTTTAGTTGTGGAGATTCTAGATATGGAATTTCTAGTTGCCGAGTCTCTATTTGTGGAGTTTGTAAATGTGGAGTTTGTAGTTGTGGAGTTTCAAGTTGTGGAGTTTCTAGTTTTGGAGACTAGTTGCGGAGTTTCTAGTTGTTGAGTTTCTAGTTGTGGAGTTTCTAGTTGAGAAATCTCTAGCTGTGGATTCTCTAGTTGCGTAACTTAAGGTTGTGAGGTTTCAAGTTTTGGAGTTTCTAGTTGTGGAGTTTCTAGTTGTGGAGTCTCTAGTTGTGTAGTTTCTAGCTGCGGAGATTCTAGTTGTGGAGTTTCTATTTGTGGAGTTTCTAGCTGCGGAGTTTCTAGTTGCAGAGTCTCTGGTTGTGGAGTTTCTAGTTGCGGAGTCTCTAGTTGTGGTATTTCTAGTTGTGGAGTTTCTAGCTGTGGTGTTTCCAGTTGTGGAGTTTTTAGTTGTGGACTTTCTAGACATGAAATTTCTTGTAGCCGAGTCTCTATTTGTGGAGTTTGCAGTTGTGGAGTTTCTATTTGTGGAGTTTCTAGTTGTGGAGTTTCTGGTTGTGGAGTTTCTAGTTGTGGAGTTTCAAGTTGTGGAGTTTCTAGTTGTGGAGTCTCAAGCTGTGGAGTTTCAAGTTTTGCAGTTTCTAATTGTGGAGTTTCTAGATTTGGAATTTCTAGTTGCCGAGTCTCTATTTGTGGAATTTCTAGTTGCCGAGTCTCTATTTGTGGAGTTTGTAGTTGTGGAGTTTCTAATTGTGGAGTTTCTAGTTGTGGAGTTTCTAGTTGCAGAGTCTCTGGTTGTGGAGTTTAAAGTTGTGGAGTCTCTAGATGTGAAGTTTCTAGTTGTCGAGTTTCCAGTTGTGGAGTATCTAGTAGTGGAGTTTCCAGTTGTGGAGTTTCTAGTGTTGGAGTTTCTAGTTGCGGAGTCCCTAGTTGTGGAGTTTCTAGTTGTGGAGTTTCTAGTTGTGGAGTTTCAAGTTGCGGAGTCTCATGCTGTGCAGTTTCTAGTTGTTGAGTTTTTAGTTGTGGAGTTTCTAGTTTGAAGTCTCTAGTTGTAGATTCTCTAGTTGTGGAGTCTCTAGTTTAGGAGTTTCTAGTTGAAGAGTTTTTAGTTGTGGAGTGTCTAGTTGTGGAGTTTCGAGTTGTGGAGTTTCGAGTTGTGGAGTTTCGAGTTTTGGAGTTTCTACTTGTGGAGTTTCTAGTTGTGGAGTCTCTAGTTGCGGAGTTTCTAGTTGTGGAGTTTCTAGTTGTGGAGTTTCTAGTTGTGAAGTTTCTGGTTGTGGAGTTTCTAGTTGTGGTGTTTCTAGTTGTGGAGTGTCTAGTTGTGGAGTTTCAAGTTGTGGAGTTTCTAGTAGAGTTTCGGATTGTGAAGTTTTAGTTGTGGAGTTTCTAGTTGTGGAGTTTCTAGTTTTGGAGTTTCTAGTTTTGAAGTTTCTAGTTGTAGAGTCTCCTGTTGCGGAGTTTCTAGTTGTGGAGTTTCTAGTTGTGGAGTTTCTAGTTGTGGAGTCTCAAGTTGTGGAGTTTAAACTTGTGGAGTTTCAAGTTGTGGACTCTATAATTGTGGAGTTTCTAGTTGTGGAGTTTCTAGTTGTGGATTTTCTAGTTGTGGAGTATCTAGTTGTAGATTTTCCAGTTGTGGAGTTTCTAGTTGTGGAGTTGCGGAGTCTCTAGTTGTGGAGTTTCTAGTTGCAGAGTCTCTAGTTGTGGAATTTCTAGTTGCCGAGTCTCTATTCGTGGAATTTCTAGTTGCCGAGTCTCTATTTGTGGAGTTTGTAGTTGTGGAGTTTCTAGTTGTGGAGTTTCTAGTTGCAGAGTCTCTAGTTGTGGAGTTTCAAGTTGTGGAGTCTCTAGATGTGGAGTTTCCAGTTGTCGAGTTTCCAGTTGTGGAGTATCTAGTAGTGGAGTTTCCAGTTGTGGAGTTTCTAGTTGTGGAGTTTCTAGTTGCGGAGTCTCTAGTTGTGGAGTTTCTAGTTGCGGAGTTTCTAGTTGTGGAGTTTCAAGTTGTGGAGTTTCAAGTTGCGGAGTCTCAAGCTGTCAGTTTCTAGTTGTTGAGTTTTTAGTTGTGGAGTTTCTAGTTGTTGAGTTTCTAGTTTGAAGTCTCTACTTGTAGATTCTCTAGTTGTGGAGTCTCAAGTTTAGGAGTTTCTAGTTGAAGAGTTTTTAGTTGTGGAGTTTCTAGTTGTGGAGTCTCTAGATGTGTAGTTTCTAGCTGCGGAGTTTCTAGTTGCGGAGTTTCCATTTGTGGAGTTTCTAGTTGTGGAGTCTCAAGTTGTGGAGTTTAAAGTTGTGGAGTTTCAAGTTGTGGAGTCGCTAGTTGTAGAGTTACTAGTTGCGGAGTATCTAGTTGTGGAGTTTCCAGTTGTGGAGTTTCTAGTTGTGGAGTTGCGGAGTCTCTGGTTGTGGAGTTTCTAGTTGTGGAGTTCCGAGTTGTGGAGTCTCTAGTTGTGGAGTTTCTAGTTGTGAAGTTTCCAGTTGTGAAGTATCTAGTTGTGGAGTTTCCAGTTGAGGAGTATCTAGTTGTGGCGTTTTAAGTTGTGGAGTTTCTAGTTGCGGAGTTTCTAGTTGTGGAGTTTTTAATAGCGGAGTTTCTACTTGTGAAGTTTCAAGTTGCGGAGTCTCAAGTTGTGGAGTTTCCAGCTGTGGAGTTTTTAGTTGTGGAGTTTCTAGTTGTTGAGTTTCTAGTTGTGAAGTCTCTAGTTTTGCAGTTTCTAGTTGCAAAGTTTTTAGTTGTGGAGTTTCTAGATATGGAATTTCTAGTTGCCGAGTCTCTATTTGTGGAGTTTGTAGTTGTGGAGTTTCTAGTTGTGGAGTTTCTAGTTGCAGAGTCTCTAGTTGTGGAGTTTCCAGTTGTGGAGTATCTAGTTGTGGAGTTTCCAGTTGTGAAGTATCTAGTTGTGGAGTTTCCAGTTGTGGAGTATCTAGTTGTGGAGTTTAAAGTTGTGAAGTTTCAAGTTGTGGAGTCTCTAGTTGTAGAGTTACTAGTTGCGGAGTTTCTACTTGTGAAGATTCAAGTTGCGGAGTCTCAAGTTGTGGAGTTTCCACCTGTGGAGTTTCCAGTTGTGTAGTTTCTAGTTGTGGAGTTTCTAGTTGTGAAGTCTCTAGTTTTGCAGTTTCTAGTTGTAAAGTTTTTTGTTATGGAGTTTCTAGATATGGAATTTATAGTTGCCGAGTCTCTATTTGTGGAGTTTGTAGTTGTGGAGTTTCTAGTTGTGGAGTTTCTAGTTGTGAAGTTTCTGGTTGTGGAGTTTCTAGTTGTGGTGTTTCTAGTTGTGGAGTGTCTAGTTGTGGAGTTTCAAGTTGTGGAGTTTCTAGTAGAGTTTCGGATTGTGAAGCTTTAGTTGTGGAGTTTCTAGTTGTGGAGTTTCTAGTTTTGGAGTTTCTAGTTTTGAAGTTTCTAGTTGTAGAGTCTCCTGTTGCGGAGTTTCTAGTTGTGGAGTTTCTAGTTGTGGAGTTTCTAGTTGTGGAGTCTCAAGTTGTGGAGTTTAAACTTGTGGAGTTTCAAGTTGTGGACTCTATAGTTGTGGAGTTTCTAGTTGTGGAGTTTCTAGTTGTGGATTTTCTAGTTGTGGAGTATCTAGTTGTAGATTTTCCAGTTGTGGAGTTTCTAGTTGTGGAGTTGCGGAGTCTCTAGTTGTGGAGTTTCTAGTTGCAGAGTCTCTAGTTGTGGAATTTCTAGTTGCCGAGTCTCTATTCGTGGAATTTCTAGTTGCCGAGTCTCTATTTGTGGAGTTTGTAGTTGTGGAGTTTCTAGTTGTGGAGTTTCTAGTTGCAGAGTCTCTAGTTGTGGAGTTTCAAGTTGTGGAGTCTCTAGATGTGGAGTTTCCAGTTGTCGAGTTTCCAGTTGTGGAGTATCTAGTAGTGGAGTTTCCAGTTGTGGAGTTTCTAGTTGTGGAGTTTCTAGTTGCGGAGTCCCTAGTTGTGGAGTTTCTAGTTGCGGAGTTTCTAGTTGTGGAGTTTCAAGTTGTGGAGTTTCAAGTTGCGGAGTCTCAAGCTGTGCAGTTTCTAGTTGTTGAGTTTTTAGTTGTGGAGTTTCTAGTTGTTGAGTTTCTAGTTTGAAGTCTCTACTTGTAGATTCTCTAGTTGTGGAGTCTCAAGTTTAGGAGTTTCTAGTTGAAGAGTTTTTAGTTGTGGAGTGTCTAGTTGTGGAGTTTCCAGTTGTGGAGTTTCGAGTTTTGGAGTTTCTAGTTGTGGAGTTTCTAGTTGTGGAGTTTCTAGTTGTGAAGTTTCTGGTTGTGGAGTTTCTAGTTGTGGTGTTTCTAGTTGTGGAGTGTCTAGTTGTGGAGTTTCAAGTTGTGGAGTTTCTAGTAGAGTTTCGGATTGTGAAGCTTTAGTTGTGGAGTTTCTAGTTGTGGAGTTTCTAGTTTTGGAGTTTCTAGTTTTGAAGTTTCTAGTTGTAGAGTCTCCTGTTGCGGAGTTTCTAGTTGTGGAGTTTCTAGTTGTGGAGTTTCTAGTTGTGGAGTCTCAAGTTGTGGAGTTTAAACTTGTGGAGTTTCAAGTTGTGGACTCTATAGTTGTGGAGTTTCTAGTTGTGGAGTTTCTAGTTGTGGATTTTCTAGTTGTGGAGTATCTAGTTGTAGATTTTCCAGTTGTGGAGTTTCTAGTTGTGGAGTTGCGGAGTCTCTAGTTGTGGAGTTTCTAGTTGCAGAGTCTCTAGTTGTGGAATTTCTAGTTGCCGAGTCTCTATTCGTGGAATTTCTAGTTGCCGAGTCTCTATTTGTGGAGTTTGTAGTTGTGGAGTTTCTAGTTGTGGAGTTTCTAGTTGCAGAGTCTCTAGTTGTGGAGTTTCAAGTTGTGGAGTCTCTAGATGTGGAGTTTCCAGTTGTCGAGTTTCCAGTTGTGGAGTATCTAGTAGTGGAGTTTCCAGTTGTGGAATTTCTAGTTGTGGAGTTTCTAGTTGCGGAGTCCCTAGTTGTGGAGTTTCTAGTTGCGGAGTTTCTAGTTGTGGAGTTTCAAGTTGTGGAGTTTCAAGTTGCGGAGTCTCAAGCTGTGCAGTTTCTAGTTGTTGAGTTTTTAGTTGTGGAGTTTCTAGTTGTTGAGTTTCTAGTTTGAAGTCTCTACTTGTAGATTCTCTAGTTGTGGAGTCTCAAGTTTAGGAGTTTCTAGTTGAAGAGTTTTTAGTTGTGGAGTGTATAGTTGTGGAGTTTCCAGTTGTGGAGTTTCGAGTTTTGGAGTTTCTAGTTGTGGAGTCTCTAGATGTGTAGTTTCTAGCTGCGGAGTTTCTAGTTGCGGAGTTTCCATTTGTGGAGTTTCTAGTTGTGGAGTCTCAAGTTGTGGAGTTTAAAGTTGTGGAGTTTCAAGTTGTGGAGTCTCTAGTTGTAGAGTTACTAGTTGCAGAGTATCTAGTTGTGGAGTTTCCAGTTGTGGAGTTTCTAGTTGTGGAGTTGCGGAGTCTCTGGTTGTGGAGTTTCTAGTTGTGGAGTTCCGAGTTGTGGAGTCTCTAGTTGTGGAGTTTCTAGTTGTGAAGTTTCCAGTTGTGAAGTATCTAGTTGTGGAGTTTCCAGTTGAGGAGTATCTAGTTGTGGAGTTTTAAGTTGTGGAGTTTCTAGTTGCGGAGTTTCTAGTTGTGGAGTTTTTAATAGCGGAGTTTCTACTTGTGAAGTTTCAAGTTGCGGAGTCTCAAGTTGTGGAGTTTCCAGCTGTGGAGTTTTTAGTTGTGGAGTTTCTAGTTGTTGAGTTTCTAGTTGTGAAGTCTCTAGTTTTGCAGTTTCTAGTTGCAAAGTTTTTAGTTGTGGAGTTTCTAGATATGGAATTTCTAGTTGCCGAGTCTCTATTTGTGGAGTTTGTAGTTGTGGAGTTTCTAGTTGTGGAGTTTCTAGTTGCAGGGTCTCTAGTTGTGGAGTTTCCAGTTGTGGAGTATCTAGTTGTGGAGTTTCCAGTTGTGAAGTATCTAGTTGTGGAGTTTCCAGTTGTGGAGTATCTAGTTGTGGAGTTTAAAGTTGTGAAGTTTCAAGTTGTGGAGTCTCTAGTTGTAGAGTTACTAGTTGCGGAGTTTCTACTTGTGAAGATTCAAGTTGCGGAGTCTCAAGTTGTGGAGTTTCCAGCTGTGGAGTTTCCAGTTGTGTAGTTTCTAGTTGTGGAGTTTCTAGTTGTGAAGTCTCTAGTTTTGCAGTTTCTAGTTGTAAAGTTTTTAGTTGTGGAGTTTCTAGATATGGAATTTCTAGTTGCCGAGTCTCTATTTGTGGAGTTTGTAGTTGTGGAGTTTCTAGTTGTGGAGTTTCTAGTTGTGGAGTCTCTAGTTGCGGAGTTTCTAGTTGTGGAGTTTCTAGTTGTGGAGTTTCTAGTTGTGAAGTTTCTGGTTGTGGAGTTTCTAGTTGTGGAGTTTCTAGTTGTGGAGTTTCTAGTTGTGGAGTCTCAAGTTGTGGAGTTTAAACTTGTGGAGTTCCAGTTGTGGACTCTATAGTTGTGGAGTTTCTAGTTGTGGAGATTCTAGTTGTGGATTTTCTAGCTGTGGAGTATCTAGTTGTAGATTTTCCAGTTGTGGAGTTTCTAGTTGTTGAGTTTCTAGTTGCAGAGTCTCTAGTTGTGGAATTTCTAGTTGCCGAGTCTCTATTCGTGGAATTTCTAGTTGCCGAGTCTCTATTTGTGGAGTTTGTAGTTGTGGAGTCTCTAGTTGTGGAGTTTCAAGTTGTGGAGTCTCTAGATGTGGAGTTTCCAGTTGTCGAGTTTCCAGTTGTGGAGTATCTAGTAGTGGAGTTTCCAGTTGTGGAGTTTCTAGTTGTGGAGTTTCTAGTTGCGGAGTCCCTAGTTGTGGAGTTTCTAGTTGCGGAGTTTCTAGTGTTGGAGTTTCAAGTTGTGGAGTTTCAAGTTGCGGAGTCTCAAGCTGTGCAGTTTCTAGTTGTTGAGTTTTTAGTTGTGGAGTTTCTAGTTGTTGAGTTTCTAGTTTGAAGTCTCTACTTGTAGATTCTCTAGTTGTGGAGTCTCAAGTTTAGGAGTTTCTAGTTGAAGAGTTTTTAGTTGTGGAGTGTCTAGTTGTGGAGTTTCCAGTTGTGGAGTTTCGAGTTTTGGAGTTTCTAGTTGTGGAGTTTCGAGTTGTGGAGTTTCTAGTTGTGGAGTTTCGAGTTGTGGAGTCTCTAGTTGTGGAGTTTCTAGTTGTGAAGTTTCCAGTTGTGAAGTATCTAGTTGTGGAGTTTCCAGTTGAGGAGTTTCTAGTTGTGGAGTTTTTAATAGCGGAGTTTCTACTTGTGAAGTTTCAAGTTGCGGAGTCTCAAGTTGTGGAGTTTCCAGCTGTGGAGTTTTTAGTTGTGGAGTTTCTAGTTGTTGAGTTTCTAGTTGTGAAGTCTCTAGTTTTGCAGTTTCTAGTTGCAAAGTTTTTAGTTGTGGAGTTTCTAGATATGGAATTTCTAGTTGCCGAGTCTCTATTTGTGGAGTTTGTAGTTGTGGAGTTTCTAGTTGTGGAGTTTCAAGTTGTGGAGTTTCTAGTTTTGGAGTCTCTAGTTGCGGAGTTTCAAGTTGTTGAGTTTCTAGTTGTGGAGTTTCTAGTTGTGGAGTTTCTAGTTGCGGAATCTCTAGCTGTGGATTTTCTATTTGCGTAACTTAAGGTTGTGAGGTTTCAAGTTGTGGAGTTTCTAGTTGTGGAGTCTCTAGTTGTGTAGTTTCTAGCTGCGGAGATTCTAGTTGCGGAGTTTCAAGTTGGGGAGTTTCTAGTTGTGGAGTTTCTAGTTGTGGAGTTTCAAGTTGTGGACTCTATAGTTGTGGAGTTTCTAGTTGTGGAGTTTCTAGTTATGGATTTTCTAGTTGTGGAGTATCTAGTTGTAGATTTTCCAGTTGTGGAGTTTCTAGTTGTGGAGTTGCGGAGTCTCTAGTTGTGGAGTTTCTAGTTGCAGAGTCTCTAGTTGTGGAATTTCTAGTTGCCGAGTCTCTATTCATGGAATTTCTAGTTGCCGAGTCTCTATTTGTGGAGTTTGTAGTTGTGGAGTTTCAAGTGTTGGAGTTTCAAGTTGCGGAGTCTCAAGCTGTGCAGTTTCTAATTGTTGAGTTTTTAGTTGTGGAGTTTCTAGTTGTTGAGTTTCTAGTTTGAAGTCTCTACTTGTAGATTCTCTAGTTGTGGAGTCTCAAGTTTAGGAGTTTCTAGTTGAAGAGTTTTTAGTTGTGGAGTGTCTAGTTGTGGAGTTTCCAGTTGTGGAGTTTCGAGTTTTGGAGTTTCTAGTTGTGGAGTCTCTAGTTGTGTAGTTTCTAGCTGCGGAGTTTCTAGTTGCGGAGTTTCCATTTGTGGAGTTTCTAGCTGCGGAGTTTCTAGTTGCGGAGTTTCCATTTGTGGAGTTTTTAGTTGTGGAGTCTCTAGTTGTAGAGTTACTAGTTGCGGAGTATCTAGTTGTGGAGTCTCTAGTTGTAGAGTTACTAGTTGTGGAGTTGCGGAGTCTCTGGCTGGGGAGTTTCTAGTTGTGGAGTTTCGAGTTGTGGAGTCTCTAGTTGTGGAGTTTCTAGTTGTGGAGTTTCCAGTTGTGGAGTATCTAGTTGTGGAGTTTCCAGTTGTGAAGTATCTAGTTGTGGAGTTTCCAGTTGTGGAGTATCTAGTTGTGGAGTTTTAAGTTGTGGAGTTTCTAGTTGCGGAGTTTGTAGTTGTGGAGTTTTTAATAGCGGAGTTTCTACTTGTGAAGTTTGAAGTTGCGGAGTCTCAAGTTGTGGAGTTTCCAGCTGTGGAGTTTTTAGTTGTGGAGTTTCTAGTTGTTGAGTTTCTAGTTGGGAAGTCTCTAGTTTTGCAGTTTCTAGTTGTAAAGTTTTTAGTTGTGGAGATTCTAGATATGGAATTTCTAGTTGCCGAGTCTCTATTTGTGGAGTTTGTAGTTGTGGAGTTTGTAGTTGTGGAGTTTCAAGTTGTGGAGTTTCTAGTTTTGGAGTCTAGTTGCGGAGTTTCTAGTTGTTGAGTTTCTAGTTGTGGAGTTTCTAGTTGAGAAATCTCTAGCTGTGGATTCTCTAGTTGCGTAACTTAAGGTTGTGAGCTTTCAAGTTTTGGAGTTTCTAGTTGTGGAGTTTCTAGTTGTGGAGTCTCTAGTTGTGTAGTTTCTAGCTGCGGAGATTCTAGTTGTGGAGTTTCTATTTGTGGAGTTTCTAGCTGCGGAGTTTCTAGTTGCAGAGTCTCTGGTTGTGGAGTTTCTAGTTGCGGAGTCTCTAGTTGTGGTATTTCTAGTTGTGGAGTTTCTAGCTGTGGTGTTTCCAGTTGTGGAGTTTTTAGTTGTGGACTTTCTAGACATGAAATTTCTTGTAGCCGAGTCTCTATTTGTGGAGTTTGCAGTTGTGGAGTTTCTATTTGTGGAGTTTCTATTTGTGGGGTCTCTTGTTGCAGAGATTCTAGTTGTGGAGTTTGTAGTTGTGGAGTTTCTAGTTGTGGAGTTTCTGGTTGTGGAGTTTCTAGTTGTGGAGTTTCAAGTTGTGGAGTTTCTAGTTGTGGAGTCTCAAGCTGTGGAGTTTCAAGTTTTGCAGTTTCTAATTGTGGAGTTTCTAGATTTGGAATTTCTAGTTGCCGAGTCTCTATTTGTGGAATTTCTAGTTGCCGAGTCTCTATTTGTGGAGTTTGTAGTTGTGGAGTTTCTAATTGTGGAGTTTCTAGTTGTGGAGTTTCTAGTTGCAGAGTCTCTGGTTGTGGAGTTTAAAGTTGTGGAGTCTCTAGATGTGGAGTTTCTAGTTGTCGAGTTTCCAGTTGTGGAGTATCTAGTAGTGGAGTTTCCAGTTGTGGAGTTTCTAGTGTTGGAGTTTCTAGTTGCGGAGTCCCTAGTTGTGGAGTTTCTAGTTGTGGAGTTTCTAGTTGTTGAGTTTCAAGTTGCGGAGTCTCATGCTGTGCAGTTTCTAGTTGTTGAGTTTTTAGTTGTGGAGTTTCTAGTTGTTGAGTTTCTAGTTTGAAGTCTCTAGTTGTAGATTCTCTAGTTGTGGAGTCTCTAGTTTAGGAGTTTCTAGTTGAAGAGTTTTTAGTTGTGGAGTGTCTAGTTGTGGAGTTTCGAGTTGTGGAGTTTCGAGTTGTGGAGTTTCGAGTTTTGGAGTTTCTAGTTGTGGAGTTTCTAGTTGTGGAGTCTCTAGTTGCGGAGTTTCTAGTTGTGGAGTTTCTAGTTGTGGAGTTTCTAGTTGTGAAGTTTCTGGTTGTGGAGTTTCTAGTTGTGGTGTTTCTAGTTGTGGAGTGTCTAGTTGTGGAGTTTCAAGTTGTGCAGTTTCTAGTAGAGTTTCGGATTGTGAAGTTTTAGTTGTGGAGTTTCTAGTTGTGGAGTTTCTAGTTTTGGAGTTTCTAGTTTTGAAGTTTCTAGTTGTAGAGTCTCCTGTTGCGGAGTTTCTAGTTGTGGAGTTTCTAGTTGTGGAGTTTCTAGTTGTGGAGTCTCAAGTTGTGGAGTTTAAACTTGTGGAGTTTCAAGTTGTGGACTCTATAGTTGTGGAGTTTCTAGTTGTGGAGTTTCTAGTTGTGGATTTTCTAGTTGTGGAGTATCTAGTTGTAGATTTTCCAGTTGTGGAGTTTCTAGTTGTGGAGTTGCGGACTCTCTAGTTGTGGAGTTTCTAGTTGCAGAGTCTCTAGTTGTGGAATTTCTAGTTGCCGAGTCTCTATTCGTGGAATTTCTAGTTGCCGAGTCTCTATTTGTGGAGTTTGTAGTTGTGGAGTTTCTAGTTGTGGAGTTTCTAGTTGCAGAGTCTCTAGTTGTGGAGTTTCAAGTTGTGGAGTCTCTAGAAGTGGAGTTTCCAGTTGTCGAGTTTCCAGTTGTGGAGTATCTAGTAGTGGAGTTTCCAGTTGTGGAGTTTCTAGTTGTGGAGTTTCTAGTTGCGGAGTCTCAAGTTTAGGAGTTTCTAGTTGAAGAGTTTTTAGTTGTGGAGTGTCTAGTTGTGGAGTTTCCAGTTGTGGAGTTTCGAGTTTTGGAGTTTCTAGTTGTGGAGTCTCTAGATGTGTAGTTTCTAGCTGCGGAGTTTCTAGTTGCGGAGTTTCCATTTGTGGAGTTTCTAGTTGTGGAGTCTCAAGTTGTGGAGTTTAAAGTTGTGGAGTTTCAAGTTGTGGAGTCTCTAGTTGTAGAGTTACTAGTTGCGGAGTATCTAGTTGTGGAGTTTCCAGTTGTGGAGTTTCTAGTTGTGGAGTTGCGGAGTCTCTGGTTGTGGAGTTTCTAGTTGTGGAGTTCCGAGTTGTGGAGTCTCTAGTTGTGGAGTTTCTAGTTGTGAAGTTTCCAGTTGTGAAGTATCTAGTTGTGGAGTTTCCAGTTGAGGAGTATCTAGTTGTGGAGTTTTAAGTTGTGGAGTTTCAAGTTGTGGAGTCTCTAGTTGTAGAGTTACTAGTTGCGGAGTTTCTACTTGTGAAGATTCAAGTTGCGGAGTCTCAAGTTGTTGAGTTTCCAGCTGTGGAGTTTCCAGTTGTGTAGTTTCTAGTTGTGGAGTTTCTAGTTGTGAAGTCTCTAGTTTTGCAGTTTCTAGTTGTAAAGTTTTTAGTTGTGGAGTTTCTAGATATGGAATTTCTAGTTGCCGAGTCTCTATTTGTGGAGTTTGTAGTTGTGGAGTTTCTAGTTGTGGAGTTTCTAGTTGTGGAGTCTCTAGTTGCGGAGTTTCTAGTTGTGGAGTTTCTAGTTGTGGAGTTTCTAGTTGTGAAGTTTCTGGTTGTGGAGTTTCTAGTTGTGGAGTTTCTAGTTGTGGAGTTTCTAGTTGTGGAGTCTCAAGTTGTGGAGTTTAAACTTGTGGAGTTCAAGTTGTGGACTCTATAGTTGTGGAGTTTCTAGTTGTGGAGTTTCTAGTTGTGGATTTTCTAGCTGTGGAGTATCTAGTTGTAGATTTTCCAGTTGTGGAGTTTCTAGTTGTGGAGTTTCTAGTTGCAGAGTCTCTAGTTGTGGAATTTCTAGTTGCCGAGTCTCTATTCGTGGAATTTCTAGTTGCCGAGTCTCTATTTGTGGAGTTTGTAGTTGTGGAGTTTCTAGTTGTGGAGTTTCTAGTTGCAGAGTCTCTAGTTGTGGAGTTTCAAGTTGTGGAGTCTCTAGATGTGGAGTTTCCAGTTGTCGAGTTTCCAGTTGTGGAGTATCTAGTAGTGGAGTTTCCAGTTGTGGAGTTTCTAGTTGTGGAGTTTCTAGTTGCGGAGTCCCTAGTTGTGGAGTTTCTAGTTGCGGAGTTTCTAGTGTTGGAGTTTCAAGTTGTGGAGTTTCAAGTTGCGGAGTCTCAAGCTGTGCAGTTTCTAGTTGTTGAGTTTTTAGTTGTGGAGTTTCTAGTTGTTGAGTTTCTAGTTTGAAGTCTCTACTTGTAGATTCTCTAGTTGTGGAGTCTCAAGTTTAGGAGTTTCTAGTTGAAGAGTTTTTAGTTGTGGAGTGTCTAGTTGTGGAGTTTCCAGTTGTGGAGTTTCGAGTTTTGGAGTTTCTAGTTGTGGAGTATCTAGTTGTGTAGTTTCTAGTTGTGGAGTTTCGAGTTGTGGAGTTTCTAGTTGTGGAGTTTCGAGTTGTGGAGTCTCTAGTTGTGGAGTTTCTAGTTGTGAAGTTTCCAGTTGTGAAGTATCTAGTTGTGGAGTTTCCAGTTGAGGAGTATCTAGTTGTGGAGTTTTAAGTTGTGGAGTTTCTAGTTGCGGAGTTTCTAGTTGTGGAGTTTTTAATAGCGGAGTTTCTACTTGTGAAGTTTCAAGTTGCGGAGTCTCAAGTTGTGGAGTTTCCAGCTGTGGAGTTTTTAGTTGTGGAGTTTCTAGTTGTTGAGTTTCTAGTTGTGAAGTCTCTAGTTTTGCAGTTTCTAGTTGCAAAGTTTTTAGTTGTGGAGTTTCTAGATATGGAATTTCTAGTTGCCGAGTCTCTATTTGTGGAGTTTGTAGTTGTGGAGTTTCTAGTTGTGGAGTTTCAAGTTGTGGAGTTTCTAGTTTTGGAGTCTCTAGTTGCGGAGTTTCAAGTTGTTGAGTTTCTAGTTGTGGAGTTTCTAGTTGTGGAGTTTCTAGTTGCGGAATCTCTAGCTGTGGATTTTCTATTTGCGTAACTTAAGGTTGTGAGGTTTCAAGTTGTGGAGTTTCTAGTTGTGGAGTCTCTAGTTGTGTAGTTTCTAGCTGCGGAGATTCTAGTTGCGGAGTTTCAAGTTGGGGAGTTTCTAGTTGTGGAGTTTCTAGTTGTGGAATTTCAAGTTGTGGACTCTATAGTTGTGGAGTTTCTAGTTGTGGAGTTTCTAGTTATGGATTTTCTAGTTGTGGAGTATCTAGTTGTAGATTTTCCAGTTGCGGAGTTTCTAGTTGTGGAGTTGCGGAGTGTCTAGTTGTGGAGTTTCTAGTTGCAGAGTCTCTAGTTGTGGAATTTCTAGTTTCCGAGTCTCTATTCATGGAATTTCTAGTTGCCGAGTCTCTATTTGTGGAGTTTGTAGTTGTGGAGTTTCAAGTGTTGGAGTTTCAAGTTGCGGAGTCTCAAGCTGTGCAGTTTCTAATTGTTGAGTTTTTAGTTGTGGAGTTTCTAGTTGTTGAGTTTCTAGTTTGAAGTCTCTACTTGTAGATTCTCTAGTTGTGGAGTCTCAAGTTTAGGAGTTTCTAGTTGAAGAGTTTTTAGTTGTGGAGTGTCTAGTTGTGGAGTTTCCAGTTGTGGAGTTTCGAGTTTTGGAGTTTCTAGTTGTGGAGTCTCTAGTTGTGTAGTTTCTAGCTGCGGAGTTTCTAGTTGCGGAGTTTCCATTTGTGGAGTTTCTAGCTGCGGAGTTTCTAGTTGCGGAGTTTCCATTTGTGGAGTTTTTAGTTGTGGAGTCTCTAGTTGTAGAGTTACTAGTTGCGGAGTATCTAGTTGTGGAGTCTCTAGTTGTAGAGTTACTAGTTGTGGAGTTGCGGAGTCTCTGGCTGGGGAGTTTCTAGTTGTGGAGTTTCGAGTTGTGGAGTCTCTAGTTGTGGAGTTTCTAGTTGTGGAGTTTCCAGTTGTGGAGTATCTAGTTGTGGAGTTTCCAGTTGTGAAGTATCTAGTTGTGGAGTTTCCAGTTGTGGAGTATCTAGTTGTGGAGTTTTAAGTTGTGGAGTTTCTAGTTGCGGAGTTTCTAGTTGTGGAGTTTTTAATAGCGGAGTTTCTACTTGTGAAGTTTGAAGTTGCGGAGTCTCAAGTTGTGGAGTTTCCAGCTGTGGAGTTTTTAGTTGTGGAGTTTCTAGTTGTTGAGTTTCTAGTTGGGAAGTCTCTAGTTTTGCAGTTTCTAGTTGTAAAGTTTTTAGTTGTGGAGATTCTAGATATGGAATTTCTAGTTGCCGAGTCTCTATTTGTGGAGTTTGTAAATGTGGAGTTTGTAGTTGTGGAGTTTCAAGTTGTGGAGTTTCTAGTTTTGGAGACTAGTTGCGGAGTTTCTAGTTGTTGAGTTTCTAGTTGTGGAGTTTCTAGTTGAGAAATCTCTAGCTGTGGATTCTCTAGTTGCGTAACTTAAGGTTGTGAGGTTTCAAGTTTTGGAGTTTCTAGTTGTGGAGTTTCTAGTTGTGGAGTCTCTAGTTGTGTAGTTTCTAGCTGCGGAGATTCTAGTTGTGGAGTTTCTATTTGTGGAGTTTCTAGCTGCGGAGTTTCTAGTTGCAGAGTCTCTGGTTGTGGAGTTTCTAGTTGCGGAGTCTCTAGTTGTGGTATTTCTAGTTGTGGAGTTTCTAGCTGTGGTGTTTCCAGTTGTGGAGTTTTTAGTTGTGGACTTTCTAGACATGAAATTTCTTGTAGCCGAGTCTCTATTTGTGGAGTTTGCAGTTGTGGAGTTTCTATTTGTGGAGTTTCTATTTGTGGGGTCTCTTGTTGCAGAGATTCTAGTTGTGGAGTTTCTAGTTGTGGAGTTTCTAGTTGTGGAGTTTCTGGTTGTGGAGTTTCTAGTTGTGGAGTTTCAAGTTGTGGAGTTTCTAGTTGTGGAGTCTCAAGCTGTGGAGTTTCAAGTTTTGCAGTTTCTAATTGTGGAGTTTCTAGATTTGGAATTTCTAGTTGCCGAGTCTCTATTTGTGGAATTTCTAGTTGCCGAGTCTCTATTTGTGGAGTTTGTAGTTGTGGAGTTTCTAATTGTGGAGTTTCTAGTTGTGGAGTTTCTAGTTGCAGAGTCTCTGGTTGTGGAGTTTAAAGTTGTGGAGTCTCTAGATGTGAAGTTTCTAGTTGTCGAGTTTCCAGTTGTGGAGTATCTAGTAGTGGAGTTTCCAGTTGTGGAGTTTCTAGTGTTGGAGTTTCTAGTTGCGGAGTCCCTAGTTGTGGAGTTTCTAGTTGTGGAGTTTCTAGTTGTGGAGTTTCAAGTTGCGGAGTCTCATGCTGTGCAGTTTCTAGTTGTTGAGTTTTTAGTTGTGGAGTTTCTAGTTGTTGAGTTTCTAGTTTGAAGTCTCTAGTTGTAGATTCTCTAGTTGTGGAGTCTCTAGTTTAGGAGTTTCTAGTTGAAGAGTTTTTAGTTGTGGAGTGTCTAGTTGTGGAGTTTCGAGTTGTGGAGTTTCGAGTTGTGGAGTTTCGAGTTTTGGAGTTTCTACTTGTGGAGTTTCTAGTTGTGGAGTCTCTAGTTGCGGAGTTTCTAGTTGTGGAGTTTCTAGTTGTGGAGTTTCTAGTTGTGAAGTTTCTGGTTGTGGAGTTTCTAGTTGTGGTGTTTCTAGTTGTGGAGTGTCTAGTTGTGGAGTTTCAAGTTGTGGAGTTTCTAGTAGAGTTTCGGATTGTGAAGTTTTAGTTGTGGAGTTTCTAGTTGTGGAGTTTCTAGTTTTGGAGTTTCTAGTTTTGAAGTTTCTAGTTGTAGAGTCTCCTGTTGCGGAGTTTCTAGTTGTGGAGTTTCTAGTTGTGGAGTTTCTAGTTGTGGAGTCTCAAGTTGTGGAGTTTAAACTTGTGGAGTTTCAAGTTGTGGACTCTATAGTTGTGGAGTTTCTAGTTGTGGAGTTTCTAGTTGTGGATTTTCTAGTTGTGGAGTATCTAGTTGTAGATTTTCCAGTTGTGGAGTTTCTAGTTGTGGAGTTGCGGAGTCTCTAGTTGTGGAGTTTCTAGTTGCAGAGTCTCTAGTTGTGGAATTTCTAGTTGCCGAGTCTCTATTCGTGGAATTTCTAGTTGCCGAGTCTCTATTTGTGGAGTTTGTAGTTGTGGAGTTTCTAGTTGTGGAGTTTCTAGTTGCAGAGTCTCTAGTTGTGGAGTTTCAAGTTGTGGAGTCTCTAGATGTGGAGTTTCCAGTTGTCGAGTTTCCAGTTGTGGAGTATCTAGTAGTGGAGTTTCCAGTTGTGGAGTTTCTAGTTGTGGAGTTTCTAGTTGCGGAGTCTCTAGTTGTGGAGTTTCTAGTTGCGGAGTTTCTAGTTGTGGAGTTTCAAGTTGTGGAGTTTCAAGTTGCGGAGTCTCAAGCTGTCAGTTTCTAGTTGTTGAGTTTATAGTTGTGGAGTTTCTAGTTGTTGAGTTTCTAGTTTGAAGTCTCTACTTGTAGATTCTCTAGTTGTGGAGTCTCAAGTTTAGGAGTTTCTAGTTGAAGAGTTTTTAGTTGTGGAGTTTCTAGTTGTGGAGTCTCTAGATGTGTAGTTTCTAGCTGCGGAGTTTCTAGTTGCGGAGTTTCCATTTGTGGAGTTTCTAGTTGTGGAGTCTCAAGTTGTGGAGTTTAAAGTTGTGGAGTTTCAAGTTGTGGAGTCGCTAGTTGTAGAGTTACTAGTTGCGGAGTATCTAGTTGTGGAGTTTCCAGTTGTGGAGTTTCTAGTTGTGGAGTTGCGGAGTCTCTGGTTGTGGAGTTTCTAGTTGTGGAGTTCCGAGTTGTGGAGTCTCTAGTTGTGGAGTTTCTAGTTGTGAAGTTTCCAGTTGTGAAGTATCTAGTTGTGGAGTTTCCAGTTGAGGAGTATCTAGTTGTGGCGTTTAAGTTGTGGAGTTTCTAGTTGCGGAGTTTCTAGTTGTGGAGTTTTTAATAGCGGAGTTTCTACTTGTGAAGTTTCAAGTTGCGGAGTCTCAAGTTGTGGAGTTTCCAGCTGTGGAGTTTTTAGTTGTGGAGTTTCTAGTTGTTGAGTTTCTAGTTGTGAAGTCTCTAGTTTTGCAGTTTCTAGTTGCAAAGTTTTTAGTTGTGGAGTTTCTAGATATGGAATTTCTAGTTGCCGAGTCTCTATTTGTGGAGTTTGTAGTTGTGGAGTTTCTAGTTGTGGAGTTTCTAGTTGCAGAGTCTCTAGTTGTGGAGTTTCCAGTTGTGGAGTATCTAGTTGTGGAGTTTCCAGTTGTGAAGTATCTAGTTGTGGAGTTTCCAGTTGTGGAGTATCTAGTTGTGGAGTTTAAAGTTGTGAAGTTTCAAGTTGTGGAGTCTCTAGTTGTAGAGTTACTAGTTGCGGAGTTTCTACTTGTGAAGATTCAAGTTGCGGAGTCTCAAGTTGTGGAGTTTCCACCTGTGGAGTTTCCAGTTGTGTAGTTTCTAGTTGTGGAGTTTCTAGTTGTGAAGTCTCTAGTTTTGCAGTTTCTAGTTGTAAAGTTTTTTGTTATGGAGTTTCTAGATATGGAATTTATAGTTGCCGAGTCTCTATTTGTGGAGTTTGTAGTTGTGGAGTTTCTAGTTGTGGAGTTTCTAGTTGTGAAGTTTCTGGTTGTGGAGTTTCTAGTTGTGGTGTTTCTAGTTGTGGAGTGTCTAGTTGTGGAGTTTCAAGTTGTGGAGTTTCTAGTAGAGTTTCGGATTGTGAAGCTTTAGTTGTGGAGTTTCTAGTTGTGGAGTTTCTAGTTTTGGAGTTTCTAGTTTTGAAGTTTCTAGTTGTAGAGTCTCCTGTTGCGGAGTTTCTAGTTGTGGAGTTTCTAGTTGTGGAGTTTCTAGTTGTGGAGTCTCAAGTTGTGGAGTTTAAACTTGTGGAGTTTCAAGTTGTGGACTCTATAGTTGTGGAGTTTCTAGTTGTGGAGTTTCTAGTTGTGGATTTTCTAGTTGTGGAGTATCTAGTTGTAGATTTTCCAGTTGTGGAGTTTCTAGTTGTGGAGTTGCGGAGTCTCTAGTTGTGGAGTTTCTAGTTGCAGAGTCTCTAGTTGTGGAATTTCTAGTTGCCGAGTCTCTATTCGTGGAATTTCTAGTTGCCGAGTCTCTATTTGTGGAGTTTGTAGTTGTGGAGTTTCTAGTTGTGGAGTTTCTAGTTGCAGAGTCTCTAGTTGTGGAGTTTCAAGTTGTGGAGTCTCTAGATGTGGAGTTTCCAGTTGTCGAGTTTCCAGTTGTGGAGTATCTAGTAGTGGAGTTTCCAGTTGTGGAGTTTCTAGTTGTGGAGTTTCTAGTTGCGGAGTCCCTAGTTGTGGAGTTTCTAGTTGCGGAGTTTCTAGTTGTGGAGTTTCAAGTTGTGGAGTTTCAAGTTGCGGAGTCTCAAGCTGTGCAGTTTCTAGTTGTTGAGTTTTTAGTTGTGGAGTTTCTAGTTGTTGAGTTTCTAGTTTGAAGTCTCTACTTGTAGATTCTCTAGTTGTGGAGTCTCAAGTTTAGGAGTTTCTAGTTGAAGAGTTTTTAGTTGTGGAGTGTCTAGTTGTGGAGTTTCCAGTTGTGGAGTTTCGAGTTTTGGAGTTTCTAGTTGTGGAGTTTCTAGTTGTGGAGTTTCTAGTTGTGAAGTTTCTGGTTGTGGAGTTTCTAGTTGTGGTGTTTCTAGTTGTGGAGTGTCTAGTTGTGGAGTTTCAAGTTGTGGAGTTTCTAGTAGAGTTTCGGATTGTGAAGCTTTAGTTGTGGAGTTTCTAGTTGTGGAGTTTCTAGTTTTGGAGTTTCTAGTTTTGAAGTTTCTAGTTGTAGAGTCTCCTGTTGCGGAGTTTCTAGTTGTGGAGTTTCTAGTTGTGGAGTTTCTAGTTGTTGAGTCTCAAGTTGTGGAGTTTAAACTTGTGGAGTTTCAAGTTGTGGACTCTATAGTTGTGGAGTTTCTAGTTGTGGAGTTTCTAGTTGTGGATTTTCTAGTTGTGGAGTATCTAGTTGTAGATTTTCCAGTTGTGGAGTTTCTAGTTGTGGAGTTGCGGAGTCTCTAGTTGTGGAGTTTCTAGTTGCAGAGTCTCTAGTTGTGGAATTTCTAGTTGCCGAGTCTCTATTCGTGGAATTTCTAGTTGCCGAGTCTCTATTTGTGGAGTTTGTAGTTGTGGAGTTTCTAGTTGTGGAGTTTCTAGTTGCAGAGTCTCTAGTTGTGGAGTTTCAAGTTGTGGAGTCTCTAGATGTGGAGTTTCCAGTTGTCGAGTTTCCAGTTGTGGAGTATCTAGTAGTGGAGTTTCCAGTTGTGGAATTTCTAGTTGTGGAGTTTCTAGTTGCGGAGTCCCTAGTTGTGGAGTTTCTAGTTGCGGAGTTTCTAGTTGTGGAGTTTCAAGTTGTGGAGTTTCAAGTTGCGGAGTCTCAAGCTGTGCAGTTTCTAGTTGTTGAGTTTTTAGTTGTGGAGTTTCTAGTTGTTGAGTTTCTAGTTTGAAGTCTCTACTTGTAGATTCTCTAGTTGTGGAGTCTCAAGTTTAGGAGTTTCTAGTTGAAGAGTTTTTAGTTGTGGAGTGTATAGTTGTGGAGTTTCCAGTTGTGGAGTTTCGAGTTTTGGAGTTTCTAGTTGTGGAGTCTCTAGATGTGTAGTTTCTAGCTGCGGAGTTTCTAGTTGCGGAGTTTCCATTTGTGGAGTTTCTAGTTGTGGAGTCTCAAGTTGTGGAGTTTAAAGTTGTGGAGTTTCAAGTTGTGGAGTCTCTAGTTGTAGAGTTACTAGTTGCGGAGTATCTAGTTGTGGAGTTTCCAGTTGTGGAGTTTCTAGTTGTGGAGTTGCGGAGTCTCTGGTTGTGGAGTTTCTAGTTGTGGAGTTCCGAGTTGTGGAGTCTCTAGTTGTGGAGTTTCTAGTTGTGAAGTTTCCAGTTGTGAAGTATCTAGTTGTGGAGTTTCCAGTTGAGGAGTATCTAGTTGTGGAGTTTTAAGTTGTGGAGTTTCTAGTTGCGGAGTTTCTAGTTGTGGAGTTTTTAATAGCGGAGTTTCTACTTGTGAAGTTTCAAGTTGCGGAGTCTCAAGTTGTGGAGTTTCCAGCTGTGGAGTTTTTAGTTGTGGAGTTTCTAGTTGTTGAGTTTCTAGTTGTGAAGTCTCTAGTTTTGCAGTTTCTAGTTGCAAAGTTTTTAGTTGTGGAGTTTCTAGATATGGAATTTCTAGTTGCCGAGTCTCTATTTGTGGAGTTTGTAGTTGTGGAGTTTCTAGTTGTGGAGTTTCTAGTTGCAGGGTCTCTAGTTGTGGAGTTTCCAGTTGTGGAGTATCTAGTTGTGGAGTTTCCAGTTGTGAAGTATCTAGTTGTGGAGTTTCCAGTTGTGGAGTATCTAGTTGTGGAGTTTAAAGTTGTGAAGTTTCAAGTTGTGGAGTCTCTAGTTGTAGAGTTACTAGTTGCAGAGTTTCTACTTGTGAAGATTCAAGTTGCGGAGTCTCAAGTTGTGGAGTTTCCAGCTGTGGAGTTTCCAGTTGTGTAGTTTCTAGTTGTGGAGTTTCTAGTTGTGAAGTCTCTAGTTTTGCAGTTTCTAGTTGTAAAGTTTTTAGTTGTGGAGTTTCTAGATATGGAATTTCTAGTTGCCGAGTCTCTATTTGTGGAGTTTGTAGTTGTGGAGTTTCTAGTTGTGGAGTTTCTAGTTGTGGAGTCTCTAGTTGCGGAGTTTCTAGTTGTGGAGTTTCTAGTTGTGGAGTTTCTAGTTGTGAAGTTTCTGGTTGTGGAGTTTCTAGTTGTGGAGTTTCTAGTTGTGGAGTTTCTAGTTGTGGAGTCTCAAGTTGTGGAGTTTAAACTTGTGGAGTTCCAGTTGTGGACTCTATAGTTGTGGAGTTTCTAGTTGTGGAGATTCTAGTTGTGGATTTTCTAGCTGTGGAGTATCTAGTTGTAGATTTTCCAGTTGTGGAGTTTCTAGTTGTTGAGTTTCTAGTTGCAGAGTCTCTAGTTGTGGAATTTCTAGTTGCCGAGTCTCTATTCGTGGAATTTCTAGTTGCCGAGTCTCTATTTGTGGAGTTTGTAGTTGTGGAGTCTCTAGTTGTGGAGTTTCAAGTTGTGGAGTCTCTAGATGTGGAGTTTCCAGTTGTCGAGTTTCCAGTTGTGGAGTATCTAGTAGTGGAGTTTCCAGTTGTGGAGTTTCTAGTTGTGGAGTTTCTAGTTGCGGAGTCCCTAGTTGTGGAGTTTCTAGTTGCGGAGTTTCTAGTGTTGGAGTTTCAAGTTGTGGAGTTTCAAGTTGCGGAGTCTCAAGCTGTGCAGTTTCTAGTTGTTGAGTTTTTAGTTGTGGAGTTTCTAGTTGTTGAGTTTCTAGTTTGAAGTCTCTACTTGTAGATTCTCTAGTTGTGGAGTCTCAAGTTTAGGAGTTTCTAGTTGAAGAGTTTTTAGTTGTGGAGTGTCTAGTTGTAAAGTTTCCAGTTGTGGAGTTTCGAGTTTTGGAGTTTCTAGTTGTGGAGTTTCGAGTTGTGGAGTTTCTAGTTGTGGAGTTTCGAGTTGTGGAGTCTCTAGTTGTGGAGTTTCTAGTTGTGAAGTTTCCAGTTGTGAAGTATCTAGTTGTGGAGTTTCTAGTTGCAGAGTCTCTAGTTGTGGAATTTCTAGTTGCCGAGTCTCTATTCATGGAATTTCTAGTTGCCGAGTCTCTATTTGTGGAGTTTGTAGTTGTGGAGTTTCAAGTGTTGGAGTTTCAAGTTGCGGAGTCTCAAGCTGTGCAGTTTCTAATTGTTGAGTTTTTAGTTGTGGAGTTTCTAGTTGTTGAGTTTCTAGTTTGAAGTCTCTACTTGTAGATTCTCTAGTTGTGGAGTCTCAAGTTTAGGAGTTTCTAGTTGAAGAGTTTTTAGTTGTGGAGTGTCTAGTTGTGGAGTTTCCAGTTGTGGAGTTTCGAGTTTTGGAGTTTCTAGTTGTGGAGTCTCTAGTTGTGTAGTTTCTAGCTGCGGAGTTTCTAGTTGCGGAGTTTCCATTTGTGGAGTTTCTAGCTGCGGAGTTTCTAGTTGCGGAGTTTCCATTTGTGGAGTTTTTAGTTGTGGAGTCTCTAGTTGTAGAGTTACTAGTTGCGGAGTATCTAGTTGTGGAGTCTCTAGTTGTAGAGTTACTAGTTGTGGAGTTGCGGAGTCTCTGGCTGGGGAGTTTCTAGTTGTGGAGTTTCGAGTTGTGGAGTCTCTAGTTGTGGAGTTTCTAGTTGTGGAGTTTCCAGTTGTGGAGTATCTAGTTGTGGAGTTTCCAGTTGTGAAGTATCTAGTTGTGGAGTTTCCAGTTGTGGAGTATCTAGTTGTGGAGTTTTAAGTTGTGGAGTTTCTAGTTGCGGAGTTTGTAGTTGTGGAGTTTTTAATAGCAGAGTTTCTACTTGTGAAGTTTGAAGTTGCGGAGTCTCAAGTTGTGGAGTTTCCAGCTGTGGAGTTTTTAGTTGTGGAGTTTCTAGTTGTTGAGTTTCTAGTTGGGAAGTCTCTAGTTTTGCAGTTTCTAGTTGTAAAGTTTTTAGTTGTGGAGATTCTAGATATGGAATTTCTAGTTGCCGAGTCTCTATTTGTGGAGTTTGTAGTTGTGGAGTTTGTAGTTGTGGAGTTTCAAGTTGTGGAGTTTCTAGTTTTGGAGTCTAGTTGCGGAGTTTCTAGTTGTTGAGTTTCTAGTTGTGGAGTTTCTAGTTGAGAAATCTCTAGCTGTGGATTCTCTAGTTGCGTAACTTAAGGTTGTGAGGTTTCAAGTTTTGGAGTTTCTAGTTGTGGAGTTTCTAGTTGTGGAGTCTCTAGTTGTGTAGTTTCTAGCTGCGGAGATTCTAGTTGTGGAGTTTCTATTTGTGGAGTTTCTTGCTGCGGAGTTTCTAGTTGCAGAGTCTCTGGTTGTGGAGTTTCTAGTTGCGGAGTCTCTAGTTGTGGTATTTCTAGTTGTGGAGTTTCTAGCTGTGGTGTTTCCAGTTGTGGAGTTTTTAGTTGTGGACTTTCTAGACATGAAATTTCTTGTAGCCGAGTCTCTATTTGTGGAGTTTGCAGTTGTGGAGTTTCTATTTGTGGAGTTTCTATTTGTGGGGTCTCTTGTTGCAGAGATTCTAGTTGTGGAGTTTGTAGTTGTGGAGTTTCTAGTTGTGGAGTTTCTGGTTGTGGAGTTTCTAGTTGTGGAGTTTCAAGTTGTGGAGTTTCTAGTTGTGGAGTCTCAAGCTGTGGAGTTTCAAGTTTTGCAGTTTCTAATTGTGGAGTTTCTAGATTTGGAATTTCTAGTTGCCGAGTCTCCATTTGTGGAATTTCTAGTTGCCGAGTCTCTATTTGTGGAGTTTGTAGTTGTGGAGTTTCTAATTGTGGAGTTTCTAGTTGTGGAGTTTCTAGTTGCAGAGTCTCTGGTTGTGGAGTTTAAAGTTGTGGAGTCTCTAGATGTGGAGTTTCTAGTTGTCGAGTTTCCAGTTGTGGAGTATCTAGTAGTGGAGTTTCCAGTTGTGGAGTTTCTAGTGTTGGAGTTTCTAGTTGCGGAGTCCCTAGTTGTGGAGTTTCTAGTTGTGGAGTTTCTAGTTGTTGAGTTTCAAGTTGCGGAGTCTCATGCTGTGCAGTTTCTAGTTGTTGAGTTTTTAGTTGTGGAGTTTCTAGTTGTTGAGTTTCTAGTTTGAAGTCTCTAGTTGTAGATTCTCTAGTTGTGGAGTCTCTAGTTTAGGAGTTTCTAGTTGAAGAGTTTTTAGTTGTGGAGTGTCTAGTTGTGGAGTTTCGAGTTGTGGAGTTTCGAGTTGTGGAGTTTCGAGTTTTGGAGTTTCTAGTTGTGGAGTTTCTAGTTGTGGAGTCTCTAGTTGCGGAGTTTCTAGTTGTGGAGTTTCTAGTTGTGGAGTTTCTAGTTGTGAAGTTTCTGGTTGTGGAGTTTCTAGTTGTGGTGTTTCTAGTTGTGGAGTGTCTAGTTGTGGAGTTTCAAGTTGTGCAGTTTCTAGTAGAGTTTCGGATTGTGAAGTTTTAGTTGTGGAGTTTCTAGTTGTGGAGTTTCTAGTTTTGGAGTTTCTAGTTTTGAAGTTTCTAGTTGTAGAGTCTCCTGTTGCGGAGTTTCTAGTTGTGGAGTTTCTAGTTGTGGAGTTTCTAGTTGTGGAGTCTCAAGTTGTGGAGTTTAAACTTGTGGAGTTTCAAGTTGTGGACTCTATAGTTGTGGAGTTTCTAGTTGTGGAGTTTCTAGTTGTGGATTTTCTAGTTGTGGAGTATCTAGTTGTAGATTTTCCAGTTGTGGAGTTTCTAGTTGTGGAGTTGCGGACTCTCTAGTTGTGGAGTTTCTAGTTGCAGAGTCTCTAGTTGTGGAATTTCTAGTTGCCGAGTCTCTATTCGTGGAATTTCTAGTTGCCGAGTCTCTATTTGTGGAGTTTGTAGTTGTGGAGTTTCTAGTTGTGGAGTTTCTAGTTGCAGAGTCTCTAGTTGTGGAGTTTCAAGTTGTGGAGTCTCTAGAAGTGGAGTTTCCAGTTGTCGAGTTTCCAGTTGTGGAGTATCTAGTAGTGGAGTTTCCAGTTGTGGAGTTTCTAGTTGTGGAGTTTCTAGTTGCGGAGTCTCAAGTTTAGGAGTTTCTAGTTGAAGAGTTTTTAGTTGTGGAGTGTCTAGTTGTGGAGTTTCCAGTTGTGGAGTTTCGAGTTTTGGAGTTTCTAGTTGTGGAGTCTCTAGATGTGTAGTTTCTAGCTGCGGAGTTTCTAGTTGCGGAGTTTCCATTTGTGGAGTTTCTAGTTGTGGAGTCTCAAGTTGTGGAGTTTAAAGTTGTGGAGTTTCAAGTTGTGGAGTCTCTAGTTGTAGAGTTACTAGTTGCGGAGTATCTAGTTGTGGAGTTTCCAGTTGTGGAGTTTCTAGTTGTGGAGTTGCGGAGTCTCTGGTTGTGGAGTTTCTAGTTGTGGAGTTCCGAGTTGTGGAGTCTCTATTTGTGGAGTTTCTAGTTGTGAAGTTTCCAGTTGTGAAGTATCTAGTTGTGGAGTTTCCAGTTGAGGAGTATCTAGTTGTGGAGTTTTAAGTTGTGGAGTTTCTAGTTGCGGAGTTTCTAGTTGTGGAGTTTTTAATAGCGGAGTTTCTACTTTTGAAGTTTCAAGTTGCGGAGTCTCAAGTTGTGGAGTTTCCAGCTGTGGAGTTTTTAGTTGTGGAGTTTCTAGTTGTTGAGTTTCTAGTTGTGAAGTCTCTAGTTTTGCAGTTTCTAGTTGCAAAGTTTTTAGTTGTGGAGTTTCTAGATATGGAATTTCTAGTTGCCGAGTCTCTATTTGTGGAGTTTGTAGTTGTGGAGTTTCTAGTTGTGGAGTTTCTAGTTGCAGAGTCTCTAGTTGTGGAGTTTCCAGTTGTGGAGTATCTAGTTGTGGAGTTTCCAGTTGTGAAGTATCTAGTTGTGGAGTTTCCAGTTGTGGAGTATCTAGTTGTGGAGTTTAAAGTTGTGAAGTTTCAAGTTGTGGAGTCTCTAGTTGTAGAGTTACTAGTTGCGGAGTTTCTACTTGTGAAGATTCAAGTTGCGGAGTCTCAAGTTGTGGAGTTTCCAGCTGTGGAGTTTCCAGTTGTGTAGTTTCTAGTTGTGGAGTTTCTAGTTGTGAAGTCTCTAGTTTTGCAGTTTCTAGTTGTAAAGTTTTTAGTTGTGGAGTTTCTAGATATGGAATTTCTAGTTGCCGAGTCTCTATTTGTGGAGTTTGTAGTTGTGGAGTTTCTAGTTGTGGAGTTCCTAGTTGTGGAGTCTTTAGTTGCGGAGTTTCTAGTTGTGGAGTTTCTAGTTGTGGAGTTTCTAGTTGTGAAGTTTCTGGTTGTGGAGTTTCTAGTTGTGGTGTTTCTAGTTGTGGAGTGTCTAGTTGTGGAGTTTCAAGTTGTGGAGTTTCTAGTAGAGTTTCGGATTGTGAAGTTTTAGTTGTGGAGTTTCTAGTTTTGAAGTTTCTAGTTGTAGAGTCTCCTGCTGCGGAGTTTCTAGTTGTGGAGTTTCTAGTTGTGGAGTTTCTAGTTGTGGAGTCTCAAGTTGTGGAGTTTAAACTTGTGGAGTTTCAAGTTGTGGACTCTATAGTTGTGGAGTTTCTAGTTGTGGAGTTTCTAGTTGTGGATTTTCTAGTTGTGGAGTATCTAGTTGTAGATTTTCCAGTTGTGGAGTTTCTAGTTGTGGAGTTGCGGAGTCTCTAGTTGTGGAGTTTCTAGTTGCAGAGTCTCTAGTTGTGAAATTTCTAGTTGCCGAGTCTCTATTTGTGGAGTTTCAAGTTGTGGAGTTTCTAGTTGTGGAGTTTCTAGTTGCGGAGTTTCTAGTTGTGGAGTTTTTAATAGCAGAGTTTCTACTTGTGAAGTTTGAAGTTGCGGAATCTCAAGTTGTGGAGTTTCCAGCTGTGGAGTTTTTAGTTGTGGAGTTTCTAGTTGTTGAGTTTCTAGTTGTGAAGTCTCTAGTTTTGCAGTTTCTAGTTGTAAAGTTTTTAGTTGTGGAGTTTCTAGATATGGAATTTCTAGTTGCCGAGTCTCTATTTGTGGAGTTTGTAGTTGTGGAGTTTGTAGATGTGGAGTTTCAAGTTGTGGAGTTTCTAGTTTTGGAGTCTAGTTGCGGAGTTTCTAGTTGTTGAGTTTCTAGTTGTGGAGTTTCTAGTTGTGGAGTTTCTAGTTGCGGAATCTCTATCTGTGGATTCTCTAGTTGCGTAACTTAAGGTTGTGAGGTTTCAAGTTGTGGAGTTTCTAGTTGTGGAGTTTCTAGTTGTGGAGTCTCTAGTTGTGTAGTTTCTAGCTGCGGAGATTCTAGTTGTGGTATTTCTAGTTGTGGAGTTTCTAGCTGTGGTGTTTCCAGTTGTGGAGTTTTTAGTTGTGGAGTTTCTAGATTTGGAATTTCTAGTTGCCGAGTCTCTATTTGTGGAATTTCTAGTTGCCGAGTCTCTATTTGTGGAGTTTGTAGTTGTGGAGTTTCTAGTTGTGGAGTTTCTAGTTGTGGAGTTTCTAGTTGTGGAGTTTCTAGTTGCAGAGTCTCTGGTTGTGGAGTTTAAAGTTGTGGAGTCTCTAGATGTGGAGTTTCTAGTTGTCGAGTTTCCAGTTGTGGAGTATCTAGTAGTGGAGTTTCCAGTTGTGGAGTTTCTAGTGTTGGAGTTTCTAGTTGCGGAGTCCCTAGTTGTGGAGTTTCTAGTTGTGGAGTTTCTAGTTGTGGAGTTTCAAGTTGCGGAGTCTCATGCTGTGCAGTTTCTAGTTGTTGAGTTTTTAGTTGTGGAGTTTCTAGTTGTTGAGTTTCTAGTTTGAAGTCTCTAGTTGTAGATTCTCTAGTTGTGGAGTCTCTAGTTTAGGAGTTTCTAGTTGAAGAGTTTTTAGTTGTGGAGTGTCTAGTTGTGGAGTTTCGAGTTGTGGAGTTTCGAGTTGTGGAGTTTCGAGTTTTGGAGTTTCTAGTTGTGGAGTTTTGAGTTGTGGAGTTTCTAGTTGTGGAGTTTCTAGTTGCGGAATCTCTAGCTGTGGATTTTGTAGTTGCGGAACTTAAGGTTGTGAGGTTTCAAGTTGTGGAGTTTCTAGTTGTGGAGTTTCTAGTTGTGGAGTCGCTAGTTGTGGAGTTTCTAGCTGCGGAGTTTCTAATTGCGGAGTTTCTATTTGTGGAGTATCTAGTTGCAGAGTTTCTAGTTACAGAGTCTCTGGCTGTGGAGTTTCTAGTTGCGGAGTCTCTAGTTGTAGAGTTTCTAGTTGTGGAGTTTCTAGTTGTGGAGTTTTTAGTTGTGGGGTATTTAGTTGTGGAGTTTCTAGATATGAAATTTTTAGTTGCCGAGTCTCTATTTGTGGAGTTTTTAGTTGTGGAGTGTATAGTTGTGGAGTTTTTAGTTGTGGAGTCTCCAGTTGCGGAGTTTCTAGTTGTGGAGTTTCTAGTTGTGGAGTTTCTGGTTGTATGGTTTCTGGTTGTGGAGTTTCTAGTTTCGGAGTTTCAAGTTGTGGAGTTTCTAGCTGTGGAGGCTCAAGTTGTGGAGTTTAAAGTTGTGGAGTTTAGAGTTGGGGAGTCTCTAGTTGTGGAGTTTCTAGTTGTGGAGTATCTAGTTGTGGAGTTTCCAGTTGTGGACTTTCTAGTTGTGGAGTTGCGGAGTCTCTAGTTGTGGAGTTTCTAGTTGTGGAGTTTCTAGTTGTGGAGTTTCTAGTTGTGGAGTCTCTAGTTGTGGAGTTTCTAGTTGTGGAGTTTCCAGTTGTGGAGTATCTAGTTGTGGAGTTTCCGGTTGTGAAGTTTCTTGTTGTGGAGTTTCTAGTTGTGGAGTAACTAGTTGTGGAGTTTCTAGTTGCGGAGTTTTTAATAGCGGAGTTTCTGGTTGTGGAGTTTCAAGTTGCGAAGTCTCAAGTTGTGGTGTTTCCAGTTGTGAAGTTTTTAGTTGTGGAGTTTCTAGTTGTTGAGTTTCTAGTTGTAGAGTTTCTGGTTGTGGAGTTCCTAGTTGTGGAGTTTCTAGTTGTGGAGTTTCGAGTTGCGGAGTTTCTAGTTGCAGATTCTCTGGTTGTGGAGTTTCCAGTTGTGGAGTATCTAGTTGTGGAGTTTCCGGTTGTGAAGTTTCTAGTTGTGGAGTTTCCAGTTGGAGTATCTAGTTGTGGAGTTTCTAGTTGCGGAGTTTTTAATAGCGGAGTCTCTGGATGTGGAGTTTCTAGTTGCGGAGTCTCTAGTTGTGGTATTTCTAGTTGTGGAGTTTCTAGTTGTGGAGTTCCCAGTTGTTGAGTTTTTAGTTGAGGACTTTCTAGACATGAAATTTCTTGTAGCCGAGTCTCTATTTGTGGAGTTTGTAGTTGTGGAGTTTCTAGTTGTGGAGTTTCTATTTGTGGAGTCTCTAGTTGCAGAGTATCTAGTTGTGGAGTTTCTAGTTGTGGAGTTTCTAGTTGTGGAGTCTCAAGTTGTGGAGTTTCAAGTTGTGGAGTTTCAAGTTGTGGAGTCTCTAGTTATGGAGTTTCTAGTTGCACAGTATCTAGTTGTGGAGTTTCCAGTTGTGGAGTTTCTAGTTGTGGAGTTGCGGAGTCTCTGGTTGTGGAGTTTCTAGTTGTTGAGTTTCGAGTTGTGGAGTCTTTAGTTGTAGTTGTGGAGTTTCTAGTTGTGCAGTTTCCAGTTGTGGAGTATCTAGTTGTGGAGTTTCCAGTTGTGTAGTTTCTAGCTGCGGAGTTTTCAATTGCGGAGTTTCTTTTTGTGGAGTTTCTAGCTGCGGAGTTTCTAGTTGCAGAGTCTCAGGTTGTGGAGTTTCTAGTTGCGGAGTCTCTAGTTGTGGTATTTCTAGTGGTGGAGTTTCTAGTTGTGGAGTTTCCAGTTGTGGAGTTTTAGTTGTGGACTTTCTAGACATGAAATTTCTTGTAGCCGAGTCTCTATTTGTGGAGTTTGTAGTTGTGGAGTTTCGAGTTGTGGAGTTTCTAGTTGTGGAGTTTCTAGCTGTGGAGTTTCTAGTTCAGAGTCTCTAGTTTTGGAGTTTCTAGTTGCGAATTCTCTAATTGAAGAGTCTCTAGTAGTAGAGTTTCTAGTTGTGGAGTTTTTAGTTGTGGAGTTTCTAGTTGTTGAGTTTCTAGTTTGAAGTCTCTAGTTGTAGTCTCTAGTTGTGGAGTCTCTAGTTTAGGAGTTTCTGGTTGTAGAGTTTTTAGTTGTGGAGTGTCTAGTTGTGGAGTTTCCAGTTGTGGAGTTTCTGGTTGTGGAGTTTCGAGTTGTGGAGTTTTGAGTTCTGAAGTTTCTAGTTGTGGAGTTTCTAGTTGCGGAATCTCTAGCTGTGGATTTTCTAGTTGCGGAACTTAAGGTTGTGAGGTTTCAAGTTGTGGAGTTTCTAGTTGTGGAGTTTCTAGTTGTGGAGTCTCTAGTTGTGAAGTTTCTAGCTGCGGAGTTTCTAATTGTGGAGTTTCTGTTTGTGGAGTTTCTAGCTGCAGAGTTTCTAGTTGCAGAGTCTCTGGCTGTGGAGTTTCTAGTTGTGGAGTTTTTAGTTGTGGGGTTTTTAGTTGTGGAGTTTCTCGATAGAGAATTTCTAGTTGCCAAGTCTCTATTTGTGGAGTTTGTTGTTGTGGAGCTTCTAGTTGTGGAGTTTTTAGTTGTGGAGTCTCTAGTTGCGGAGTTTCTAGTTGTGGAGTTTCTAGTTGTAGAGTTTCTGGTTGTGGAGTTTCTAGTTGTGGAGTTTCAAGTTGTGGAGTTTCTAGTTGTGGAGTCTCAAGTTGTGGAGTTTAAAGTTGTGGAGTTTCAAACTAGGGAGTCTCTAGTTGTGGAGTTTCTAGTTCTGGAGTATCTAGTTGTGGAGTTGCGGAGTCTCTAGTGGTGGAGTTTGCCAGTTGTGGAGTTTCTAGTTGTGGAGTTTCGAGTTGTGGAGTTTCTAGTTGTAGAGTCTCTGGTTGTGGAGTTTCTAGTTGCGGAGTGTCTAGTTGTAGATTTTCTGGTTGTGGAGTTTCTAGTTGTGGAGTTTAAAGTTGTGGAGTTTCTAGTTGTGGAGTATCAAGTTGTGGAGTTCAAAGTTGTGGAGTTTCAAGTTGGGGAGTCTCTAGTTGTTGAGTTTCTAGTTGTGGAGTATCTAGTTGTGGAGTTTCCAGTTGTGGAGTTTCTAGTTGTGGAAATGCGGAGTCTCTAGTTCTGGAGTTCCTAGTTGTGGAGTTTCGAGTTGCAGAGTTTCTAGTTGCAGAGTCTGGCTGTGGAGTTTCCAGTTGTGGAGTATCTAGTTGTGGAGTTTCCGGTTGTGAAGTTTCTAGTTGTGGAGTTTCCAGTTGGAGTATCTAGTTGTGCAGTTTCTAGTTGCGGAGTTTTTAATAGCGGATTTCCTAGTTGTGGAGTTTCAAGTGGCGGAGTTTCAAGTTGTGGAGTTTCCAGTTGTGGAGTTTTAGTTGTGGAGTTTCTAGTTGTTGAGTTTCTAGTTGTGGAGTTTCAAGTTGTGGAGTTTCTAGTAGAGTTTCGAATTGTGAAGTTTTAGTTGTGGAGTTACTAGTTGTGGAGTTTCTAGTTTTGGAGTTTCTAGTTGTAGAGTCTCCTGTTGCGGAGTTTTTAGTTGCGGAGATTCAAGTTGGGGAGTTTCTAGTTGTGGAGTTTCTAGTTGTGGAGTTTCTAGTTGTGGAGTCTCAAGTTGTGGAGTTTAAACTTGTGGAGTTTCAAGTTGTGGACTCTATTGTTGTGGAGTTTCTAGTTGTGGAGTTTCTAGTTGTGGATTTTCTAGTTGTGGAGTATCTAGTTGTAGATTTTCCTGTTGTGGAGTTTCTAGTTGTCGAGTTGCGGAGTCTCTAGTTGTGGAGTTTCTAGTTTCAGAGTCTCTAGTTGTGGAAGTTCTATTTGCCGAGTCTCTATTCGTGGAATTTCTAGTTGCCGAGTCTCTATTTGTGGAGTTTGTAGTTGTGGAGTTTCTAGTTGAGGAGTTTCTAGTTGCAGAGTCTCTAGTTGTGGAGTTTCAAGTTGTGGAGTCTCTAGAAGTGGAGTTTCCAGTTGTCGAGTTTCCAGTTGTGGAGTATCTAGTAGTGGAGTTTCCAGTTGTGGAGTTTCAGGTTGTGGAGTTTCTAGTTCCGGAGTCCCTAGTTTTGGAGTTTCTAGTTGTGGAGTCTCTAGTTGTGTAGTTTCTAGCTGCGGAGTTTCTAGTTGCGGAGTTTCCATTTGTGGAGTTTCTAGTTGTGGAGTCTCAAGTTGTGGAGTTTAAAGTTGTGGAGTTTCAAGTGGTGGAGTCTCTAGTTGTAGAGTTACTAGTTGCGGAGTATCTAGCTGTGGAGATTCCAGTTGTGGAGTTTCTAGTTGTGGAGTTGCAGAGTCTCTGGTTGTGGAGTTTCTAGTTGTGGAGTTTCAAGTTGTGGAGTCTCTAGTAGTGGAGTTTCTAGTTGTGGAGTTTCCAGTTGTGAAGTATCTAGTTGTGGAGTTTCCAGTTGTGGAGTATCTAGTTGTGGAGTTTTATGTTGTGGAGTTTCTAGTTGCGGAATTTCTAGTTGTGGAGTTTTTAATAGCGGAGTTTATACTTGTGAAGTTTCAAGTTGCGGAGTCTCAAGTTGTGGAGTTTCCAGCTGTGGAGTTTTTAGTTGTGGAGTTTCTAGTTGTTGAGTTTCTAGTTGTGAAGTCTCTAGTTTTGCAGTTTCTAGTTGTAAAGTTTTTAGTTGTGGAGTTTCTAGATATAGAATTTCTAGTTGCCGAGTCTCTATTTTTGGAGTTTGTAGTTGTGGAGTTTCTAGTTGTGGAGTTTCAAGTTGTGGAGTTTCAAGTTTTGGAGTCTCTAGTTGCGGAGTTTCAAGTTGTTGAGTTTCTAGTTGTGGAGTTTCTAGTTTTGGAGTTTCTATGTTGCGGAATCTCTAGCTGTGGATTTTCTAGTTGCGTAACTTAAGGTTGTGAGGTTTCAAGTTGTGGAGTTTCTAGTTCTGGAGTTTCTAGTTGTGGAGTCTCTAGTTGTGTAGTTTCTAGCTGCGGAGATTCTAGTTGCGGAGTTTCAAGTTGGGGAGTTTCTAGTTGTCGAGTTTCTAGTTGTGGAGTTTCAAGTTGTGGACTCTATAGTTGTGGAGTTTCTAGTTGTGGAGTTTCTAGTTGTGGATTTTCTAGTTGTGGAGTATCTAGTTGTAGATTTTCCAGTTGTGGAGTTTCTAGTTGTGGAGTTGCGGAGTCTCTAGTGGTGGAGTTTCTAGTTGCAGAGTCTCTAGTTGTGGAATTTCTAGTTGCCGAGTCTCTATTTGTGGAATTTCGAGTTGCCGAGTCTCTATTTGTGGAGTTTGCAGTTGTGGAGTTTCTAGTTGTGGAGTTTCTAGTTGCATAGTCTCTAGTTGTGGAGTTTCAATTGGTGGAGTGTCTAGATGTGGAGTTTCCAGTTGTCGAGTTTCCAGTTGTGGAGTATCTAGTAGTGGAGTTTCCAGTTGCGGAGTTTCTAGTTGTTGAGTTTCTAGTTGTGGAGTTTCTAGTTGTGGAGTTTCTAGTTGCGGAATTTCTAGCTGTGGATTTTCTAGTTGCGTAACTTAAGGCTGTGAGGTTTCAAGTTGTGGAGTTTCTAGTTGTGGAGTTTCTAGTGGTGGAGTCTCTAGTTGTGTAGTTTCTAGCTGCGGAGATTCTAGTTGCGGAGTTTCAAGTTGTGGAGTCTCAAGTCGTGGAGTTTAAACTTGTGGAGTTTCAAGTTGTGGACTCTATAGTTGTGGAGTTCTAGTTGTGGAGTTTCTTGTTGTGGATTTTCTAGTTGTGGAGTATCTAGTTGTAGATTTTCCAGTTGTGGAGTTTCAATTGTGGAGTCTCTAGATGTGGAGTTTCCAGTTGTCGAGTTTCCAGTTGTGGAGTATCTAGTAGTGGAGTTTCCAGTTGTGGAGTTTCTAGTTGTGAAGTTTCTAGTTGCGGAGTCCCTAGTTGTGGAGTTTCTAGTTGCGGAGTTTCTAGTTGTGGAGTTTCAAGTTGCGGAGTCTCAAGCTGTGCAGTTTCTAGTTGTTGAGTTTTTAGTTGTGGAGTTTCTAGTTGTTTAGTTTCTAGTTTGAAGTCTCTACTTGTAGATTCTCTAGTTGTGGAGACTCAATTTTAGGAGTTTCTAGTTGAAGAGTTTTTAGTTGTGGAGTGTCTAGTTGTGGAGTTCCCAGTTGTTGAGTTTTTAGTTGAGGACTTTCTAGACATGAAATTTCTTGTAGCCGAGTCTCTATTTGTGGAGTTTGTAGTTGTGGAGTTTCTAGTTGTGGAGTTTCTATTTGTGGAGTCTCTAGTTGCAGAGTATCTAGTTGTGGAGTTTCTAGTTGTGGAGTTTCTAGTTGTGGAGTCTCAAGTTGTGGAGTTTCAAGTTGTGGAGTTTCAAGTTGTGGAGTCTCTAGTTATGGAGTTTCTAGTTGCGCAGTATCTAGTTGTGGAGTTTCCAGTTGTGGAGTTTCTAGTTGTGGAGTTGCGGAGTCTCTGGTTGTGGAGTTTCTAGTTGTTGAGTTTCGAGTTGTGGAGTCTTTAGTTGTAGTTGTGGAGTTTCTAGTTGTGCAGTTTCGAGTTGTGGAGTATCTAGTTGTGGAGTTTCCAGTTGTGTAGTTTCTAGCTGCGGAGTTTCTAATTGCGGAGTTTCTTTTTGTGGAGTTTCTAGCTGCGGAGTTTCTAGTTGCAGAGTCTCTGGTTGTGGAGTTTCTAGTTGCGGAGTCTCTAGTTGTGGTATTTCTAGTGGTGGAGTTTCTAGTTGTGGAGTTTCCAGTTGTGGAGTTTTAGTTGTGGACTTTCTAGACATGAAATTTCTTGTAGCCGAGTCTCTATTTGTGGAGTTTGTAGTTGTGGAGTTTCGAGTTGTGGAGTTTCTAGTTGTGGAGTTTCTAGCTGTGGAGTTTCTAGTTCAGAGTCTCTAGTTTTGGAGTTTCTAGTTGCGAATTCTCTAGTTGAAGAGTCTCTAGTAGTAGAGTTTCTAGTTGTGGAGTTTTTAGTTGTGGAGTTTCTAGTTGTTGAGTTTCTAGTTTGAAGTCTCTAGTTGTAGTCTCTAGTTGTGGAGTCTCTAGTTTAGGAGTTTCTGGTTGTAGAGTTTTTAGTTGTGGAGTGTCTAGTTGTGGAGTTTCCAGTTGTGGAGTTTCTGGTTGTGGAGTTTCGAGTTGTGGAGTTTTGAGTTCTGAAGTTTCTAGTTGTGGAGTTTCTAGTTGCGGAATCTCTAGCTGTGGATTTTCTAGTTGCGGAACTTAAGGTTGTGAGGTTTCAAGTTGTGGAGTTTCTAGTTGTGGAGTTTCTAGTTGTGGAGTCTCTAGTTGTGAAGTTTCTAGCTGCGGAGTTTCTAATTGTGGAGTTTCTGTTTGTGGAGTTTCTAGCTGCAGAGTTTCTAGTTGCAGAGTCTCTGGCTGTGGAGTTTCTAGTTGTGGAGTTTTTAGTTGTGGGGTTTTTAGTTGTGGAGTTTCTCGATAGAGAATTTCTAGTTGCCAAGTCTCTATTTGTGGAGTTTGTTGTTGTGGAGCTTCTAGTTGTGGAGTTTTTAGTTGTGGAGTCTCTAGTTGCGGAGTTTCTAGTTGTGGAGTTTCTAGTTGTAGAGTTTCTGGTTGTGGAGTTTCTAGTTGTGGAGTTTCAAGTTGTGGAGTTTCTAGTTGTGGAGTCTCAAGTTGTGGAGTTTAAAGTTGTGGAGTTTCAAACTAGGGAGTCTCTAGTTGTGGAGTTTCTAGTTCTGGAGTATCTAGTTGTGGAGTTGCGGAGTCTCTAGTGGTGGAGTTTCCCAGTTGTGGAGTTTCTAGTTGTGGAGTTTCGAGTTGTGGAGTTTCTAGTTGTAGAGTCTCTGGTTGTGGAGTTTCTAGTTGCGGAGTGTCTAGTTGTAGATTTTCTGGTTGTGGAGTTTCTAGTTGTGGAGTTTAAAGTTGTGGAGTTTCTAGTTGTGGAGTATCAAGTTGTGGAGTTCAAAGTTGTGGAGTTTCAAGTTGGGGAGTCTCTAGTTGTTGAGTTTCTAGTTGTGGAGTATCTAGTTGTGGAGTTTCCAGTTGTGGAGTTTCTAGTTGTGGAAATGCGGAGTCTCTAGTTCTGGAGTTCCTAGTTGTGGAGTTTCGAGTTGCAGAGTTTCTAGTTGCAGAGTCTGGCTGTGGAGTTTCCAGTTGTGGAGTATCTAGTTGTGGAGTTTCCGGTTGTGAAGTTTCTAGTTGTGGAGTTTCCAGTTGGAGTATCTAGTTGTGCAGTTTCTAGTTGCGGAGTTTTTAATAGCGGATTTCCTAGTTGTGGAGTTTCAAGTTGCGGAGTTTCAAGTTGTGGAGTTTCCAGTTGTGGAGTTTTTAGTTGTGGAGTTTCTAGTTGTTGAGTTTCTAGTTGTGGAGTTTCAAGTTGTGGAGTTTCTAGTAGAGTTTCGAATTGTGAAGTTTTAGTTGTGGAGTTTCTAGTTGTGGAGTTTCTAGTTTTGGAGTTTCTAGTTGTAGAGTCTCCTGTTTCGGAGTTTTTAGTTGCGGAGATTCAAGTTGGGGAGTTTCTAGTTGTGGAGTTTCTAGTTGTGGAGTTTCTAGTTGTGGAGTCTCAAGTTGTGGAGTTTAAACTTGTGGAGTTTCAAGTTGTGGACTCTATTGTTGTGGAGTTTCTAGTTGTGGAGTTTCTAGTTGTGGATTTTCTAGTTGTGGAGTATCTAGTTGTAGATTTTCCAGTTGTGGAGTTTCTAGTTGTCGAGTTGCGGAGTCTCTAGTTGTGGAGTTTCTAGTTTCAGAGTCTCTAGTTGTGGAAGTTTTATTTGCCGAGTCTCTATTCGTGGAATTTCTAGTTGCCGAGTCTCTATTTGTGGAGTTTGTAGTTGTGGAGTTTCTAGTTGAGGAGTTTCTAGTTGCAGAGTCTCTAGTTGTGGAGTTTCAAGTTGTGGAGTCTCTAGAAGTGGAGTTTCCAGTTGTCGAGTTTCCAGTTGTGGAGTATCTAGTAGTGGAGTTTCCAGTTGTGGAGTTTAAGGTTGTGGAGTTTCTAGTTCCGGAGTCCCTAGTTTTGGAGTTTCTAGTTGTGGAGTCTCTAGTTGTGTAGTTTCTAGCTGCGGAGTTTCTAGTTGCGGAGTTTCCATTTGTGGAGTTTCTAGTTGTGGAGTCTCAAGTTGTGGAGTTTAAAGTTGTGGAGTTTCAAGTGGTGGAGTCTCTAGTTGTAGAGTTACTAGTTGCGGAGTATCTAGCTGTGGAGATTCCAGTTGTGGAGTTTCTAGTTGTGGAGTTGCAGAGTCTCTGGTTGTGGAGTTTCTAGTTGTGGAGTTTCGAGTTGTGGAGTCTCTAGTAGTGGAGTTTCTAGTTGTGGAGTTTCCAGTTGTGAAGTATCTAGTTGTGGAGTTTCCAGTTGTGGAGTATCTAGTTGTGGAGTTTTAAGTTGTGGAGTTTCTAGTTGCGGAATTTCTAGTTGTGGAGTTTTTAATAGCGGAGTTTATACTTGTGAAGTTTCAAGTTGCGGAGTCTCAAGTTGTGGAGTTTCCAGCTGTGGAGTTTTTAGTTGTGGAGTTTCTAGTTGTTGAGTTTCTAGTTGTGAAGTCTCTAGTTTTGCAGTTTCTATTTGTAAAGTTTTTAGTTGTGGAGTTTCTAGATATAGAATTTCTAGTTGCCGAGTCTCTATTTGTGGAGTTTGTAGTTGTGGAGTTTCTAGTTGTGGAGTTTCAAGTTGTGGAGTTTCAAGTTTTGGAGTCTCTAGTTGCGGAGTTTCAAGTTGTTGAGTTTCTAGTTGTGGAGTTTCTAGTTTTGGAGTTTCTATGTTGCGGAATCTCTAGCTGTGGATTTTCTAGTTGCGTAACTTAAGGTTGTGAGGTTTCAAGTTGTGGAGTTTCTAGTTGTGGAGTTTCTAGTTGTGGAGTCTCTAGTTGTGTAGTTTCTAGCTGCGGAGATTCTAGTTGCGGAGTTTCAAGTTGGGGAGTTTCTAGTTGTGGAGTTTCTAGTTGTGGAGTTTCAAGTTGTGGACTCTATAGTTGTGGAGTTTCTAGTTGTGGAGTTTCTAGTTGTGGATTTTCTAGTTGTGGAGTATCTAGTTGTAGATTTTCCAGTTGTGGAGTTTCTAGTTGTGGAGTTGCGGAGTCTCTAGTTGTGGAGTTTCTAGTTGCAGAGTCTCTAGTTGTGGAATTTCTAGTTGCCGAGTCTCTATTTGTGGAATTTCTAGTTGCCGAGTCTCTATTTGTGGAGTTTGCAGTTGTGGAGTTTCTAGTTGTGGAGTTTCTAGTTGCATAGTCTCTAGTTGTGGAGTTTCAATTGGTGGAGTGTCTAGATGTGGAGTTTCCAGTTGTCGAGTTTCCAGTTGTGGAGTATCTAGTAGTGGAGTTTCCAGTTGCGGAGTTTCTAGTTGTTGAGTTTCTAGTTGTGGAGTTTCTAGTTGTGGAGTTTCTAGTTGCGGAATTTCTAGCTGTGGATTTTCTAGTTGCGTAACCTAAGGCTGTGAGGTTTCAAGTTGTGGAGTTTCTAGTTGTGGAGTTTCTAGTGGTGGAGTCTCTAGTTGTGTAGTTTCTAGCTGCGGAGATTCTAGTTGCGGAGTTTCAAGTTGTGGAGTCTCAAGTCGTGGAGTTTAAACTTGTGGAGTTTCAAGTTGTGGACTCTATAGTTGTGGAGTTCTAGTTGTGGAGTTTCTTGTCGTGGATTTTCTAGTTGTGGAGTATCTAGTTGTAGATTTTCCAGTTGTGGAGTTTCAATTGTGGAGTCTCTAGATGTGGAGTTTCCAGTTGTCGAGTTTCCAGTTGTGGAGTATCTAGTAGTGGAGTTTCCAGTTGTGGAGTTTCTAGTTGTGAAGTTTCTAGTTGCGGAGTCCCAAGTTGTGGAGTTTCTAGTTGCGGAGTTTCTAGTTGTGGAGTTTCAAGTTGCGGAGTCTCAAGCTGTGCAGTTTCTAGTTGTTGAGTTTTTAGTTGTGGAGTTTCTAGTTGTTTAGTTTCTAGTTTGAAGTCTCTACTTGTAGATTCTCTAGTTGTGGAGACTCAATTTTAGGAGTTTCTAGTTGAAGAGTTTTTAGTTGTGGAGTGTCTAGTTGTGGAGTTTCCAGTTGTGGAGTTTCGAGTTTTGGAGTTTCTAGTTTTGGAGTTTCTAGTTGTGGAGTCTCTAGTTGTGTAGTTTCTAGCTGCGGAGTATCTAGTTGCGGAGTTTCCATTTGTGGAGTTTCTAGCTGCGGAGTTTCTAGTTGCGGAGTTTCCATTTGTGGAGTTTCTAGTTGTGGAGTCTCTAGTTGTAGAGTTACTAGTTGCGGAGTATCTAGTTGTGGAGTCTCTAGTTGTAGAGTTACTAGTTGTGGAGTTGCGGAGTCTCTGGTGGTGGAGTTTCTAGTTGTGGAGTTTTGAGTTGTGGAGTCTCTAGTTGTGGGGTTTCTAGTTGTGGAGTTTCCAGTTGTGGAGTATCTAGTTGTGGAGTTTTAAGTTGTGGAGTTTCTAGTTGCGGAGTTTCTACTTGTGAAGTTTCAAGTTGCGGAGTCTCAAGTTGTGTAGTTTCCAGCTGTGGAGTTTGTAGTTGTGGAGTTTCTAGAGTTTGAGTTTCTAGTTGTGAAGTCTCTAGTTTTGCAGTTTCTAGTTGTAAAGTTTTTAGTTGTTGAGTTTCTAGATATGGAATTTCTAGTTGCGGAGTCTCTATTTGTGGAGTTTGTAGTTGTGGAGTTTCTAGTTGTGGAGTTTCAAGTTGTGGAGTTTCTAGTTGCGGAATTTCTAGCTGTGGATTTTCTAGTTGCGTAACTTAAGGTCTTGAGGTTTCAAGTTGTGGAGTTTCTAGTTGTGGAGTTTCTAGTTGTGGAGTTTCTAGTATCGGAGTTTCTAGTTGTGGAGTCTCTAGTTGTGTAGTTTCTAGCTGCGGAGATTCTAGTTGCGGAGTTTCTATTTGTGGAGTTTCTAGCTGCGGAGTTTCTAGTTGCAGAGTCTCTGGTTGTGGAGTTTCTAGTTGCGGAGTCTCTAGTTGTGGTATTTCTAGTTGTGGAGTTTCTAGCTGTGGTGTTTCCAGTTGTGGAGTTTTCAGTTGTGGACTTTCTAGACATGAAATTTCTTGTAGCCGAGTCTCTATTTGTGGAGTTTGCAGTCGTGGAGTTTCTATTTGTGGAGTTTCTATTTGTGGAGTCTCTAGTTGCAGAGTTTCTAGTTGTGGAGTTTCTAGTTGTGGAGTTTCTAGTTGTGGAGTTTCTGGTTGTGGAGTGTCTAGTTGTGGAGTTTCAAGTTGTGGAGTTTCTAGTTGTGGAGTCTCAAGCTGTGGAGTTTCAAGTTTTGCAGTTTCTAATTGTGGAGTTTCTAGATATGGAATTTCTAGTTGCCGAGTCTCTATTTGTGGAATTTCTAGTTGCCGAGTCTCTATTTGTGGAGTTTGTAGTTGTGGAGTTTCTAGTTGTGGAGTTTCTAGTTGCAGAGTCTCTGGTTGTGGAGTTTAAAGTTGTGGAGTCTCTAGATGTGGAGTTTCTAGTTGTCGAGTTTCCAGATGTGGAGTATCTAGTAGTGGAGTTTCCAGTTGTGGAGTTTCTAGTGTTGGAGTTTCTAGTTGCGGAGTCCCTAGTTGTGGAGTTTCTAGTTGTGGAGTTTCTAGTTGTGGAGTTTCAAGTTGCGGAGTCTCATGCTGTGCACTTTCTAGTTGTTGAGTTTTTAGCTGTGGAGTTTCTAGTTGTTGAGTTTCTAGTTGTGGAGTCTCTAGTTGCGGAGTTTCTAGTTGTGGAGTTTCTAGTTGTGGAGTTTCTAGTTATGGAGTTTCTAGTTGCGGAATCTCTAGCTGTGGATTTTCTAGTTGCGTAACTTAAGGTTGTGAGGTTTCAAGTTGTGGAGTTTCTAGTTGTGGAGTTTCTAGTTGCAGAGTCTCTGGTTGTGGAGTTTGTAGTTGTGGAGTTTCTAGTTGTGGAGTTTCAAGTTGTGGAGTTTCTAGTTGTTGAGTCTCTAGTTGCGGAGTTTCTAGTTGTTGAGTTTCTAGTTGTGGAGTTTCTAGTTGTTGAGTTTCTAGTTGCGGAATCTCTAGCTGCGGATTTTCTAGTTGCGTAACCTAAGGTTGTGAGGTTTCAAGATGTGGAGTTTCTAGTTGTGGAGTTTCTAGTTGTGGAGTCTCTAGTTGTGTAGTTTCTAGCTGCGGAGTTTCTAGTTGCGGAGTTTCTATTTGTGGAGTTTCTAGCTGCGGACTCTCTAGTTGCAGAGTCTCTGGATGTGGAGTTTCTAGTTGCGGAGTCTCTAGTTGTGGTATTTCTAGTTGTGGAGTTTCTAGTTGTGGAGTTCCCAGTTGTTGAGTTTTTAGTTGTGGACTTTCTAGACATGAAATTTCTTGTAGCCGAGTCTCTATTTGTGGAGTTTGTAGTTGTGGAGTTTCTTGTTGTGGAGTTTCTATTTGTGGAGTCTCTAGTTGCAGAGTATCTAGTTGTGGAGTTTCTAGTTGTGGAGTTTCTAGTTGTGGAGTCTCAAGTTGTGGAGTTTCAAGTTGTGGAGTTTCAAGTTGTGGAGTCTCTAGTTGTGGAGTTTCTAGTTGCGCAGTATCTAGTTGTGGAGTTTCCAGTTGTGGAGTTTCCAGTTGTGGAGTTGCGGAGTCTCTGGTTGTGGAGTCTCTAGTTGTTGAGTTTCGAGTTGTGGAGTCTTTAGTTGTAGTTGTGGAGTTTCTAGTTGTGGAGTTTCCAGTTGTGGAGTATCTAGTGTTGGAGTTTCTAGTTGTGTAGTTTCTAGCTGCGGAGTTTCTAATTGCGGAGTTTCTATTTGTGGAGTTTCCAGCTGCGGAGTTTCTAGTTGCAGAGTCTCTGGTTGTGGAGTTTGTAGTTGCGGAGTCTCTAGTTGTGGTATTTCTAGTGGTGGAGTTTCTAGTTGTGGAGTTTCCAGTTGTGGAGTTTTTAGTTGTGGACTTTCTAGACATGAAATTTCTTGTAGCCGAGTCTCTATTTGTGGAGTTTGTAGTTGTGGAGTTTCGAGCTGTGGGGTTTCTAGTTTTGGAGTTCTAGCTGCAGAGTTTCTAGTTCAGAGTCTCTAGTTTTGGAGTTTCTAGTTGCGAATTCTCTAGTTGAAGAGTCTCTAGTTGTAGAGTTTCTAGTTGTGGAGTTTCTAGTTGTGGAGTTTCTAGTTGTTGAGTTTCTAGTTTGAAATCTCTAGTTGTAGTCTCTAGTTGTGGAGTCTCTAGTTTAGGAGTTTCTGGTTGTAGAGGTTTTAGTTGTGGAGTGTCTAGTTGTGGAGTTTCCAGTTGTGGAGTTTCCATTTGTGGAGTTTCGAGTTGTGGAGTTTTGAGTTCTGGAGTTTCTAGTTGTGGAGTTTCTAGTTGTGGAATCTCTAGCTGTGGATTTTCTAGTTGCGGAACTTAAGGTGGTGAGCTTTCAAGTTGGGGAGTTTCTAGTTGTGGAGTTTCTAGTTGTGGAGTCTCTAGTTGTGGAGTGTCTAGCTGCGGAGTTTCTAATTGTGGAGTTTCTGTTTGTGGAGTTTCTAGCTGCAGAGTTTCTAGTTGCAGAGTCTCTGGCTGTGGAGTTTCTAGTTGCGGAGTCTCTAGTTGTAGAGTTTCTAGTTGTGGAGTTTCTAGTTGTGGAGTTTCTAGTTATGGAGTTTCTAGTTGCGGAATCTCTAGCTGTGGATTTTCTAGTTGCGTAACTTAAGGTTGTGAGGTTTCAAGTTGTGGAGTTTCTTGTTGGGGAGTTTCTAGTTGGGGAGTCTCTAGTTGTGTAGTTTCTAGCTGCGGAGTTTCTAGTTGCGGAGTTTCTATTTGTGGAGTTTCTAGCTGCGGAGTTTCTAAATGCAGAGTCTCTGGTTGTGGAGTTTCTAGTTGCGGAGTCTCTAGTTGTGGAGTTTTTACTTAAGGAGTTTCTAGATATGGAATTTCTAGTTGCCGAGTCTCTATTTGTGGAGTTTGTAGTTCTGGAGTTTCTAGTTGTGGAGTTTCAAGTTGTGGAGTTTCTAGTTGTTGAGTCTCTAGTTGCGGAGTTTCTAGTTGTTGAGTTTCTAGTTGTGGAGTTTCTAGTTGTTGAGTTTCTAGTTGCGGAATCTCTAGCTGTGGATTTTCTAGTTGCGTAACTTAAGGTTGTGAGGTTTCAAGTTGTGGAGTTTCTAGTTGTGGAGTTTCTAGTTGTGGAGTCTCTAGTAAGTAGTTTCTAGCTGCGGAGTTTCTAGTTGCGGAGTTTCTATTTGTGGAGTTTCTAGCTGCGGAGTTTCTAGTTGCAGAGTCTCTGGTTGTGGAGTTTCTAGTTGCGGAGTCTCTAGTTGTGGTATTTCCAGTTGTGGAGTTTCTAGTTGTGGAGTTCCCAGTTGTTGAGTTTTTAGTTGTGGACTTTCTAGACATGGAATTTCTTGTAGCCGAGTCTCTATTTGTGGAGTTTGTAGTTGTGGAGTTTCTAGTTGTGGAGTTTCTATTTGTGGAGTCTCTAGTTGCAGAGTATCTAGTTGTGGAGTTTCTAGTTGTGGAGTTTCTAGTTGTGGAGTCTCAAGTTGTGGAGTTTCAAGTTGTGGAGTTTCCAGTTGTGGAGTCTCTAGTTGTAGAGTTTCTAGTTGTGGAGTTTCTAGTTGTGGAGTTTTTAGTTGTGGGGTTTTTAGTTGTGGAGTTTCTCGATAGAGAATTTCTAGTTGCCAAGTCTCTATTTGTGGAGTTTGTTGTTGTGGAGCTTCTAGTTGTGGAGTTTTTAGTTGTGGAGTCTCTAGTTGCGGAGTTTCTAGTTGTGGAGTTTCTAGTTGTAGAGTTTCTGGTTGTGGAGTTTCTAGTTGTGGAGTTTCAAGTTGTGGAGTTTCTAGTTGTGGATTCTCAAGTTGTGGAGTTTAAAGTTGTGGAGTTTCAAGTTAGGGAGTCTCTAGTTGTGGAGTTTCTAGTTCTGGAGTATCTAGTTGTGGAGTTGCGGAGTCTCTAGTGGTGGAGTTTCTAGTTGTGGAGTTTCTAGTTGTGGAGTTTCGAGTTGTGGAGTTTCTAGTTGTAGAGTCTCTGTTGTGGAGTTTCCAGTTGCGGAGTTTCTAGTTGTAGATTTTCTGGTTGTGGAGTTTCTAGTTGTGGAGTTTAAAGTTGAGGAGTTTCTAGTTGTGGAGTATCAAGTTGTGGAGTTCAAAGTTGTGGAGTTTCAAGTTGGGGAGTCTCTAGTTATGGAGTTTCTAGTTGTGGAGTATCTAGTTGTGGAGTTTCCAGTTGTGGAGTTTCTAGTTGTGTAAATGCGGAGTCTCTAGTTCTGGAGTTTCTAGTTGTGGAGTTTCGAGTTGCAGAGTTTCTAGTTGCAGAGTCTCTGGCTGTGGAGTTTCCAGTTGTGGAGTATCTAGTTGTGGAGTTTCCGGTTGTGAAGTTTCTAGTTGTGGAGTTTCCAGTTGGAGTATCTAGTTGTGCAGTTTCTAGTTGCGGAGTTTTTAATAGCGGATTTTCTAGTTGTGGAGTTTCAAGTTGCGGAGTTTCAAGTTGTGGAGTTTCCAGTTGTGGAGTTTTTAGTTGTGGAGTTTCTAGTTGTTGAGTTTCTAGTTGTGGAGTTTCAAGTTGTGGAGTTTCTAGTAGAGTTTCGAATTGTGATGTTTTAGTTGTGGAGTTTCTAGTTGTGGAGTTTCTAGTTTTGGAGTTTCTAGTTGTAGAGTCTCCTGTTGCGGAGTTTTTAGTTGCGGAGTTTCAAGTTGGGGAGTTTCTAGTTGTGGAGTTTCTAGTTGTGGAGTTTCTAGTTGTGGAGTCTCAAGTTGTGGAGTTTAAACTTGTGGACTTTTAAGTTGTGGACTCTATAGTTGTGGAGTTTCTAGTTGTGGAGTTTCTAGTTGTGGATTTTCTAGTTGTGGAGTATCTAGTTGTAGATTTTCCAGTTGTGGAGTTTCTAGTTGTGGAGTTGCGGAGTCTCTAGTTGTGAAGTTTCTAGTTGCAGAGTCTCTAGTTGTGGAATTTCTATTTGCCGAGTCTCTATTCGTGGAATTTCTAGTTGCCGAGTCTCTATTTGTGGAGTTTGTAGTTGTGGAGTTTCTAGTTGTGGAGTTTAAAGTTGTGGAGTTTCTAGTTGTGGAGTATCAAGTTGTGGAGTTCAAAGTTGTGGAGTTTCAAGTTGGGGAGTCTCTAGTTGTGGAGTTTCTAGTTGTGGAGTATCTAGTTGTGGAGTTTCCAGTTGTGGAGTTTCTAGTTGTGGAAATGCGGAGTCTCTAGTTCTGGAGTTTCTAGTTGTGGAGTTTCGAGTTGCAGAGTTTCTAGTTGCAGAGTCTCTGGCTGTGGAGTTTCCAGTTGTGGAGTATCTAGTTGTGGAGTTTCCGGTTGTGAAGTTTCTAGTTGTGGAGTTTCCAGTTGGAGTATCTAGTTGTGCAGTTTCTAGTTGCGGAGTTTTTAATAGCGGATTTTCTAGTTGTGGAGTTTCAAGTTGCGGAGCTTCAAGTTGTGGAGTTTCCAGTTGTGGAGTTTTTAGTTGTGGAGTTTCTAGTTGTTGAGTTTCTAGTTGTGGAGTTTCAAGTTGTGGAGTTTCTAGTAGAGTTTCGAATTGTGAAGGTTTAGTTGTGGAGTTTCTAGTTGTGGAGTTTCTAGTTTTGGAGTTTCTAGTTTTGGAGTTTCTAGTGGTAGAGTCTCCTGTTGCGGAGTTTTTAGTTGCGGAGTTTCAAGTTGGGGAGTTTCTAGTTGTGGAGTTTCTAGTTGTGGAGTTTCTAGTTGTGGAGTCTCAAGTTGTGGAGTTTAAACTTGTGGAGTTTCAAGTTGTGGACTCTATAGTTGTGGAGTTTCTAGTTGTGGAGTTTCTAGTTGTGGATTTTCTAGTTGTGGAGTATCTAGTTGTAGATTTTCCAGTTGTGGAGTTTCTAGTTGTGGAGTTGCGGAGTCTCTAGTTGTGGAGTTTCTAGTTGCAGAGTCTCTAGTTGTGGAATTTCTAGTTGCCGAGTCTCTATTTGTGGAATTTCTAGTTGCCGAGTCTCTATTTGTGGAGTTTGCAGTTGTGGAGTTTCTAGTTGTGGAGTTTCTAGTTGCATAGTCTCTAGTTGTGGAGTTTCAATTTGTGGAGTCTTTAGATGTGGAGTTTCCAGTTGTCGAGTTTCCAGTTGTGGAGTTGCGGAGTCTCTGGTGGTGGAGTTTCTAGTTGTGGAGTTTTGAGTTGTGGAGTCTCTAGTTGTGGAGTTTCTAGTTGTGGAGTTTCCAGTTGTGGAGTATCTAGTTGTGGAGTTTCCAGTTGTGAAGTATCTAGTTGTGGAGTTTCCAGTTGTGGAGTATCTAGTTGTGGAGTTTTAAGTTGTGGAGTTTCTAGTTGCGGAGTTTCTACTTGTGAAGTTTCAAGTTGCGGAGTCTCAAGTTGTGTAGTTTCCAGCTGTGGAGTTTGTAGTTGTGGAGTTTCTAGAGTTTGAGTTTCTAGTTGTGAAGTCTCTAGTTTTGCAGTTTCTAGTTGTAAAGTTTTTAGTTGTTGAGTTTCTAGATATGGAATTTCTAGTTGCGGAGTCTCTATTTGTGGAGTTTGTAGTTGCGGAGTTTCTAGTTGTGGAGTTTCAAGTTGTGGAGTTTCTAGTTTTGGAGTCTCTAGTTGCGGAGTTTCTAGTTGTTGAGTTTCTAGTTGTGGAGTTTCTAGTTGCGGAATTTCTAGCTGTGGATTTTCTAGTTGCGTAACTTAAGGTCTTGAGGTTTCAAGTTGTGGAGTTTCTAGTTGTGGAGTTTGTAGTATCGGAGTTTCTAGTTGTGGAGTCTCTAGTTGTGTAGTTTCTAGCTGCGGAGATTCTAGTTGCGGAGTTTCTATTTGTGGAGTTTCTAGCTGCGGAGTTTCTAGTTGCAGAGTCTCTGGTTGTGGAGTTTCTAGTTGCGGAGTCTCTAGTTGTGTAGTTTCTAGCTGCGGAGATTCTAGTTGCGGAGTTTCAAGTTGTGGAGTCTCAAGTCGTGGAGTTTAAACTTGTGGAGTTTCAAGTTGTGGACTCTATAGTTGTGGAGTTCTAGTTGTGGAGTTTCTTGTTGTGGATTTTCTAGTTGTGGAGTATCTAGTTGTAGATTTTCCAGTTGTGGAGTTTCAAGTTGTGGAGTCTCTAGATGTGGAGTTTCCAGTTGTCGAGTTTCCAGTTGTGGAGTATCTAGTAGTGGAGTTTCCAGTTGTGGAGTTTCTAGTTGTGAAGTTTCTAGTTGCGGAGTCCCTAGTTGTGGTGTTTCTAGTTGCGGAGTTTCTAGTTGTGGAGTTTCAAGTTGTGGAGTTTCAAGTTGCGGAGTCTCAAGCTGTGCAGTTTCTAGTTGTTGAGTTTTTAGTTGTGGAGTTTCTAGTTGTTTAGTTTCTAGTTTGAAGTCTCTACTTGTAGATTCTCTAGTTGTGGAGACACAATTTTAGGAGTTTCTAGTTGAAGAGTTTTTAGTTGTGGAGTGTCTAGTTGTGGAGTTTCCAGTTGTGGAGTTTCGAGTTTTGGAGTTTCTAGTTTTGGAGTTTCTAGTTGTGGAGTCTCTAGTTGTGTAGTTTCTAGCTGCGGAGTTTCTAGTTGCGGAGTTTCCATTTGTGGAGTTTCTAGCTGCGGAGTTTCTAGTTGCGGAGTTTACATTTGTGGAGTTTCTAGTTGTGGAGTCTCTAGTTGTAGAGTTACTAGTTGCGGAGTATCTAGTTGTGGAGTCTCTAGTTGTAGAGTTACTAGTTGTGGAGTTGCGGAGTCTCTGGTGGTGGAGTTTCTAGTTGTGGAGTTTTGAGTTGTGGAGTCTCTAGTTGTGGAGTTTCTAGTTGTGGAGTTTCCAGTTGTGGAGTATCTAGTTGTGGAGTTTCCAGTTGTGAAGTATCTAGTTGTGGAGTTTCCAGTTGTGGAGTATCTAGTTGTGGAGTTTTAAGTTGTGGAGTTTCTAGTTGCGGAGTTTTTACTTGTGAAGTTTCAAGTTGCGGAGTCTCAAGTTGTGTAGTTTCCAGCTGTGGAGTTTGTAGTTGTGGAGTTTCTAGAGTTTGAGTTTCTAGTTGTGAAGTCTCTAGTTTTGCAGTTTCTAGTTGTAAAGTTTTTAGTTGTTGAGTTTCTAGATATGGAATTTCTAGTTGCGGAGTCTCTATTTGTGGAGTTTGTAGTTGCGGAGTTTCTAGTTGTGGAGTTTCAAGTTGTGGAGTTTCTAGTTTTGGAGTCTCTAGTTGCGGAGTTTCTAGTTGTTGAGTTTCTAGTTGTGGAGTTTCTAGTTGCGGAATTTCTAGCTGTGGATTTTCTAGTTGCGTAACTTAAGGTCTTGAGGTATCAAGTTGTGGAGTTTCTAGTTGTGGAGTTTCTAGTATCGGAGTTTCTAGTTGTGGAGTCTCTAGTTGTGTAGTTTCTAGCTGCGGAGATTCTAGTTGCGGAGTTTCTATTTGTGGAGTTTCTAGCTGCGGAGTTTCTAGTTGCAGAGTCTCTGGTTGTGGAGTTTCTAGTTGCGGAGTCTCTAGTTGTGGTATTTCTAGTTGTGGAGTTTCTAGCTGTGGTGTTTCCAGTTGTGGAGTTTTCAGTTGTGGACTTTCTAGACATAAAATTTCTTGTAGCCGAGTCTCTATTTGTGGAGTTTGCAGTCGTGGAGTTTCTATTTGTGGAGTTTCTATTTGTGGAGTCTCTAGTTGCAGAGTTTCTAGTTGTGGAGTTTCTAGTTGTGGAGTTTCTAGTTGTGGAGTTTCTGGTTGTGGAGTGTCTAGTTGTGGAGTTTCAAGTTGTGGAGTTTCTAGTTGTGGAGTCTCAAGCTGTGGAGTTTCAAGTTTTGCAGTTTCTAATTGTGGAGTTTCTAGATATGGAATTTCTAGTTGTGGAGTCTCTAGATGTGGAGTTTCTAGTTGTCGAGTTTCCAGATGTGGAGTATCTAGTAGTGGAGTTTCCAGTTGTGGAGTTTCTAGTGTTGGAGTTTCTAGTTGCGGAGTCCCTAGTTGTGGAGTTTCTAGTTGTGGAGTTTCTAGTTGTGGAGTTTCAAGTTGCGGAGTCTCATGCTGTGCACTTTCTAGTTGTTGAATTTTTAGGTGTGGAGTTTCTAGTTGTTGAGTTTCTAGTTGTGGAGTCTCTAGTTGCGGAGTTTCTAGTTGTGGAGTTTCTAGTTGTGGAGTTTCTAGTTATGGAGTTTCTAGTTGCGGAATCTCTAGCTGTGGATTTTCTAGTTGCGTAACTTAAGGTTGTCAGGTTTCAAGTTGTGGAGTTTCTAGTTGTGGAGTTTCTAGTTGCAGAGTCTCTGGTTGTGGAGTTTCTAGTTGCGGAGTCTCTAGTTGTGGAGTTTTTACTTAAGGAGTTTCTAGATATGGAATTTCTAGTTGCCGAGTCTCTATTTGTGGAGTTTGTAGTTGTGGAGTTTCTAGTTGTGGAGTTTCAAGTTGTGGAGTTTCTAGTTGTTGAGTCTCTAGTTGCGGAGTTTCTAGTTGTTGAGTTTCTAGTTGTGGAGTTTCTAGTTGTTGAGTTTCTAGTTGCGGAATCTCTAGCTGCGGATTTTCTAGTTGCGTAACCTAAGGTTGTGAGGTTTCAAGATGTGGAGTTTCTAGTTGTGGAGTTTCTAGTTGTGGAGTCTCTAGTTGTGTAGTTTCTAGCTGCGGAGTTTCTAGTTGCGGAGTTTCTATTTGTGGAGTTTCTAGCTGCGGACTCTCTAGTTGCAGAGTCTCTGGATGTGGAGTTTCTAGTTGCGGAGTCTCTAGTTGTGGTATTTCTAGTTGTGGAGTTTCTAGTTGTGGAGTTCCCAGTTGTTGAGTTTTTAGTTGTGGGCTTTCTAGACATGAAATTTCTTGTAGCCGAGTCTCTATTTGTGGAGTTTGTAGTTGTGGAGTTTCTAGTTGTGGAGTTTCTAGTTGTGGAGTCTCAAGTTGTGGAGTTTCAAGTTGCGGAGTTTCAAGTTGTGGAGTCTCTAGTTGTGGAGTTTCTAGTTGCGCAGTATCTAGTTGTGGAGTTTCCAGTTGTGGAGTTTCTAGTTGTGGAGTTGCGGAGTCTCTGGTTGTGGAGTTTCTAGTTGTTGAGTTTCGAGTTGTGGAGTCTTTAGTTGTAGTTGTGGAGTTTCTAGTTGTGGAGTTTCCAGTTGTGGAGTATCTAGTTGTGGAGTTTCTAGTTGTGTAGTTTCTAGCTGCGGAGTTTCTAATTGCGGAGTTTCTATTTGTGGAGTTTCCAGCTGCGGAGTTTCTAGTTGCAGAGTCTCTGGTTGTGGAGTTTCTAGTTGCGGAGTCTCTAGTTGTGGTATTTCTAGTGGTGGAGTTTCTAGTTGTGGAGTTTCCAGTTGTGGAGTTTTTAGTTGTGGACTTTCTAGACATGAAATTTCTTGTAGCCGAGTCTCTATTTGTGGAGTTTGTAGTTGTGGAGTTTCGAGTTGTGGAGTTTCTAGTTGTGGAGTTCTAGCTGCAGAGTTTCTAGTTCAGAGTCTCTAGTTTTGGAGTTTCTAGTTGCGAATTCTCTAGTTGAAGAGTCTCTAGTTGTAGAGTTTCTAGTTGTGGAGTTTCTAGTTGTGGAGTTTCTAGTTGTTGAGTTTCTAGTTTGAAATCTCTAGTTGTAGTCTCTAGTTGTGGAGTCTCTAGTTTAGGAGTTTCTGGTTGTAGAGTTTTTAGTTGTGGAGTGTCTAGTTGTGGAGTTTCCAGTTGTGGAGTTTCCAT